>NW_020837946.1:72378463-72831561 GCF_003676395.1 Aethalodelphis obliquidens | reverse complement strand
TCTCACTGTTGTGGCCTCTCCCGTTGCGGAGCACAGGCTCCAGACGCGCAGGCTCAGCGGCCATGGCTCACGGGTCCAGCCGCTCCACGGCATGTGGGATCTTCCCGGACCGGGGCACGAACCTGCGCCTCCACATCGGCAGGCGGACTCTCAACCACTGTGCCACCAGGAGATAGTACTTTTGAAACATGTTACTAAGCTCCTTTTTCCTTTTTTGTACATGGCCATTTTCATAGTCCATTTTCCTACCTATCTGCCAGGGAATGGGAGTTGGAAATTCTGTGTTGTTTTGTTTTGTTTTCATTTTTTAAATTGAAGTATAGTAGATTTACAATGTGTTAGTTTCTGACATACAGCAAAGTGATTCAGTTATATACACATATATATGAATATATATTCTTTTTCAGATTCTCTTCCATTATAGTTTATTACAAATATTGAATATAGTTTCCTGTGCTATACAGTAGGACCTTGTTGTTTATCTATGGAGTAGGGAATTCTGATGCTTTGAATAGGAGTTTTGAGTCCCCAGTCAGGCAATGTGAAAAAAAAACAAGGATTTGAAAAATGTTTATGTTTCTATTAACATACTGAAAACTAGGTCTGCTAATCTTGAACATGGAGATTGCTAGAAGTCAGGGGCAATTCAGTATACAGGGGTATTTCACATCAGACAGGGAGAAAAGGTCCGAAGAGGACGTTACCTTCTAGTTATGGGAATGAGCGGGTAGGAGAAGTGGGGCAAGAAGGTCAGACAAGGGTCCTTGGTGACCATCTACCCTTGGGGATGAAATTCAAGGGAGAGAGTACTATATAAATATCCAACTAAGCACAGGTCAGCCTGAGAACATCGGAGCCAGAGGCCTGCATCCTTTGATGTTGCCTAGGGGAGGTTGCAAGTCTCTAGGAGAAGTTCCACATTCAGCCTGGGCCCACATCCACCATGGGGTGAGGGAATTAGTGCAGCCATGGTGGGGAGAGAAGAATCGGGAGAGACAGCCAGAGACACCAGTGGCTCCCCAAGCCTAGGTCTGGCAGGCAGGGGCCTGAAAGTTCTTGAGTCTCTCTCGAGGGACATAGAGGTTCTTGGATGCTAGTGGGCCGTCAGAGGCCAGAGGCCTGAACAGAGAGGCCACTAGGGAAGGGGGCTTTGGGGTTGGAGACAAATAGTAGGCCACAGACATCAGAGATGACTGCATGATGTTCCATTAGCACGAGATGGGATTGGCTGCATCTCAGTGGTCTCATTCAGGGACTCACAGACCAACCCAAGTAGCCACAGATTCCTCACAATGACACAGTGGAGACTGCCTGACCTGCCACCTGCCAAAGGACAAGGAACAGCTCATGGCTCCGGGAGCCCTCCTCTTCCTCACTGCCAAGAAATCCAGTAAGTCCCTCCCACCCACTCCATTCAGTAGGCGTCATTTCACATAGGAGCAGCAGACAGGGGCAGGAAATCGAAAAGACAGAGCATGCCTCTCAAACAGAACAGGTCATATAAATGAGACGATGTAACCAAAGATGTGAAGACGCTGTTGACTGGCAAGTTTAAAATCACTACCTTCTGCCCCAACTTCTAGGACAGTGGGCACCGTGAGAAAGACTGCATGGCTAATAGAAAATAAGGTACATTTTCTTTGCATATATGTGTGAAAATATCAAGCGGCAACACATCTACACTATAAAGGAAACAGTTGTGTAGTTTTTAATACCTCCTTTCTTCCAAAAAAGATATGAGGCAATTACAATCTACGTATTAGAAAGTAAACACATGGGCTTCCCTGGTGGCGCAGTGGTTAAGAATCTGCCTGCCAATGCAGGGGACGCGGGTTCATGCCCTGGTCCAGGAAGATCCCACATGCCGCGGAGCAGCTGGGCCCGTAAGCCATGGCCGCTGAGCCTGCGCGTCCGGAGCCTGTGCTCCACAATGGGAGAGGCCACAACAGTGAGAGGCCTGCGTACCGAAAAAAAAAAAAGAAAGTAACACTTAAGGAAAGAGCCAGTAAGGAAAGATTCAGTAAGTTTTAGTTATTAGGTCTAAGAATAGAATGATGCAAATACACTTAATACATGTGTTACAGACTATAGAAAGGTAGTATGAGATGGGTGATAACCTGCATCTCCTCTGTTCATGGAGTGTCAATCTGTTTGTGGAAGAAATCACAGAAGCCAGAACTATCCTACTCACGCCGTTATCTCCAGCACTTCCTAGACTTCTTGGAGCATAGTGTATACTCAGTAAATATTTGCTGAATGAATAAAAGAAAAAAAAACTGCTTAGCATCTGAATGGATAACAAGTCATTTTTGAGCTCTTTCAAGCCATCGATGGTGCTATATGGGTCAAATGGTGGAGCTGGGGGTCTGCTGTGGCAGAGGTAGGGACTCTTTGTTACCCCATCCCCACCCTGAGAGACCTGCACAGAAAGAGGGAAAAAAGAAGGGAGTGCATGTGGGGACTTTGCTGCGCATTCTCACCCCTATCTCCACCAAACTGTGAGGTTGGTGCGTGCGTGTGTGTGTGTGTGTGTGTGTGTGTGTGTGTGCGTGTGTGTGTGTGTGTATGTGAGATTGTTTCTTGGGCGAGGGTGCTTGCTGCAGCCTCAGGTGGATGGATATGACCTTCAATGGGTACCTCATGGAGAGGCTCCCTAAGAGCAGAGATTCTGGGCCACGGCAGAAGGGATTGTCTGGGAGGAAGGAACAGGGCACCACAGCATGGCCTCTGGGAGGCAGGCCCAGCCCCGTGGGTCCAGGGGGGCCTTCGGTCTAAAATTAGACTTTATATGCATATACCCATAATTCACTGATTACACTGAAAGAAAGGGAAGAACATAAGGTACTCTTAAACTGTGTTCCATTAAACTTATAGTGTGCGATGAATTAAGAAATGTTTTAATAGCCCTGCAATATCTTGTGAATAGCACAACTTGACTATCATTTATTAAAAGAGTTAAGATGCCAGTTCATTCAATGTCAACATTTAAAATATATTACAATTACTGTAAGTCTGTTTTGGCCTTTGTCTATTTTTCAAAATACCAGAATCTCAAAAACTGAAAGCCACCAAAGGCCCTGTCTGAGATGTTCTGGTGCAAATACACAGAAGTAAAGCCACACAGTGTTACTAATAGTTCTCTCAATGTGATGCTTTTTCTGTCACTTCTGTGCATTTTGCACACTGTTCCATGGGCAGGGAGCACAGGCTTCTCATATTCACCCCACCTCCACCTTCAGCAATATTTTTGGGGACCTCATCTTTCTTCAGGACTCAGCCTAGGCATCACATCCTCCTAGAAACGCCCCGCCCCCCCCTTCCTCCAGCCTGGATTTAGGACCTCTCCTTTGAGTTCTCAAAGCACCCGTCATATTTACCACCCATCTCTCTTCCCCACTAGAGTGTAAATTCCTTTAGGGAAGACACCCATCCATTTCATCCTCTTTGTGTTCTCAGAATTTGGCTCAGTGGGGACTTCCCTGGTGGCACAGTGGTTAAGAATCTGCCTGCCAATGCAGGGGACATGGGTTAGAGCCCTGGTCTGGGAAGATCCCACATGCCGCGGAGCAACTAAGTCCCTGCACCACAACTACTGAGCCTGAGCTCTAGAGCCTGCGAGCCACAACTACTGAAGCCCGCGCGCCTAGAGCCCGTGCTCCGCAACAAGAAGCCACCGCAATGAGAAGCCCACACACTGCAACAAAGAGTAGCCCCTGCTCGCAGCAACAAAGACCTGACACAGCCAAAAATAAATGAATGAATGAATAAATAAATAATCTATTAAAAAAAAGAAAAAAAGAATTTGGCTCAGTGTCTGATACTCGGTAGATACCCAGGCTTTACAGCAAGGTTCTAAGAGCCCCAAATTCCTAGTTATGTCCCTCCCCAGCGTGATAGGAGCACTATTTTAGGGGGAGGGTATGGTCCTAAGTCTACATGAGTAAACAGCACAGATTCAGCAGAAAATGTGTCAACTGGGGAGAGAGCCAAATGCTACCCAGTTGCACGCCAGGACTCTGATTTCTTTTCTCCAACATTAGAGGTTCAGGGGCAAAATTAAAGCAGAGAGAAAATTTTCATGAGAGCGAGAATAAGAAATTGCTGGCACAATGGAGGACGACAGTGGGAAGAGAAATGTTTTGCCCAGGCCAGACACTGTGGAGCATGGATCTGGTGGAATTGATACAGCCTCTGCTAATCTCAAAGCTGTGCTGCTGAGTCATGGGCTCTTCCTGGCACGTGGCCTTTGTTCACAAAACGCCCAGTGATGGCGTGAGTTTGCCTTGTACATGCTTTCTAAAAATGAAAACTTTTCCCATTCTGTTCAGGTGACTAGCCTTTTGCAATATGGATAATTAAAAAAAATTATCGAGGAACAATCTATCATAAGAGTAGGATTGAGTTTTAAAAAGACTGAAAACTAGGAAAAAGAAGACTACTCAGAAAACATGAATTAATACTCTGCTTTCATAGATTGTACAAGACTATTCTGCATTTCACCCAGATGATGACCACTTACATAATGTCCCGGGGAGCTGTTATATGGGGTCCATAAATCTTTGCTGGCATTACCTGGCACTGTCAGTGATGAAGATCATTGGCTGACAGACACAGAAAACAAACTTACGGTTATCCCAGCAGAAAGGGGGTGGGAAAGGATAAATTAGGAGTTTGGGATTAGCGGATACAAACTACTGTATATAAAATAGATAGACAACAAAGTCCTACTGTACAGCACAAGGAACCTTGTAATAAACCATAACCCAAGAGAATATGAGAAAGAATATAAATATATACATATATATGTGTAACTGAATCGCTTTACTGTACACCAGAAACTAACACAACATTGTAAATCAACTATACTTCAATTAAAAAAAAAAGATCATTGGCTGACAGAATTTGTATTGGAAACCAACACGTTAATTAGTCTAATTAATTTGCTGGAGTAATTAATCATCTAGCACTTATCTAATTAGCTAATATTTTCACCTGTCAGAGCCAGAGGTAAATGCCAGACTGGAACTGGGTGGGGTTCGTCTTCATTATACCCAACAATAAATTGAGAGATAGAGCATGGAATACCAAATACAAGTGGGAAGGCCCCAGCAGTGGTAAGTGGGCATGCTGAGTCTGAAAACTCTCAGTGGGCGTTGGGAAAGAGCAGCAGGTACACCGCTCTGAGGTGGGTCATGAGGTCAGAGAAAATATGTATTATTATAAATTACAAACAGGAACTACCATCCCAAGTTACAAGCAACACACATGTGCAGGCTTATTTTGCCTCAAAGTTGTCATTACCTTCACCAAGATCAGTTTCCTTGGCGATTTTTGGATGCCTAGGGCAAAGTGACAAATGTCCATTTGGTGGTGGCAGTGGCAAGATTTAGGCTGCTACACTGGTTCCCTACTTATTCTCTTTCCTTCTCAATCTGTAAACTTTGCTAGCTGACCAAGATGGACCAAAGGAGGCCAGCATGGAATTCGAGGGGTCTGTCTACAACGACTATCACCAGGAAGAGGAGTATTTCTTAAGATGGAGCTCCCTAGTAAGATGTGGGCATTTGATTCTTCACTGTTACACACATTCTTACAGAGAAATCCATGCACGTTATGAAATGCCTTGTATCTGCTGCTGTTTGGGCATTTATGGACATTTTAAGCTCTGATGTGCTTGAAAGTCATGAGACTAATATTCCTAATGCTCTCACCATCATAGAACTTCAGCTGATTGCCATCAGAGCTGAGCCAAAAGGGAAACAGGATAAAGTTCCTCTAAAGTCTTTTAGATTTTCTGTCCCCAGAAGTATAAAGTGAGAAGCAGCAGCAACCATAGTAAATTCATGGATTTCTTAACAGAGGTACCCTGTTTTCTGAAAATACTAGTCTGTATTTTGTTATTCTACCTGTGTTGACTTCGGACAGCTGCTTCATTGGATTTTACAGGCAGCCTCAGGTTTAGCTAAATAAAGAGGTCCTGGGAAACAGGCTTTGTTTACTTATCAGAACTTCTGTGTGAATTTGAATGGGCAAAGTTCAGATGAAGGGGTGTTCTGAGGTCCTGACTTTGTGTGTTTTTCTCACTTGTGATCACAAAGAATGAAAACAAGTTGATGAGAGGTAGGATGAGGTGAGAAATGAAATGTTTGGGAACTGAAAGTTCTCATGTGTACTGGACACATTCTGAAACAACCTGGTGGATTTGTTACGGAAATCAATGGAGGACTTGCAACCATATACAGTTGTCTAAAAGTAAATAAGTCTGTGTGTTACCCCAGACCCATGCTGGACCAAGGCCAGATGTAAGGGAAAGGTGTGTTGGTCAACAGTTAACAAGCTAACAAACCTATCCTATTAAAGAGGTAGGATGCCACACCTTCAAAGGGAACCTATCTTCTTGGGGAAGTTTTGCTCTGAGAGCTGGGCTGTAGTTTAAAAGGCCACGTCAGGGAGAATATTTTTGAATTAATGAGGGAGTTTAGAATGCTAAGGGAAAAGTTCCATTAGCAATTTCGGAAGAAAACAAGTTTTAAGGGAGAGTGGCATTCTAAATTGTCATTCTACCATAATTTGATCTATAATTTAATAGTAAATCACAATATTTTTCTTTCCTGAGCTCAACTTAAGAGTGACTATCCTCATAATACAAAGTATGACTTCGAGTTTTCCTGCTTCCAATACATCCATGAGATCTGAGAGGAATACATATGTTGGGTGAGTAGTTTTGATCTTTTATTGGTTTTGATGAGATGGGAGGTTCTTTGGATTTTATATTAAATATTCAGAAGATGGATTTCTACAGTTATGTAAGTTGCTTAAGTTTAGAGATCATATAGTTGGAACACAGTTCAGAATACAAAACGAAATAAAAACAATGCCAATTTTCTTCTCAATGGCATTTTCATTTCTCAGTTCTTGGAAGGGGTTAGCTCATCTAAGAAAGTGAGGCAGGGCTTCCCTGGTGGCGCAGTGGTTGAGAGTCCGCCTGCCGATGCAGGGGACATGGGTTCGTGCCCCGGTCCGGGAGGATCCCACATGCCGCGGAGCAGCTGGGCCCGTGAGCCATGGCCACTGAGCCTGCGCATCCGGAGCCTGTGCTCCGCAACGGGAGAGGCCACAACAGTGAGAGGCCTGAGTACCGCAAAAAAAAAAAAAAAAGTGGGGCAGTATGTCAATCACATCTCAATTAAAGAAAAAAGAAATGGGGCAAAACAAGTCACACAAAACATGCATGAATGAACGAATTCACAGTTCAGCCTGGAATTCAGCCTGGAGTTCAGTCTTTAATCCCAGGACCGTGGGCTGTATCTGAGAAACAATTAAAGGGGCCTCCCAGTGTCTAAGGGAGATGTAACTGTGTTGCAGCTTATTATGAAGTGATTTCACGTGCTTTGTGGTGGACTTTACATAGAATGCACTTCTAAAATACCGTGTAGGTTATTCATCTCAGGGGTAGACATAAATCTGCCAAAGCTGTCTGCAAATTTAGCTCCAATTCCTGCTCCAGGTTCACAGAACATAATAGAGCATTAATCTTCATGAGGCTTAAGGAATTTTTGTAAGTTCCTTCTAAATGTCTGGCTTAAAGGCTCCATCAGGACAGCATTTCACAAAATGCTCCACATACCCATTCCAAACAGAGGTAGCCTCCCACTGTGTTCATTTCTTCAGGGAAGCCAAGGAGAAGGAAAGGGAAACATTATGAAAATGAAGGTAATGGTAAAATGGAAAGACCGCTCACCCAGCACTTTACTTTGGTTACCAATATTTAATACTGACCATGCTATATAGCATGTCATAGTTGGCTAAAAGACTTTATTCCCAACTGCATCTTTGGCTTATATTTTTGGGAAAAACTGAAAAAGAAGATAGAGGAGAAAACAGTAAATGCAAGTCTATTTAATAAAAATTATGTATCTTGGAAAGATTGAAGTATTGCAATTGTCTGATTCATACTGGGTTAAATTTGGCATGATACCCCAAATTGGTCCTTCCTTTGGCCACTGATAGAGTGATCATCTTAGAAGTGCTTCTTGATGAGCCTAATGGAATAAAAATCTTCTATAGATGTCTCCCTGCCCCAATTTTTGGACCAAGAGATCATTAGACATTGGGACAGACATCAAAGAAAACTAAAGAATGAATTAAGAGGAGTATTATAATTAACACAAGAGAATATAATGAATGGTTATCCCAGTCTGAGAATTTCTTCTTGAAGATAGGAGAGGTGGAGTAGATCAGTGATTTAAAAAATACAAAGTCCCAGAACTCCTCGACCAACTGAATCAGAATTTCTAGGAGTTGGGCCCAGGTATCAGTACTAAGCACCATGGGTGACTCTGATTTGTAGTTAAGAGCTTGACTCACTGGAGTAGATGAATGACACTGTTTCATAGAGTGATGATTCATAGATTCAGCCTGGAATCCAAAGGAAAAATCTCCAGATAGTGAAAGCAGTTTTGGGAGAGTAAAACCGAAAGCATAATAGAAACTGGAAGATAAAGTGTATGGCAGTGTTTCTCAAACTTTAATGTGCATGGGAATCACGTAAGACTTAGTCAAAATTCAGATTGTAATTCAGCATGTCTAGGGTAGGGACTGAGATTTTGCATTTCTAACAAGCTGTCCAGGCAATGCTGCTGACACTCCTGGTTCATTGACCACACTTTGTCTAGCAAGGGACAGTGGGTAAATATCTTCTTGCCCCTCAGCAAGAAAAGAAAGGTGTCCTTCTGCTTTGAGGCTTAGATGCTTTTTCTGATGTAGGAAAGTGCATCATGGAATGCTTTCTGTTTGAAACCAGCTATGATCCACTAACTAATTAAGAATCTGTTGTCCTAAATGTTTTTGAAATTAATAGTATTGCTGTTCTATTTCCTGAACAGTTAATTTAACAAATAAAATTTTTAAATATTTAGGAATTTAAAAAGATACATGAGACAGCTTGCATGAGGGAATTCAAAATCTTTCTGGGAAGGAAGAAAATTAACACATGAAATGCCAAATAAATGCTTTAGGAGCACAGTGGGGGGGAATTCATACTGACCAGAGAGGAAAGATACTTGGAAAAGCCTTCACAGAGGAGGTGATATTTGAATTTGACCTTGAAGAATGAGTAGGATACTAATAGGTGAAAAACTGAGGGCAAGGAGAAGGATGTTTCAGGAACAAAGGCCTAAAGCAGGGGTTCTTAACTTTGGCTGCACATCAGATCATCCAGGAAGATTTAAAAAATAATTTCAGAGTCTAAATTAATTGGGGCCTGAGCAACAGTATTTTCTTCAAAACCCCCTGGTGATCTTAATGCACAGTCAGGTTGAGGACCATTGGAGATACAGAAACATACAAGGTTTTTGTTAAGATGTTTTAAGGTATTTGGAGGGAAATGGGAGGACCGTAGAGCAGAGAAGTTCCAGATGGTTCTTGGTAAAGATGGCTGGATCCACTGTGGTGTGAAGCAGTGTTCATGTAGTAGGGGAAAGGGCAGGAAGGCTGGCAGCCACGGCATCACCAGAATGGCTGATATGGCCAGGGTGGTGCTGGGATGTCACACCCAAGATGAGTGGGAGTGAACGGATAACCACTGAACTGCACTGGGTAATGGAGTGATGGGCTGACATCAAGAATGGCTTTAAGACAAATACCATATGATACCACTTATATGTGGAATCTAAAATATGACACAAATGAACTTATCTACGAAAAAGAAACAGACTCACAGACATAAAGAACAGATTTGTGGTTGCCAATGGGGAGAGGGGACGGGGGAGGGATGGATTATGAGTTTGGGATTAGCAGATGCAAACTAGTATATATAGAATGGATAAACAACAAGGTCCTACTGTACAGCACAGGGAACTATATTCAGAATCCCAGGATAAACCATAATGGAAAAGAATATGAAAAAGAATGTATGTATATGTATAAATGAATTACCTTGCTGTACAGCAGAAATTAACACAACATTGTAAATCAACTATACTACAACAAAATGAATTTTTTAAAAAAGAATGGCTTTAAGGCCTTCTAGTTGTAGTCCTTTCTTTCTGGTAAGCTTGTCTTTCCATTGGCTTCTTAGTAATATCTCCACATTCTCTTCTGGGCATCTGGTGGAAGGAGGCTGCTGGAAAACAGAGTTTCTACTTTGAAGTGTCCTCTTTCTTACCTTATCTTCTGTTTTTAAGTCTTACTTTCCTTATTACAATAATTTTGTACTCTTATGGTTTTGCATGATTACTAAAATTAGGTCTTTCACTTGATCACTTCCCCTTTCTCCAAGCTCTTTAGTCTCACTTCTTTTCCTTCACGCTTTTTCTTGAGCATTTCTTTTTTATAAGCTCTAAATCCTGTTGCTTTAGAACTCTGTGCCTGTTTAGTCTTCCTTTTTCTATTATACCTACATTCAGTCTCTCCAGGATCCTACTCAGCTTTCTGTTTTGACCCCATCATCCTGCTTCACTTACTTCTCATTTAGATCTTCTAATGAAAAAAGATCATTTCATAGTATGTTAACAAAGAACCTCTTATTGGTCAGCAGGCTAATGCTGCTTAAAATGTCAGTGGCTTCTTGCTCAATCCAAAACAGGCTGATGGAGTAAAGGACTGGTGTCTACTCTGCACATCCACTGAGAGAGAGAGGAAGAGAAACAAATTTGAGGGAGATACTAGTTTTTTGGGAGCCAGGCCTAGAAGTAGACACATCACTTCCACCCACATTCCAATGGCCAGAACTCAGTCATATGACCTCACTTTACTGCAAGAGAAGCTGGGAATGTGGTCTAGCAATGTACCCAGGAGGAAAAAGAATTGGGGTTTGATGAACACATTGCATTCTTTGCCACACCCTACTTTTTCATGTCAGTCTTTCTAAAGCTAGTACCTGTCAGGTCCTCCATGTTGGGAAGTATAAGAATGAGAGTTAGTTATTCTATGTTCACTGTACATCAGCTGTGTTACAAACATTATCTCATTCAGGCCTTAGGCAATCTTGCAAAGCAGTTATTATTTTCACTATACCAATCTTACAGATGAGGAAGCCAAACAACAAAGATAAAATAATATACCCAAGGTTGCACAATTAGTATATATATGGTTGAACTGGCAGGGGAATCCAGGCAGTCTGATTCCAGAGCCCAGTAGCTTATGTTACACAGCCTCTCTTTCGAAGAAAGAAAATAGCCACCAGGGCTGGACAGAATTGGGTAGAAATGACTGTTCTGTAATCTACTTGTTGTATAATCTTGCACAAGTTTCTCAACTTCTGTAAGCCTTGGCTTCTTATGAATTCTTAGTATTACTTACCTAATAGAATGGTCATGGGATTAAACGAGGTAATGTGTTTATTATATGCAGTTTTCATGACATTGTAAAATTTTCATGCTTAATGCTATGCCTGGTACATAGTAAGTGCACAACAAATATTAGCCATTTTTATTCATTATTATACCACATTGCTTCCTTACAAATCAATTAATCCTAAATGAAGGTTTTTGTCCAATATTTGGGCTAGTGGTTATCATAGGTGTAGACTGATATTTCCCTTTTGTGTGGTATCCCTCCAAATTCCTTTACACTTTCTTTGTATTATTTTTTTCAGAAAAGGTTTTGTTCATGTTAAAAATCCTTACCTGGACTCTATGGATGAAGATGTTCTCTATCACTTGGATTTAGGAACAAAAACACACAACCTACCAGAAATGTTTGGGGATGTAAAGGTAAAAGTATTTCTAACTTTAGGAAAAACAATTGAGTTTCCTCTAGTGATATTTCTCCTTAATTTCCTAACATAAACTTTACACCTTTGGCTAGAGAAATGTCAGAGGTCCCAATAAGAACAAAAGCTGTGCTCGTTCTCTGAAACAATTTAGAATGTGTACATCATGAACAGTCATTTCCACCTTAACAAGATATAAAGGTTCGCAAACTAAATCTAATGCAAACATGGTTATTTGACTCTTCTGGTCCCTAAAGATAAATACAATTTTACTGACAATACTGCTGGGTGTTCAGAATTCATTACGATTCAGTTCACTATTTAACATCTTCAATTATAGATGAACCTCACTAATTCTCATTTTATCAAATCATGAAATAACTCAACAAAACTAAAAATACTATCTTATACCACTTCTTGAAAACAACCATTATTCAATATTTCATATTATTAAGATTTTTGTTATTTCATAAAAAATATTATGAAATAATTGTTTCTGGAATGCTACTAGGAAAATTTTATGTCAGTATTATTTATCTTAATATATATGTTAATTATAAAAATAACTCAAGTTCATTATTTAAAATTGGGAAAATATAAATAAGAACAAAGATTTTTATTTTTTAAATTAAATTTAATACAGCAGGTTCTTATTAGTTACCTCTTTTATATATATTAGTGTATATATGTCAATCTCAATCTCCCAATTCATCCCACCACCACCACTCCCCCCCTGTCCCCAGCTGTCCCCCCTTGGTGTCCATACGTTTGTTCTCTACATCTGTGTCTCTATTTCTGCCTTGCAAACTGGTTCATCTGTACCATTTTTCTAGATTCCACATATATGTTTTAATATACGATATTTGTTTTTCTCTTTCTGACTTACTTCACTCTGTATGACAGTCTCTAGATCCATCCATGTCTCTACAAATGACCCAATTTTGTTCCTTTTTATGGCTGAGTAACATTCCCTTGTACATATGTACCACATCTTCTTTATCCATTCGTCTGTCAATGGGCATTTAGGTTGCTTCCATGACGTGACTATTGTAAATAGTGCTGCAATGAACATTGGGGTCCATGTGTCTTTTTGAATTATGGCTTTCTCTGGATATATGCCCAGCAGTGGGATTGCTGGGTCATATGATAATTCTAGTTTTTAGTTTTTTAAGGAACTTCCACACTGTTCTCCATAGTGGCTGTATCAATTTACATTCCCATCGTCAGGGCAAGAGAGTTCCCTTCTCTCCACACCATCTCCAGCATTTGCTGTTTGTAGATTTTCTGATGATGCCCATTCTAACTAGTGTGAGCTGATACCTCATTGTAGTTTTGATTTGTATTTCTCTAATAATTAGTGATGTTGAGCAGATTTTCATGTGCCTCTTGGCCATCTGTATGTCTTCTTTGGAGAAACGTCTCTTTAGGTCTTCTGCCCATTTGTGGATTAGGTTGTTTGTTTTTTTTAATATTGAGCTGCATGAGCTGTTTATATATTTTGGAGATTAATCCTTTGTCCATTGATTTGTCGACAAATATTTTCTACCATTCTGAGGATTATCTTTTCATCTTGTTTATGGTTTCCTTTGCTGTGCAAGAGCTTTTAAGTTTCATTACGTACCATTTGTTTATTTTTGTTTTTATTTCCATTACTCTAGGAGGTGGATCAAAACATGTACTGCTGTGATTTATGTCAAAGAGTGTTCTTCCTATGTTTTCCTCTAAGAGTTTTATAGTGTCCAGTCTTACATTTAGGTCTTTAATTCATTTTGAGTTTATTTTTGTGTATGGTGTTAGACAGTGTTCTAATTTCATTCTTTTACATGAAGCTGTCCCGTTTTCCCAGCACCACTTATTGAAGAGACTGTCTTTTCTCCATTGTATATCCTCGCCTCCTCTGTCATTGATTAGTTGACCATAGGTGCGTGGATTTATCTCTGGGCTTTCTATCCTGTTCCATTGATCTATATTTCTGTTTTTGTGCCAGTACCATATTGTCTTGATTACTGAAGCTTTGTAGTATAGTCTGAAATCAGGGAGTCTGATTCCTCCAGCTCCGTTTTTTTCCCTCAAGATTACTTTGGCTATTGGGGTCTTTGTGTCTCCACACAGATTTTAAGATTTTTTGTTTTAGTTCTGTAAAAAATGCCATTGGTAATTTGATAGGGATTGCACTGAATCTGTAGATTGCTTTGGGTAGTAGAGTCATTTTCACAATATTGATTCTTCCAATCCAAGAACATGGTATATCTCTCTATCTGTTTGTATCATCTTTAATTTCTTTCATTAGTGTCTTATAGTTTCCTGCATACAGGTCTTTTGTTTCCCTAGGTATTTTATTCTTTTTGTTGCAATGGTGAATGGAATTGTTTCCTTAATTTCTCTGTCTGATCTTTCGTTGTTAGTGTATAGGTATGCAAGAGATTTCTGTGCATTAATTTTTATTTATGTATTTATTTATTTGGCTGCGATGGGGTCTTCGTTGCTTTGCATGGGGTTTCTCTAGCTGTGGCGAGTGGGGGCTACTCTTTGCTGCGGGGCGTGGGCTTCTCATTGTGGTGGCTTCTCTTGTTGCAGAGCACGGGCTCGAGGCACGTGGGCTTCACTAGTTGTGGCATGCGGGCTCAGTAGTTGTGGCTTGCAGACTCTAGAGCGCATGCTCAGTATTTGTGGTACACGGGCTTAATTGCTCTGCGGCATGTGGGATCTTCCTGGACCAGGGCTTGAACCCATGTCCCCTGCATTGGCAGGCAGATTCTTAACCACTGCACCACCAGGGAAGTCCCTCTGTGCATTAATTTTGTATCCTGCAACTTTACCAAGTTCATCGATTACCTCTAGTAGTTTTCTGGTGGCATCCTTAGGATTATCTATGTACAGTATCATGTCATCTGCAAACAGTGACAGTTTTACTTCTTTTCCAATTTGTATTCCTTTTATTTCTTTTTCTTCTCTGATTGCCATGGCTAGGACTTCCAAACCTATGCTGAATAACAGTGGCAAGAGTGGACATCCTTGTCTTGTTCCTGATCATAGAGGAAATGCTTTCAGCTTTTCACCATTGAGAATGATGTTTGCTGTGGGTTTGTCGTATATGGCCTTTATTGTGTTGAGGTAGGTTCCCTCTATGCCCACTTTCTGGAGAGTTTTTATCATAAATGGGTGTTGAATGTTGTCAAAAGCTTTTTCTGCATCTACTGAGATGATCATGTGGTTTTTAATTCTCCAATTTGTTAATATGGTGTATCACACTGATTGATTTTTTGTATATTGAAGAATCCTTGCATTCCTGGTATAAATCCCACTTGATCATACTGCATGATCCTTTTAGTGTGTTGTTGGATTCCGTTTGCTAGTATTTTGTTGAGGATTTTTGCATCTATATCCATCAGTGATATTGGTCTGTAACTTTCTTTTTTTGTAGTATCTTTGTCTGGTTTTGGAATCAGGGTGGTGATGGTGGCCTCGTAGAATGAGTTTGGGAGTGTTCCTTCCTCTGCAATTTTTTGGAAGAGTTTGAGAAAGATGGATGTTAGCTCTTTTCTAAATGTTTGATAGAATTCACCTGTGAAGTCATCTGGTCCTGGACTTTTGTTTGTTGGAAGATTTTTCATCACAGTTTCAATTTGATTACTTGTGATTGGTTTGTTCATATTTTCTGTTTCTTCCTGGTTCAGTCTTGGAAGGTTATACCTTCCTAAGAATTTGTCCATTTCTTCCAGTTGTCCATTTTATTGGCATAGAGTTGCTTGTAGTAGCCTCTTATGATGCTTTGTATTTCTGCGGTGTCCGTTGTAACTTCTTTTTCATTGCTAACTTTATTGATTTAAGTCTTCCTATTTTTCTTGATGAGTCTAGCTAAAGGTTTATCAATTTTGTTTATCTTCTCAAAGAACCAGCTTTTAGTTTTATTGATCTTTGCTATTGTTTTCTTTGTTTCTATTTCATTTATTTCTGCTTTGACCTTTATGATTTCTTTCCATCTACTAACTTTGGGTTTTGTTTGTTCTTCTTTCTCTAGTTCCTTTAGATGTTAGGTTAGATTATTTATTTGCGATTTTTCTTGTTTCTTGAGGTAGGATTGTATTGCCATAAACTTCTCTCTTAGGACTGCTTTTGCTGCACCCCATAGGTTTTGGGTCGCCGTGTTTTCATTGTCACTTGTCTCTAGGTATTTTTTTATTTCCTCTTTGATTTCTTCAGTGATCTCTTGGTTATTTAGTAACGTATTGTTTAGCTTCCATGTGCTTGTGTTTTTTACGTTTCTTTCCCTGTAATTTATTTCTAATCTCATGTTGTTGTGGTCGGAAAAGATGTTTGATATGATTTCAGTTTTCTTAAACTTCCCGAAGCTTGATTTGTGACCCAAGATGTGATCTATCCTGGAGAATGTTACCTGTGCACTTGCGAAGAAAGTGTAATCTGCTCTTTTGGGATGGAATGTCTGATAATTATCAATTAAATCAATCTGGTCTTTTGTGTCTTTTAAAGCCTCTGTTTCCTTATTTTCTTTTTTTTTAACATCTTTATTGGAGTATAATTGCCTCACAATGTTGTGTTAGTTTCTGCTGTATAACAAAGTGAATCAGCCATACGTACACATATATCCCCATATCCTCTCCCTCTTGCGTCTCCCTCCCACCCTCCCTATCCCACCCCTCTAGGGGGTCACAAAGCACTGAGCTGATCTCCTGTGCTATGTGGCTGCTTCCCACTAGCTATCTATTTTACATTTGGTAGTGTATATATGTCAATGCCCCTCTCTCACTTCGTCCCAGCTTACCCTTCCCCCTCCCCGTGTCCTCAAGTCCATGCTTATTAATTTTCTGTCTGCATGATATGTCCATTGGTGGAAGTGAGGTGTTAAAGTGCCCCACTATTATTGTGTTACTGTTGATTTCCTCTTTTACAGCTGTTAGCATTTGCCTTATGTATTGAGGTGCTCCTATGTTGGGTGCATATATATTTATAAATGTTATATCTTCTTCTTGGATTGATCCCTCGATCATTATGTAGTGTTCTTCCTTGTCTCTTGCAACATTCTTTATTTTAAAGTCTACTTCATCTGATATGAGTACTGCTACTCCAGCTTTCTTTCTTTCTTTTTTTTTTGCGGTACGCAGGCCTCTCACTGTTGTGGTCTCTCCTGTTGCAGAGCACAGGCTCCGGACGCACAGGCCCAGCAGCCATGGCTCACGGGCCTAGCCGCTCCGCAGCACGTGGGATCCTCCCAGACCGGGGCACGAACCCGCATCCCCTGCATCGTCAGGCGGACTCTCAACCACTGCGCCACCAGGGAAGCCCCAGCTTTCTTTTGATTTCCATTTGCATGGAATATCTTTTTCCATCCCCTCACTTTCAGTCTGTATGTGTCCTTAGGTCTGAAGTGGTTGTCTGTAGACAGCATATATATGGGTCTTGTTTTTGTATCCATTCAGCGAGCCTGTGTCTTTTGGTTGGAGCATTTAATCCAGTGACATTTAAGTTAATTATCGATATGTATGTTCCTATTACCATTTTATTAATTGTTTTGGGTTTGTTTTTGTAGGTCCTTTTCTTCTCTTGTGTTTCCCACTTAGAGAAGTTCCTTTAGCATTTGTTGTAGAGCTGGTTCAGTGGTGCTGAATTCTCTTAGCTTTTGCTTGTCTGTAAAGCTTTTGATTTCTCTGTCAAATCTGAATGAGATCCTTGCTGGGTAGAGTAATCTTGGTTGTAGGTTCTCTCCTTTCATCACTTTAAATATATCGTGCCACTCCCTTCTGGCTTGTAGAATTTCTGCTGAGAAATCAGCTGTTTATCTTATGGGAGTTCCTTTATATGTTATTTGTCATTTTTCCCTTGTTGCTTTTAATAATTTTTCTTTGTCTTTAATTTTTGTCAATTTGATTACTATGTGTCTTGGCATGTTTCTCCTTGGTTTTATCCTGCCTGGGACTCTCTGCACTTCCTGGACTTGGATGGCTATTTCCTTTCCCATGGTAGGGAAGTTTTCGACTATAATCTCTTCAAACATTTTCTTGGGTCCCTTCTCTCTCTCTTCTCCTTCTGGGACCCCTATAATGTGAATGTTGGTGTGTTTAATGTTGTCCCACAGGTCTCTTAGGCTGTCTTCATTTCTTTTCATTCTTTTTTCTTTATTCTGTTCTGCAGCAGTGAATTCCACCACTCTGTCTTCCAGGTCACTTCTCAGTTATTCTGCTATTGATTCCTTCTAGTGTATTTTTCATTTAAGTTATTGTGTTGTTCATCTCTGTTTGTTTGTTCTTTAATTCTTCTAGGTCTTTGTTAAACATTTCTTGCATCTTCTCGATCTTTGCCTCCATTATTTTTCCAAGGTCCTGGATCATCTTCACTATCATTATTCTGAATTCTTTTTCTGGAAGGTTGCCTATCTCCACTTCATTTAGTTGTTTTTCTGGGGTTTTACCATTTTCCTTCATCTGATACATAGTCCTCTGCCTTTTCATTTTGTCTATCATTCTGTGAATATGGTTTTCGTTCCACAGGCTGCAGGATTGTATTTCTTCTTCCTTCTGCTGTCTGTCCTCTGGTGGATGAGGCTATCTAAGAGGCCTGTGCAAGCTTCCTGATGGGAGGCACTGGTGGTGGGCAGAGCTGGGTGTTGCTCTGGTGGGCAGTGTTCAGTACAACTTTAATCTGCTTGTCTGCTGATGGGTGGGGCTGAGTTCCCTCCCTGTTGGTTGTTTGGCCTGAAGCAGCCCAGCACTGGAGGCTATAGGCTGTTTAGTGGGGCTAATGGTGGACTCCGGGAGGGCTCATGCCAAGAAGTACTTCCCAGAACTTCTGCTTCCAGTGTCCTTGTCCTCACAGTGAGCCAGAGCCACCCCCCACCTCTGCAGGAGACCCTCTACACTAGCAGGTAGGTCTGGTTCAGTCTCCTATGGGGTCACTGTTCCTCCCCTCTGGGTCTTGATGTGCACACAACTTTGTGTGTACCCTCTAAGAGTGGAGTCTCTGTTTCCTCCAGTCCTGTCAAAGTCCTACAGTCAAATCCCACTAGCCTTCAAAGTCTGATTCTCTGGGAATTCCTCCTCCCATTGCTGGACCCCCAGGTTGGGAAGCCTGATGTGGGGCTCAGAACCTTCACTCCAGTAAGTGGACTTCTGTGGTATAATTGTTCTCTAGTTTGTGAGTCACCCACCTAGTGGTTATGGGATTTGATTTTATTGTGATTGCACCCCTACTGCCATCTCACTGAGGCTTCTCCTTTGTCTCTGGGTGTGGGGTATCTCTTTTGGTGAGGTCCAGTGTCTTCCTGTCAATGATTGTTCAGCAGTTAGTTGTGATTCCAGTGCTCCTGCAAGAGGGAGTGAGTGCATGTCCTTCTACTCTGTCATCTTGAACCAATCTAGAACAATGATTTTTAAAAACACGTCTAAAAAAACCCCTACCAGCTAAACAACGATGTCATCAACCTATTTTCTTTTCTTTCAGTTCTTTTTAACAAATAGATTTTTAAATAGTTGGAATTACATAACTTTCCAGTCTGTGTTTTTCACTTAACTTTATGTCATTAACATTTCCCCATATTATAATGTTCTCTTTGAAACACATGGTTTATGGATGCCAAGCACCTGTGCCATACATTACATAGTCTAATATTGACTTTAATGTTGAAATATTTTCTATCATAAACACACTCAAATGGATATTTTTGTCCCTATAATTTTTTTTACATTTAAGTCTATTAAGATTTACAGAAATGGTCAAAGGGAATGAACTTAAAATTTTTTTTTTTGTTTTCTAAAAGGCCTAATCACAGTCCCACTGCTAGAGAATTGTGCAGTTTTCATCTGACTTTTATTCACTCCTTTAGCAATTACAAGAACAAAAATAAAAGCTCTCAGACCCACTACCTCAAATCTTCACATTCCCTCTTTTAGGTGGGTGTAGCAGATATTCATTTCCTCCATAAAACAAGGAAATTGAATTCAGAGTGGTCAAAGTTGGTTAACAATTACACCATATAGTGGCAGAGCTAGGACTTGGACCAAATTCTTCTAAGTCCAATTTCCAGGGTTCTTACCCACTGCACTAGCTGGGCTTTTTGAGTCATCATAACTGAGAATAGTCCATTAATTGACAGGGGGCATTGAAGAAAGGGGAGGAAGAGGAGGAGGCAGTTAGCTAGACAAAGAAGGAGGAGGAGGAGAAGGAAGGAAGGGTGGCAGGGTGGGGAGGAGAAGAAATAAATCTATGATATTCATTAACAGTAGGGGCTACATTGCTCCCTCCCCCTCCCATCTTTCCTAGGGCACAGGTGTGATGGTGTGGGCTGATCTGATGTGACCCGCGCATTTCCCTACTCCTCTGCAGTCAGCGGCTCTTTGCTCTTTCATGGCCTCCCTCAATCTTTTGCTTCATATTTTCATCTTTTCCTACTGCTGTTCCTGATGTTTATGCTCCAAGAGTAAATTGATCAAGGCTGTCTTTGATACTCATTAATTGGACTTTACCTGAATTCAAATGTTAGGTTTGAGGTTCATGCTTCACAATGACTTTTCCAGGACCCTTATATAAGGATAATTCTGATTAATTAAATGATCTATCATAATTAATAAACTAACATGAACATCTAATTAATAACTAAATAGACTGATGTTTTTGAGATAGAAAGTAATCTATTATTTACATATCTAGGTATCTGTCTCTCCTCTACCTGCCTAGATTTTTATCAGCACTTATTCTCATACTTCATCATAACCACTATCCAACCTTATAAGCTCATAATCCACCTGGCTGTGGACCATTTCAATAGATTCTCTTTTGGATAAAAAGACATGTCATTTTTTTCTACTAGAGAACAACTCTATTGATTGGGCCATTTTGATGGATAGGAGGCAAAAGTGTGTGTGTGTGTGGGGGGGTGTAGATTGGGGAGCAGGTAACGTAGTTCCAAATGATCAGAATTGGCTGTTTAACCTATTCTTTAGAGGCAACAGGTAAAGCCTGACTTATATTTATAGATGCTCTTCTCAGAAACTTGCCCCCTTCCAGTTACGTTCTTATCTTTGAATAAGAACATGCTAGGTTCAATTTCTCGACTCCCTTAAATCCCAGGGTAGCAATTCTAGCTAATAAGAGAGGACATAATCCATCAGTACCTGAAAACTCAGCCTTGTCTTCACAGAGATGATAATCATTATTAATAGCACTATCTTCAAAAAAAGGAGAACTCTGGGTGTGTAAAATTTTAAATCTTAAAGATTCTGACAACCATTCCTATTTTATTCATTTTCTTACTTACTGTACTTAAAAGGTTTTGTTAGTTGCTACTTCAAAATATCAGTGGCTTAACACAATGTAAGTTTGTTTCTCACTCACACTGAGTACCAAGTGGGTGCTCCTGGTCAATCAGTGGCTTTCTTCCAACTGGTGATTAGGAACCCAGGCTCCTTCTATCTTGTTGCTCTGTCATCTTCAAGGAGTGCCTTGCAAAGTTTCACTGGGTGTCAGCACCCATTCAGCAGACAAACAGAAGACAATCTATAGGATCACCAATGGGAGATTTCTATGTGTTAGAACTGGAAGTGACACCATTTCTGTTCACATTCTAGTAGCTGGAACTCAGGCATATGGTCTCATCTACCTGAAGAGGAGGCTGGGAAGTTGAGTTTAGTAGTGTGCCCAGAAAGAAGGGGGAAGAGTTTTGGTAAACAGCTAATGTCTTTTGTCATATAGACTTGAATCAATCAATCAGTTGAAAAATATAGTGGAGTATCTTTAGAAGTTATCTACTCAAATTCAACCTCCAAATATATCTTTTATAAGACCACTAACTGGTACCCTCCAATCTCTCCCTAGAAATTTCAAGTAACATGGAAAAGCATTATCTTACAACACTATGTAATATGTATTTTAAGTCTCTATACTCCTTTATTAACAGACAAAATACATATACTGCAGTAGGACCAGATAAATACAACATGGCAAAGCTAAGTCTTTCAAGACACTAGGCATATTTGAAAGTGAGTTCATTCTGGCAGTCTTTAGGCAAAGTCCTTAACATAGTTTTGTAATGCTTCAGACTCCTTCCCAAGACATTTCTATCTTCTTTGATAAAACCAGGACAAATGATAATTTTTTGGGGGGGACATAAATCACAGAAAGTGTCACTTAAGGTCATTGTTGGTTGGTGGTCTTCAGCCATATTTTACTCCTCGTCAAAGCAGCCAGACTGAAAATTGTGTCAATAGGTGATATTTAGTAAGTCTGATTTAGAAGTAAGTCTTCAAGAACAAAAACGCTTTTGTCTACACTTATCATCTTTATGTCTCCAGAAACATTCAGAAATTCCTGTTGATTACAGCAATATCTAAGTTCAAAGAAGAATTCAAACCACAAGCTATTCCAACATCTGTTTTGGTTTTATGGTCAATCTGAATAGTTGTAATTTACATTTACTGGCACCACACACTGAGGTTATTTTCAAACTACTGTATTTTGTAAAAAGGAAACAACAACAACAAAAATGACCTCCTTGTACTTGGATCTTGAGCCAAGTCTTAACTATCCATACGAACAGAGGGGAATATTTCACAATAATCAATGCTAATTTAAAAACTTACCTTAGACCATGGTCTTATCCTCTTTGCTACTCAGCCTTGATGGCTAACTTTCATTGCAGTTCATTACCAACTTTAGGCCCCAACAGAGAAACTCATAAGAAGACACAGAAAAGATAATAATGAGGGTAGAAGAGAGGCAGAGGGCCTGGATAAAAGGATAATTACATCCCACAATCGAGAATGAGGGTGGCATAGGAATTATTGCTAAATGGAAACAAAATGCATGATGTAATGAGACCACCCAATACTCACAGTAAATTGTGAATTGGGTACCTAATTCTACAACCTCAGTTAGTTATTTCCTTGGGCAGATACTCTTTATCCTTGTGAGGGGCCTCACTGGCAATCCTTCTGAAGCTCTGCCTAATGTTGCCCACATCAGTCAGGCACTACCAGCTGCCTTTTCCTTACTGGATTTGAACTAGTTTCATTTGCACTAAATTCCAAAAATACAGAAACAAATAAGCAAGCTCAAAAGCAGGGCCAGGAAATTGCTCTATGATATGAAAAACGGAAATTGCCATTTGTTGACCACTCAGAAAGTGCCTGGCTTTGTCCCCCATCATGTTCAATCTCATCTTATCCTCACAAAAACCCTCTAAAGAATACTACAGTTTTTTTGTTTGTTTGTTTGTTTCTATTTTGGAGGTGATAATCTGAGGCACGTAGAGATTACATGTATAACACTGAACAAACTAATTAATCAGATACAGGGTTGGGGTGCAAAGCCAGGCTTCTCTAACCTCAAAGGTTAGTCCTTAAACCATTGTGTTGCCTTATCTCTCTGACTTGGAGCCTCTTCAGACTCTGTGCACCTCACTGCTCAGCTCAGATTCCAGAATGACTTTGCACCTGGCACCTTTCTGTGGGCTGTGCTTCCTCGGGTCTCTGACATCTGCTGCCACTCCTCCTCCCCACTGCTGAGCCCTGGTCCCTACCAGTCTGGCTGCTCATCCACGCTGCTCTTAGGCCATGTCCATCCTCTCTCTGACATCCACCTCTCCCATCCCTGGGACTGATGTACCCCTAAGAGGCTATTGCACAAGCAACCACCAGACAATTTTATTACCATATTTTATTAGATTTGACACCCTTGACTACAATCCATATTGTAATTTCACAGATGTTAAAATGTGAATAAGACAAAAATAAAACCAAATTGTTGGAAATGAAGAAATACTGTAGTGAGATTTCTAGTCTACAATGATAAGGCTTGTTCCATGAAAATGTCTTCTGAATGAGAAGTTGGAAAGTCTTGATGTGTTTTCTTTAAAGCTTTAAATTAACATAGTATATTTTATAATAAAAACGTATGATTGGGAATGTGGAATCAGAAAACACATCTAAACTTATAGTTCTCATGTTATGTATTTCCATGTCCTCAGAATTGACACATTAAGCCTATAGCCTGCTAATGCCCAACAATAAGCTGCCTATGTCCACTTAAGATGCTTCTTGATGTTCACCATGACAGAAACACCAGGAAACACCTACCTGAACAAAATCAACACTTATTTTGATTTTGTGATTATCTTTTTCATTACTAATTATGTACAAAAACTATGTTTCTGGTTGCCTTATTTACCGGTTAATGATGCCAATTAGTTAACTCATGAACATAACCCATAACATCTACATATACCCTTAAGAATATAATTGAAAAATAAAAACATTAAAGTTGAAAGCTGACCCTTGCTTTTTATCCCAGTTACTAAGGCAGGTTATTGTTTATTTTTATTAACAGTTTGTCTGCGTTGGTGGAAGCCCTAACAGAATGAAAGCATTTGCACTGTTTATGCACAAGGAGCTCAGATTGGAAGACAGTGAAGAAGACGTCAAGGACATCTGTGCCGGGACTGACAGATATTGTATGTACAAAATTGGTCCCGTGCTCTCTATCAGTGTAAGTACTCAATGGCTGCATGTCACGTAGTCATCACAAGCTAGCAAAAGAAAGTGGGAACTTCCAAATACAGGAGTTCTTTTTCCCCTCCTGCTTTGCATTTTCACACAATAAATTAAGTGTCCACGTGTGACATTCATAGTTGGAAAAAGTCCTAGGGGCAGAAAATAACATTCAGTGCTACTTTGGTTTGCTTTATTAGTTACCACTTAGCTATGCAAGTTAGGAGAAAAAACCCTCAAAGCACATTTCCTCTCTTTAGCTTGTAACTGATTAATAAGCCACCAGCAATTTTTTCTCCTCTACCCTTTATCCAGCTTTGGGAATGTTGGGCTTTTAGTACACAGGGGCCAATTTTCAGGATTACCCAAGTTGTGCCATTTAACACTGTAATAAGCTCACTGAAAAGCTGCTAATACATTTCCATGGAGCTCTTGCAAACTGCTCTCCTGTATTTAGAATATGTTAACAGCTCTGGACACACAGTGTCCTGAGACAATATGAAAGTGGAATGACTTGCAATTTTAGGGAACACAGAGACCGTTTCCCTCTTGGACTCAGGATAGCATACACTTAGCGGAATGTACATGCATGTGCACCCAGCTTGCCTTCCAAGTGGGTCTCTCTGCCACAGGGCTGTATTCTGAAACAATAGCTCTGAGTCTGTACATATCTGCACACTGCAGCCCTCATAAGGGGCACAGCTAAGCATGCCAGGTGACAAGGGAAGAATCCACTGCAGAGATGTGATAATTCTAAGGAGCTGGATTATATGTGACTCCCGCACCGGGGAATAACTATCTATCAATTGCTCTATAGTACGTGGAGATGGAAGGATGGATGATCATGGCTGGAAGCCTAGACTGAAGAAGGGAAAATTATGCAACACCGGTGGGACAGCCAAGTTGGTCTCCCCTCTGGGACAAAATACATGAAACCTGCTTTGGGCTCACATGGGAGAATCCATTCGTTCATTTGTTCATTCAACAATTACAGAAAGCTACATTAGAAAGAAACTGAGTATCCCCAGATCTTGGCACATTTTGTCTTGCTAACTTTTGCTTGACTTTTAGACTGCAACTCTTTTGTCCTTTTTTTGGCACAATAAATGGGTAAGGACAGAAAAGTAAAATTTATAAAAATGTGAAACTATCATAAACAAGTAGTAAAACTTCAGAGTAAGATATAAAAACGGCAGTAGACTGATCCTGCTGTCCATCAGGGAAAAAGAATTGAAATATGCATCATGTCCAGAGGGGTCAGACAATTAGAAATGAGTCACACTAGGCAGAAAGAGGATTTCCAGTTGAGACCACTTCTTTGAAAATTCTTCCTCTCCAGCAGCTGCTGGGGAGTGTGTGTGTGTGTGTGTGTGTGTGTGTGTGAGAGAGAGAGAGAGAAAGAGCGAGACAGAGAAAGAGAGAGAGAGAGTCTAGCAGAAACATACAAGCCCATTTGTCATTTTATCACCATACCACATATTAAGTGATAATCATAAACCTATCAAATATCTGATTTAGGAGGAACCTAATAGATTAAATAATGGTTCATTTTCTTAATATACAATTGAGGAAATGAGATTTAGAGAGTTTACTCATTAGTGGTAGAGTCCAGTCTTGTTAATCTTGGATATACATTTTTTTGATTAAGTAATGTTTTTAATTTTGATCAACTTAAAAAATACAGAAAAATGCAAATAAGGAACTGTAGCCATATTCAGAATTACTGATATACATGTTTCCATCTTTTGTGTATGTATCTACCCATCTATCTGATTTCTTTCTTTCTTTCTTTCTCTTCCTTTCTTCCTTCCTTCCTTTTTCCTTTTTTCTTTTCTTTCTTTCTCTTTTTTTCCTTCATCCTTCCATCTATCATCTATACTTGTATGCATGTATGTGTGTATGTATGTATGTAACTCTCTAAAGTTTCCTTCAAATTTTCTCTATTCTTCAAATAGTCTGCTATAACAGCTGTTTTGTGTGTATTTCATGTATCAATTCAGATCATTTTTTCTAATGTTTTGGTATTATTTTGTCAATGGGTGATAGAATATAAGTTTTATTTGTTTCTCTTTGTTGATATTGTAGTTGCTTTTATTTAACTGATTAATTGCTGTCTTTATTAGGGGGGTTTATCATTTTTACTTATTTTTTTTCCTTTAGCATTGTTCATTTTTTTTGAATTTTATTTGTTTTTTAAACAGCAGGTTCTTATTAGTTATCTATTTTATGCATATTAGTGTATATATGTCAATCCCAATCTCCCAATTCATCCCACCACCACCTCCACCCCCGGCCGCTTTCCCCCCTTGGTGTCCATACGTTTGTTCTCTACATCTATGTCTCTATTTCTGCCTTGCAAACCGGTTCATCTGTACCATTTTTCTAGATTCCACATAAATGCATTAATATACAATAGTTGTTTTTCTCTTTCTGACATAGTTCACTCTGTATGACAGTCTCTAGATCCATCCACATCTCTACAAATGACCCAATTTCATTCCTTTTAATGGCTGAGTAATATCCCATTGTATATACGTACCACATCTTTATCCATTCATCTGTCAATGGGCATTTAGGTTGCTTCTATGACCTGGCTATAGTAAATAGTGCTGCAATGAACATATTGGTACATGACTCTTTTTGAATTATGGTTTTCTCTGGGTATATGCCCAGTAGTGGGATTGCTGGATCATATGGTAATTCTATTTTTAGTTTTTTAAGGAACCTCCATCCTATTCTCCATAGTGGCTGCATCAATTTACATTCCCACTAACAGTGCAAGAGCGTTCCCTTTTCTCCACACCCTCTCCAGAATTTGTTGTTTGTAGATTTTCTGATGATGGCCATTCTGACCGGTATGAGGTGATACCTCATTGTAGTTTTGATTTGCATGTCACTAATAATTAGTGATGTTGAGCAGATTTTCATGTGCCTCTTGGCCATCTGTATGTCTTCTTTGGAGAAATGTCTCTTTAGATCTTCTGCCCATTTTTGGATTGGGTTTGTTTTTTTAATATTGAGCTGCATGAGCTGTTTATATATTTTGGAGATTAATCCTTTGTCCATTGATTCATTTGCAAATATTTTCCCCCATTCTGAGGGTGGTCTTTTCGTCTTGTTTATAGTTTCCTTTGCTTTGCAAAAGCTTTTAAGTTTCATTAGGGCCCATTTGTTTATTTTTATTTCCATTACTCTAGGAGGTGGGTCAAAAACGATCTTGCTGTGGTTTATGTCAAAGAGTGTTCTTCCTATGTTTTCCACTAAGAGGTTTATGGTGTCTGGTCTTATATTTAGGTCTTTAATCCATTTGGAGTTTATTTTTGTGTATGGTGTTAGGGAGTGTTCTAATTTCATTCTTTTACATGTTGCTGTCCAATTTTTCCAGCACCACTTATTGAAGAGACTGTCTTTTCTCCATTGTATATCCTTGCCTCCTTTGTCACTGATTAGTTGACCATATGTGTGTGGGTTTATCTCTGGGCTTTCTATCCTGTTCCATTGATCTATATTCCTGTTCCATTGATCTATATTTCTGTTTTTGTGCCAGTACCATACTGTCTTGATTACTGAAGCTTTGTAGTATAGTCTGAAGGGAGTCTGATTCTTCCAGCACCATTTTTTTCCCCTCAAGATTGCTTTGGCTATTCGGGGTCTTTTGTGTCTCCATATAAATTTTAAGATTTTTTGTTCTAGTTCTGTAAAAAGTGCCATTGGTAGTTTGATAGGGATTGCACTGAATCTGTAGATTGCTTTGGGTAGTAGAGTCATTTTCACAATATTGATTCTTCCAATCCAGGAACATGGTATATCTCTCCATCTGTTTGTGTCATCTTTGATTTCTTTCATCAGTGTCTTACAGTTTTCTGAGTACAGGTCTTTTACCTACTTAGGTAGGTTTATTTCTAGGTATTTTATTATTTTTGTTGCAATGGTGAATGGGATTGTTTCCTAATTTCTCTGTCTGATCTTTTGTTGTTAATGCATAGGAATGCAAGAAATTTCTTGCATTAATTTTGTATCCTGCAACTTTACGAAATTCATCAATTAGCTCTAGTAGTTTTCTGGTGGCATACTGAGGATTATCTATGTACAGTATCATGTCATCTGCAAACAGTGACAGTTTTACTTTTTTTTTCCAATTTGTATTCCTGTTATTTCTGTTTCTTCTCTGATTGCCATGGCTAGAACTTCCAAAACTATGTTGAATAATAGTGGCAAGAGTGGACATCCTTGTCTTGTTCCTGATCTTAGAGGAAATGGTTTCCATTTTTCACCATTGAGAATGATGTTTGCTGTGGGTTTGTCATATATGACCTTTATTATGTTGAGGTAGGTTCCCTCTATGCCCACTTTCTGGAGAGTTTTTATCATAAATGGGTGTTGAATGTTGTCAAAAGCTTTTTCTGCATCTACTGAGATGATCATATGGTTTTTATTCTTCAATTTGTTAATATGGTGTATCACATTGATTGATTTTTTGTATATTGAAGAATCCTTGCATCCCTGGGATAAATTCCACTTGATCATGATGTATGATCCTTTTAATGTGTTGTTGGATTCTGTTTGCTAGTATTTTGTTGAGGATTTTTGCATCTATATTCATCAGTGATATTGGTCTGTAACTTTCTTTTTTTGTAGTATCTTTGTCTGGTTTTGGAATCAGGGTGATGGTGGCCTCGTAGAGTGAGTTTGGGAGTGTTCCTTCCTCTGCAATTTCTTGGAAGAGTTTGAGAAAGATGGGTGTTAGCTCTTTTCTAAATGTTTGATAGAATTCACCTGTGAAGTCATCTGGTCCTGGACTTTTGTTTGTTGGAAGATTTTTCATCACAGTTTCAATTTGATTACTTGTGATTGGTTTGTTCATATTTTCTGTTTCTTCCTGGTTCAGTCTTTGAATGTTACACCTTTCTAAGTATTTGTCCATTTCTGTCCATGCCATTTTATTGGCATAGAGTTGCTTGTAGTAGTCTCTTATGATGCTTTGTATTTCTGCGGTGTCCGTCCTAACTTCTCCTTTTTCATTGCTAACTTTATTATTTAAGTCATCTCCCTATTTTTCTTGATGAGTCTAGCTAAAGGTTTATCAATTTTGTTTATCTTCTCAAAGACTTAGCTTTTAGTTTTATTGATCTTTGCTATTGTTTTCTTTGTTTCTATTTCATTTATTTCTGCTCTGACCTTTATGATTTCTTTCCCTCTGCTAACTTTGGGTTTTATTTTTTTCTCTATTTCTTTCAGGTGAAAGGTTAGATTATTTATTTGTGATTTTTCTTGGCTCTTGAGGTCGAATTTTATTGCTATAAGCTTCCCTCTTAGGGCTGCTTTTGCTGCACCCCATAGGTTTTGGGCTGTCGTGTTTTCATTGTCACTTGTCTCTAGGTATTTTTTGATTTCCTCTTTGATTTCTTCAGTGATCTCTTGGTTATTTAGTAACGTATTGTTTAGCTTCCATGTGTTTGTGTTTTTTGCATTTCTTTCCCTGTAATTTATTTCTAATCTCATAGTGTTGTGGTCGGAAAAGATGCTTGATATTATTTCAGTTTTCTTAAATTTCCCAAGGCTTGATTTGTGACCCAAGATGTGATCTATCCTGGAGAATGTTACCAGTGCACTTGAGAAGATAGTGTAATCTGCTGTTTTCAGATGAAATGTCCTAGAAATATCAATTAAATCTATCTGGTCTATTGTGTCATTTAAATCTGTGTTGCCTTATTAATTTTCTGTCTGGATGATATGTCGATTGGTATAAGTGAGGTGTTAAAGTCCCGCAGTATTATTGTGTTACTGAATCTTGGACATACAACTAATACCGGTTTGATTGATAGCCTCTAGGAGACTTACAATGCATTTGGAAGTCAGAACATGTTCCATGGCAACCAAATATGGGAAACCCAGAGGTTCAAAGTTTCCATAGTTTAATATTCTTGATGGTGAGAAGAAGGGAACTCAGGTGAAAATATTGTGGTCATGGCTGTAATAGTTTTCTAGATTTGTTAATGAAGAATTAGTGTCAGCCATCACCTAACTGCCAAGATGCCCCTGGTGCTTTTCTGCACACAAAGTCTTTGTGCCCAAGAGTAGAATACTGAAGACCACATTTGACTCTCTCGTGTTATATTAAGAATGAAATAGACACACATTCTAAACTTAGCTCCAGCTACTACAGATTCCAGCATGGAGGACCTTTCTGGAGCGTTATTAGAACATATTGTAACCACCAGGAGCGGCCAAATCCTCTAACCTGTGTTGACCCTTATTCTGTGACATTGATTCTACTCTTCCAAATGCTGAGGAAGACGAGAGTTGCAGTCATGATCTATATACTGAATGTGTATCCATTATATACTCCAAATTGTTAGGTGTAGATGTAACCCACATCTACCCTCTACCCTTGTGCCTTTCAGAGCTCAACAGAATTATCAACAAATGAACAAGGACACATGAGAGTAATGAGATGGATTTACTCTTTCATTTAGTATAGTGGAAAAGGACTAAATACATGGTAGCCAAATCTATATTTCCTCAAAATCAAGTCAATCTTGCAAAGAGCTCTTTTTCAAAACTCACTGTGAAGAGCCCAGTGGGGAACTGAGAAATGGCACTGCCCTGACACACCAGTACACCACGCCACCCCCACCTTCTGCTCTTGACAATGAGGGCTGAACTCAGTTTAACTGACAGGGAGATGTCTCTCTTTCATCATCACAGATGGACCCATCTATCAGCATGTCATGTGGGCGTCGGTTAGAGCTGACTTACGTTTTCCTCAGCTATGGCAAAGTCATAATGATTATGTAAATTTACCTGAGGGCTGTTAACTTGTAATGAAGGAAGTAAATATGTCCTGTGTGTGTTATCATTCTGCAAGATGTATAATGACTTTCCCTTTTCTCTCCACAGCATGGCATGGGCATCCCCTCCATTTCTATTATGCTTCATGAACTCATTAAATTACTGTACCATGCCCGGTGCTGTGACGTTACCATTATCAGAATTGGTACATCAGGGGGAATAGGTGAGATGGATTGATTTATATACTATTAAATCCAAGTGGTTGTTCCATACAGGGTAAGCTATTGGTGTGGTAACACACCAACGTACTCAGAGCCCAGAAGAAACCCAGATGGGCTAAAAAGTGTCAGGGGGCTGGGCTTGAGGCAATTGAGAAATTTAAATTTAAAGAAAATTTTAAAAATTTAAGGAAATGCATGTGTATATAATCTTTCTCTTTTTCCCTGCATGGAAACCTGGAGTGATTCATCCCACAGCCCACTGCCCAGATGGACTTAGGTGTTCTTAAGGGGAGGAGTGGAAACTTGCTAGGAAATATGTTTTGAGGATAAGTAAGTTTTGAGGGTTCGAATAGATTTTGAAGCTTAGGAATTTTATAAGTGCTTTCAAGTAAAAGAAATAAATCACTAAGATTTGCCTTGTTTATCAGCTAAGTAAGCAGACATCAATAGCTCTTAGGAAAACATTGCTTTTAGCTCATGTCAGTGACTACCCTTTTCTTGGCTGGGTCTTTTCCTCATCAACACAGCAGAAGAGATCAGGCCAGGCTTTTAGGGAAGAGTTGGGTGATGCTTCCTAAGGTTTTCTCAGAGCCTCCTCTCCTCCCTTCTTCCTTGGCTGGTCAGGCAGCTAGTCAGGAGCCTTGTTTATACATCTACCCTGGGCTGAGGTAAAGTTCTGTGGAGACCTTCTTCTTTTTCAACCTCTTCTTCAGGAGCAGATCTTGTGAGGGGATGATTCTACTATGTCACCAAATGCAAATACAGACAGGGCGTTGTAACTGGAAATGTTTGGTTGACAGAGTGACAGGACTGATGGGAATTATATAAAAAAAAAAAGGCTGAGATTTTGGTCTTAGAATTACACAGGTGGCTAAGTCATGCTTCACTAGAAACAAACATGTTCAAAAATATCATGCCCTTTCCACAGCTGTGGTACAGGAATAAAGTCCAGCCAAGGCCCTCACAGATGGATTAAAGAAGGACATCTATGGATGTCCATCCAGAAAGAGAAGGAGAATGTTAGCAATCATTATTAGATCAGGCTTCCTTCTGGACTGTTGTTTATCCAATATTATCCCAAATAAGCAATAGTAGGGAATGATGCATTTGGGGATGAAATGGATAACACTGTTATTAAGATTGCTCATAATTCTTGAGTTGTGGGATACAAGGATCTGTCTGCATAGCCCATGCCCATGCAATGTACCACCCTGACTGCTGTGGTTGCGCCTTGATATTAACAAGTGTCCAGCGTGGGCAAAGCAACCTGCTGACCATCCAGCTCATGGTCATGGATTCTAGGTCTTTTGTTTGATGGTAACATGATACATATAGCCCATGTAGCACAATGAAGGTCTATGAATTGTGGGAAATTAAAGCAATGTGCTGTTGTGGATTATCCATCATTTTGAAGTTCTGTTCTCATTAAGAACTCTTAGCTTATCAATAAGATGTGTTTGTTTTGTCTTAAAAACTTTGATTTGGAGATGAAGGAGGTATAGCTTGTTGGGGGTTTTTTTGTTTTTTGTTTTTTTTGCTGATGTTACCACTCTTTAGATGAGCCAACAAAACTTCATGATGATGAGGTACTCAAATAAACAGTGCCTTGGCCTTTAAGAGACTTTAACTGGGATATAAATGCTCTAATACATCTAAATATTAGGATGTCATGTGAATAAATTCATTTTTGATTTCCACATTTTCAACTTCCTTCTCAGTCACTTTCCTGTTTTCAGGACACTGTGAATAATTCAAGAAGATACTTGTTTGATTTCTTTAAAAAGTATCTGACTCACCGAGGCTCTATCATCAGAGCCTACCTTGGGGCTCTAGCTGGATCTTCTAAATTAACCCCATGTTGATCCACATTGGAATTTATTAAGAACCCAGAAGGATATGGCTATGCGCTATGGTAGGGGTTGGTAAATTTTTTCTATACAAGGTCAGACAGTAAATATTTTAGGCTTTGCAGGCCATATGGTTTCTGTTGCAACTTCTCAACTCTGCCATTAGAGTGTGGAAGCAATCATAGAAAATATGCAAATGAATGAATGTGGCTGTGTTCCAATAAAGCTCTATTTACAAAGATGGGCTGGATCTGGCCCATGGATTGTAGTTTGCAGATCTCTGTCTATGGTATCTCTATGGAAACATTCACTCATTCAACAAATTTTTATTGAATACCTATAATGTGATAGGCACAATGCTACTGGGGAGACAACAGTGGACAGACACTGCTCTTGCCTTCATAGAGCCTATGTTTTATCAGGGCAATAGACAAACAAATGAGTAATTACAAAAAATATGATGAATATTAGGACAGAGAGAGAGTCTAGGGCCCTATCAATATATATCCCCTCATCCAGGCTCTAAACAGGAATCAGAACGGGTCAAAAACTAGGTCAAAAGCTGGACCTGGGAAAATTGAATGTAATGTATCTGTGTTGCCTTTTAATTTTTTCCCCCTCTGTGGATTCAGATCTTTTGAAGGAAGTGACTTAAGCTGACACCAGAAGAATGAGTTGAAGTTGGTCTGATGAAAGTGTGTGTGGGAGGATGAGGGAACACACCAGGCCAGGGGAATAACAGTTGGCAGAAAATGGTTTCTCAAGTCCCTGAGACTTGAGTTCCTGAGTCCCAGGAGCAAGCCAGACTTTGTAGCAATGGAAGGTCAGCCAAGAGGCCTAATTTACATGGGATGGGAGAGGGGAGGAGGGAATGGATGTAATGAGAATCAAAAGGAAGAGAGGACAGAGATACAAAGAAATTATAGTAATCAAGGAGTTGCAGAGAAGATTAAATATCAAGTAGTCACATCACTTTATGAAAACTACTTTCTGGCAGGCTCATTTAGTTTATTCCTGACCTACTTTATTCAGATTTGAACCTGAAGGCCAGTACTAATTTGCATGTCCAAGAGTCATGTTTGTCTTGAAATTTAAACCCAATCACATTGTAAATGTGAATCTGGAAAGAAAGCAAATGTAAATGCCTGTTCGGAATGTTATTATTTAATTGCATTTGGAAAATAAAATAATTTAAAGATGAAAATGGGGAGAATCATTAGCAGCTAGCATTAATTAATGTTGGCAGAAGAGATTACATACTATGTGTCAAAAGTAAACCTAAGTGACATTCTTCTGTAACCACCTATTTATTCCCACACTGCAGGGATTGCACCAGGGTCTGTTGTAATAACAGATAGAGCCGTAGACTCCTTTTTTAAGCCCCGGTTTGAACAGGTAATCTTGGACAATGTTGTCACCAGAAGTACTGAACTTGACAAAGAACTGGCTGAGGAACTATTCAACTGTAGCAAAGAAATTCCTGACTTCCCAACCCTCATTGGACATACGATGTGTACCTATGATTTTTATGAAGGTGAGAAGAATTTATAAACTGTGAAAGCAGCAGCAAATTGCCAGCAATACTTTGTTATTCAAACCCACAATTTATATTAAAAACTCCACTTTAGAAATTCATAGTTGGGGATTAAAAAAGGAACTGAAACAGCCTTTTCAACTTACTAAAGCATAGGAACGTAAGGACATAATAAGCGGTGGAGACACACACATAATGAATTTATTTTGAGAGTAGGTTTAATCCTCCTAGAACAAACTGGATACTCAAATGCAATTTGTGATGTTAGCAAAATCTTATCTCTGTTGATGCCTTTAATTTAAATCGGAAAATGGGGATATGCTTCTATGTTTCTTCCATTTTGAGGTACAGTCACCTGTACCTTGGAAGGGATCTGGTACCCAGGAAAGAGTGGGAACCAGGAAATGGGAAGAGATATTTGGGGGAGGAAATCCCAAAGGGATGGGGTAGTCTCACAGCAGTTCTTTTTTCTCTTGGCCATGAGTAAAATGTCCCCAAATCAAGTTTAGGAACAAAATTGATGGTGACTCCCAAGTAGCAGCTCTTGCCACAAGCGGGGAGGGGCCAGGAGAAAACGCCCTCCAGGACAGACCTTGCTCATTCCACAAGAAAGAATCTAACCAGGGTTGGTACCATTCCTTGGAGGGCATTCTAGAAATCTTACAGTGTAGCTGCATTTGAGTACGTTCATCAAACTACATATTACCCCATTTTTAATCATTTTTCTTTTCTTTTCCCTTTGGATCAAACTTAGACTATTACATTGAATTCTAAACAGTTATATATGGAGATATATTATCTATAAACAGTACTTCAGGTTAGTAAAGGTGTTGTCACCACATATGTGTTATAAAATAGGGGCCACTTTGGGTGTGATAGGGTTGAGACTTTGTCTCAGGCCACTGGCCCCTTCTTGGGGAGGGTCACTGACGAGTTTAAGCCAGAACTTGCAAATGGTACCCATTGGAGTCAATGTTTTCTTTGGGCTGCACAGTATTTTTTAGAATATGAATTATTTTGCCAACATTTATAATTTCTGGAGATTTCATATGAAAATCCAGATTTTTGGCTTCTTGAAATAACATAACATTAAAAATATAAAATAATTTATTCATGGCAGCCCTGGCAAGCCTCGGCCCACATCTGGGGCTACATTCACTGAAGGTGAGGTGAGGCTGCTCCCTTCCAACAGGCAGACCTCGTTGACATTACCTGCTTAACTTGTGGGACATCTGAGTTTGAATCGGCTAAAATAGCACTGCATTAGAGGTGTTGGCAGGCAGCCCTAAGAAGGAGGGCACAAGCAGAAGCAGACAGCAAGGATGGAAATAGCATGAAAGATACAGTAAAGGGAAAAAAGAGGGGCTTCCCTGGTTGCGCAGTGGTTGAGAGTCCGCCTGCCAATGCAGGGGGCAGGGGTTCGTGCCCCGGTCCGGGAAGATCCCACATGCCGCGGAGTGGCTGGGCCCGTGAGCCATGGCTGCTAAGCCTGCGCGTCCGGGGCCTGTGCTCCGCAACGGGAGAGACCACAACAGTGAGAGGCCCGCGTACCGCAAAAAAATAAAAAAGAGGATTTTGCAATATAGATGGTGACAGAGTCTACTGGCCTCCCTACTTCAAGAGGACGCCCTTGGGGGTGGGATGCGGTGAAGCCTGTTCCCAGTGCAGCCACGGTGGAGGAGGAGTAACAGCATCAGGCTTTTCTCCACCTCCTTCTGGCCCCACTGGTTGGTACAGATGGAATTCAAGTGCTAAGTAAACACCGAGAGCAGCCTAGAAGGGAAAATGTGATCGCAAAAGAATGGCGTGCAGCCTGAGGTGTGTGGCAGGGAAAAGGTGGACAAATCGACCATCTGTGTATGGTTACCATGGTCATGATGCACAGATGGAGCTGCAATGTCCAAACCACCACCCTGATCCTCAAGTAGCTTAGGATCATCACTGGGGCTTGGAGCCTTTTCTTCTTCCCCAGCAGCTGTCCCTGGGCCAGCCGCCAGTTGCAGGTGCAACCTGAGATTTTCCTCAAAGGGCAGATCTTCCAGAGACCCTCCAGGTCCTACTGTCTCTGGGCACAGTGCTGGCTGCTGCGGCCATTCAATGGTCACTTGTCCCAGAGCTGGGGGAGCTCAGTGCCATGGAGATTCCTGTGTGAGACTCTTGAGCTGCGCACAGCCTTGCCCCAGGTCCTTTGATAGGATGATTCAGATGGCCAGATTTATCCTACCTGGGGTGCAGGCCCATGAGTTAGAGTCAGCCACAGAGCACTTGGGCTGACAGCAAGCCTCTTAGTGATGCCACAGCCACCGTGGGACATCAAGTCGCTAAACATTCTCCATTCTCTTTCAGGCCAGGGTCGACTAGATGGAGCGCTGTGCTCCTTTTCCAGAGAAAAGGGGTTAGATTACTTGAAAAGAGCATATAATGCCGGCATCAGGAATATCGAAATGGAATCTACGGTGTTTGCGGCCATGTGTAGACTTTGTGGTCTAAAAGGTAAGACTTTCATGAATGCCTAAGGGTCAAATTCTCCTCTTTCATGAAGTTATTTTCACTCTCCAGGAGAAGAAAAAGGAATCCAGCTATAGATTACTTTGGGTTGAATGCACGGTTATCTCATAATATCTTGTGAGTGGGCAGGACATTATTTGTTATGCAAATGAGGAAACCAAGCCTCAAGGGTCAAAAGTTAAGTTGCCCAAGGTCACCAGCTAGTGGGTTACATAGCCAAGACTTCATAGATTGTTCTGCTTTCTTCATCCTGGTAGTGGAAGCTGTTTTCTACTACAACTGAATTTACTGAGACATGACACAAATAAAATATTCCTAAAATAGTCCATCAAAGGACAAAACATCAGTGGAGTAGTGTGTTTTTAGAGTTAATTTACATGCACTTTTGCTTTTCCCAACTTTTTTATTTTGAAAAAAAAATCAATAATACAGAAAAATTGAAAGAATACTGTGTATGTGTGTGTGTATATATATATATACATACATATATATACACACATGTACACAAACACACCTATTTGCTTTTTTCTCCTGAATCATTGTATATAAATTATAAATATTATGTCACTTAACTCTTGTAACTTAGCATCATTTCCTAAGAATAAGGATGTCCTCCTAATGACCACAATACAATTATCAAACCAAAAAAAAAATAAAGTAAAAATCATTTCATAACATCATTTAACATCCATTCCATTTTTAAATTTTCTGATTTTCCTAAAAATATCTTTAAAGATTATTTTAATCTAATATTGAATTAACTTTATACACTGTATTGCTTAGTTATCGTATCTCTATCCTTTTACATCTAGAATAGTTTCCCTACTTTTCTTTTTTCCCCAGGACAGAGGAATTTTTGAAAAGTTCAGGCAGTTATCTTGTAGAACATCCATGTTCTAGATTTGTCTGTACTCGTCATCGTGGGATTTCACTTTATTTCCTGTAAAGCAGAAGTAAAGTCTAGTGGCTTGATTAGATTCAGCTATGTGGTAAGAACACTTCATAGTAATGTAAACTTTCCATTGCACCACATCAGGGAAAGGTAATGTGAAGATATTCCACTGTTAGTAATTTCAAGTTGGATCACTTGGCTCAAGGGGTAACTGCCCATCTCCCTCCTCTGAAAAATTAATGTTTTCTCTCTGAAAGTAGCAAGTAACTTCTGGGATGATAATCTGGCACTGTGTGAACGAATATCCTGTAACCCAATCATCTTTTCCCAGTGATTTTAGCATGGAATACAAATGATGCTTTTCTAATTCCATCATTCCTCCTACGTTTGTTAGCTAGCATTCTTTTAAGAAGAGCCTTTCTTTCTCACGCTCTTCTCTCTCTTTTTTCTTTTTGGTGGCAGGGAGTCGTTATTGTTTGGTGGATTTTGTTCAAAGCAGTGTGTTATAAGCAGTTTCTGTCATTATTCTTTTTGATACTCAAATTATCCCAAATGTGGCCAGGAAGAGCCCCTTCTAGTGCACTCTTCTGTCCTTCTGACATAATTCTCTTAACTCTTGAGAATTTTCTTGCTTTCAGGCACAACGGGATTCTTAGGTACCACTTACACTTTCCTTGCCTCAGGTCTGGGATCAGCCATTTCTCCAAGAATCTCTGCTTCCTTTGGGTGGAGAGTGGCATTAAGAAACCAAATATGTGTGTGGCATGCATTTTTATTTTTGTTGAAATTATTCCAATAGAACCACTAATCTCTGACCAACACCAAGAAAACCTACTGAAGTAAAACATAATTTTCACAAGGACTAATCAATATAACTATTCTTTGTGATTTTAAATTATTTTCATAGTCATCCTCTAGATTAAAAAATCTACAAACAATAAATGCTGGAGAGGGTGTGGAGAAAAGGGAACCCTCTTGCACTGTTGGTGGGAATGTAAATTGATACAGCCACTATGGAGAACAGAATGGAGGTTCCTTAAAAAACTACAAATAGAACTACCATATGACCCAGCAATCCCACTACTGGGCATATACCCTGAGAAAACCATAATTCAAAAAGAGTCATGTACCAAAATGTTCATTGCAGCTCTATTTACAATAGCCAGGAGACAGAAGCAACCTAAGTGTCCATTATCAGATGAATGGATAAAGAAGATGTGGCACATACATACAATGGAATATTACTCGGCCATAAAAAGAAACGAAATTGAGCTATTTGTAGTGAGGTGGATGGACCTAAAGTCTGTCATACAGAGTGAAGTAAGTCAGAAAGAGAAAGACAAATACCGTATGCTAACACATATATATGGAATCTGAGAAAAAAAAATGTCATGAAGAACCTAGGGGTAAGACGGGAATAAAGACACAGACCTATTAGAGAATGGACTTGAGAATATGGGGAGGGGGAAGGGTAAGCTGTGACAAAGTGAGAGAGTGGCATGGACATATATACACTACCAAACGTAAAATAGATAGCTAGTGGGAAGCAGCTGCATAGCACAGGGAGATCAGCTCGGTGCTTTGTGACCACCTAGAGGGGTGGGATAGGGAGGGTGGGAGGGAGGGAGACTCAAGAGGGAAGAGATATGGGAACATATGTATAGGTATAACTGATTCACTTTGTTATAAAGCAGAAACTAACAGACCATTGTAAAGCAATTATACTCCAATAAAGATGTTAAAAAAAAATTCAAGTTTTATGGATGGGAGAGGTAAACCTGAAAAGTTAATAAAATATTCTTTATTAAATTGGCTATGAAAGCCTCAGACCTAAAGCAAAATAGCACCATCTAAAATATTATTTTTGAGTGGGAAGCAGTCCCCAAATATGAACAATGATGTCTAAGAAAATGTTGGAGCAACTTTTTTTAGAATTCATAGTTTTTTTTTTTTCAGAAAAGAGCCCATAGAATATGTCACCTATCAAACATGTTTTATAGTGTACCTACTGAGTGCATAGCACAATACAAGAAGCTTGATTTTTAAATCAAATCTTTGGCTGATAAGATTTGTCTCAATTATTATCTTCCTAAAGAAAGAAGGACTTCTGTGCATCAACCAGTGGCCTGAGCACCCAAGCAGTAGGGACACAGCAGAGGATGACACAGACAGAATCTCTGCCCTTGTGGAGTCTAGGGGGGAGACAAACAACAACAGAGAGCAATCTATAATAATATGGTAATATGTTAGATGCTGAGGAGCATGATGGTGAGAAATAAGGCAGGGAAAGGGCACAGGGACAGCCAAGGTAGGGAGGGAAACCATACATTAAAATAGGGAAGGGTACACAGAAAAGGTGCCATTTAGGAAAATGCCACGTGGGTGTCTGGGCAAAAGGAGTCCAGGAAATGCAAATCTAAGGTTACCAGGCAGGAGCATTCAGAGTGTGACAGAGAAACAGGGAGACCAGTGTGACTGGAGGGGAGTGACAGCAGTGGAGAGGGTAGGAGATGGAGGGAGTATGGACTGTGTGGTCCCTATGACAACTGTGACTTTCACTCTGAGAGATATGAGAAGTCATTGCTTTGAATAGAGAGGTGATGGGATCTGGCTTGCGTTTGAACAGGAGCACACTGGCTGCTGATCTGGGAAGATCCTACTGGGGTTAAGGGCAGAAGCAGGGAGAGAAGTAAGAGGGCTGATATAGTAGTCTAGGGAGAGATGATAGACCAGTACAACAACAGTGGAGGAGGTGAGAAGTAGTCATATGCTAGATACATCTTGAAGGCAAATCCAACAGGATTTGTTGACAATTTGATGGGAATTTGGAGCGAAATGCTAGTGAAAAACGATTTCCAGGTTTTTGGCCTGAACAGCTGGAAGGATGGAGTTATCACAGTTGGGATAGAAAAAATTGGGTGAGGATTTGGCGGTACTGTAGTAGACATCAAATGGAGGCTAAGTGAGCAGGTGGATTTATGAATCTGGAGTTTAGGTGAGAAATTTGGACTGGGGAAATAAAATTGGAAGTTGACAGCATATAGACGGCATTTAAAGCCATGTAACAAATGAGATGACAAAGTGCCTGAGTGTAGAAACAGATGAAAAAGTCAGGGAGGTGAGGGAGATCCAGCAGAAACTAAGGAAGAGTCGTCAGTGCAATTGGCAGTATACCTGGAGAGTCTAGTGTCCCAGCCCCAAAGAAATCTTCAAAGAAGTAAAGAATTACAGCTGAATAATGCCTTATTTGATCACAAGTGGAACTTTAATTCTAATACTTGTCCTTATTGTCAATCAATTTTAATATACAAAACTACAAACAAAATGTATGCGGTAACATTTTAGACAGGAGTTATAGGTCACAAGAAGAGATTAATTGTAGAACCACTACTCTCATCTCAGAATGAACGTACACACCAATCCTTGTAACATATGAGTAAAGGATGCAAGTGCACCCTTGTCCTCTTTAGAAGGCCATCATTAATACCTCCTTTCAGGGAAACAATAGCATCTGCTTTTCTCTCCACAAGTTAGTGGGAGTGGGAGCCCCAGCGGCGGGCAGCTTGCCCTTTCCTGAGCCGCAGCCTAACCAGCACATGACCTGCAGGAACACCTGGATTCAGATATTTCTGCTCCAGGAAATGCTTCCTCACATTTCTTTCTTATGGAAACAGCAAGCGGTCACTTGAGTCATGGCTCCACCTGATATGCAGATGGAGGAAAATTTGGTAACCAGTTTAGTCAAACATAAAATGCCACGTCACGAACTGCTGCCCTGATGTAAGTTTAGTGATGAGCATCAGTTCTTTCTTAAGAGGCAGCCAGAGAGTTCTAGGCTTGTGAACCCCGGACCCTAGTCTTTCTCTCTTTGAGGGTGTTGCCAAAGCTTCGGCGACGTTATTCTGTTATGAGGGATTTTTTTGTCCTTGCCACGAATCCTTGTGACCTTGCTTTCTCTGCCAGCTGCAGGTACCTTCCCGGACTCTGTCCTCTCTAGCTTGCCCCATGCTGCGCTTTCCTTTTTCTGCTGCTATTGGAGCTATTGGTAGCTGATTTCAGCCTGCCAATAGCTCTCTTCCAGGCCACTGCTGCAGCCTTTCCATTGAGCAGACCCTTTCTGGGCTGCCAACATGCACACTAAAGGTTGTATCTGTAACTCTGTAATTCTGCAGTTCTTGGGAGTATTTCTGTCCAAATTTCTTCATGGTGACAGGGACTCTTTATCTACCTCAGACACCACCGTTTCCAAAGGTGCACTCCTGGTACAGGAAGATCAACACCTGGAAGATCAACCACCAAGGAAACAGACCAAAACCCCATGCATATGATGCTACCATGTTCCTATCTTTCATCCCCACTTCATTATATCCTTCTGCAAAAGCAGTGAAGCTTGGAAAAGCTCTGTATGAGGTAGAAAAGCTTGCTTTGGGGAAGGGCTGAGAGAGACTTCACAAGCAGCTGTTTTAACATACTTATTAGGGAGGTTATATACCAATGCTAAGTGACACTGGAAAATGTGTTTCATCTGGCACCGAACGCTCAGGGCTCCCAGGCCTAGTGCCCCTCCCCCTCAATCCCTCTCCCACTGTCAGCAATGGCCCTTTCCACCCAGTCTCTCCAGACAGCCTTCTCTAATGGTCTTTTTCTGTCCCTTTAATACTACCAGATGACTGGATAACCAATCTGACTTCATAGTAAGGCAATGATGGCTAATAAATAACAACTTTTTATTTAAACAAGAGTCTTCTAGAGGCTCACTGTCCTAACTCAGAGGAGTCAGTCATTGACTTTGGACCGGTGCAAAAACAGATCTTTCTGCATTCACCTGGGACCACATGGATTACCACTTCTTATCTTTATGATTAATATAAGATCTCACCTTAAGTCTCACTTCACCAGAGAAGTTTTGCATGACTACCTAAACTAAACTTACCCACATTCATTCTACTTACTCACTCATTCACTCATTCCACTTCATTTCTCTGCATCACATTTACCACTATACCAGACTACATTTCTGTTTTCTTTATATATTAACTTACATATTATTTTACATGTATTAATGCATGGAGGTATGTATTTAGCATCTTTCTCCATTACAGTATAAGTAGCATGAGAACAGGGACCTTGTTTGTCATTTTTTTTGCTATATCTCTAGCACTTAGAATAATATCTGCCATATGGGCATTCAATAAATATTTACTAAATGAATGAACAAATGAGTGAACAGAATGACCACTCAACCCCTACTGACCGTGGAAGACGGCTATAACAAATTCAACTGGTTCCTTCATTACCCAGCTACATTTATGGCTTGGAATTTTCTAAAGGACTTCGGAGTGTCACAAAATTGTCCAACTAGGAAGAGGCAAAGGCTTAAAGTTAAGCCTCCCTTTGCTGTAAGTTTCATACAATACTTCTGCTATAGCTGTAGCCCGTGGATCTCCTGATATTTGATAGGTGGACAAACTGCTTGAAATGGGGCCACGGACACCCCTAAGTCACTACTGTTATCCTGATCTCATTATCCTGAAAAATAATAGTGGGAATCCATTGTTGCTTTAAGAAGGACTTGGGTGAGGGAAATAGTGGCCGTCACAAAATTATTCTACCTTGAAAGGCTGAACCTTCAGAACAAGGTAAACCCACTGTACAATGCTGTATGAATGCATTCATCTATGGTTTTATAATATGCATATATCTGTCCCTCTCTTAAAGCAAAATCTACTTTAATTAAACCCCTAACATTCTGATTAAAGATGTTAATCCTTTTGCACTGTGAACTTGTGATAAGTACGTTCAATTTTTACCCATCTTTAAAAGACAGTGCCTGCTGCCTTTTGACACAAGCTTGCTTGCATGACAATATACGAAACATAATATTTATCCAAGATTAGTTTCACTTAAATCTTTGTCTTTAGTTGTTGGCAGCACTCACAGTGGATTTTCTTTAAGGGTAATGGAAGAATTCAGTGTTATTTCTTTTGACAGATACTGGGAACTTTGGGAATGTATTCAGTCTTCATAATATTACAGCTCAGTGAAAGGGAGCAGAATCTGGCTTTAATTCCATTTTATATCCTTCTGCTGGTCCCAGAAATGAAGGCTATTGGGCTCTGGGAACTGCAGGATGATCACTGATAAAGTAAAGAAGATATTACAACAAGGATTAAAGATTATACTCAGTCTGGAACTGGACTGTTTCTTAATTCAAAAATGAGGAAAATTGGGGTTTTGAAATATTATTACACAAAGGCAAAAGGCAACCCACTGCAGCTCTTCACCCTCACAGTATCTCCTGAGAGATACTGTGGCTCAGAGAGGTTAAATAACTTTCCCAAGTTCTCACAGTAAATAAGAAGTAGCTGGACTGGAATTGGAACCGAGCTCTGTCTGACTTGAGGTCCCTTTGCACCATGCCCTGCTGAGTCTTCCCAGCAGCCTCCCATGGATGCACAAGGTTCAGATCTCTATTCAGAGGAACCAAAAAAACAAACAAACAAAAAACCCTGCAGGTTTTTCTATTTTAAAAGTTAGCTGTGCTACTTTAGAAAGAAAGCAAATCCCTTAAGGGCTAACCACATACCAAGATGGTTAGTGTTGGAATCAAATAAAGCATTACATTGATACTTATTCAGTAGTATGCACAGTTATTATTTTACCAAGAAAATAAGTCAGTGTGTCTGGGAAATCAAGCATAAATGGTAAGTAATTCATTTATTACGCTTATAAAGACAGGATTTTAAAAAATTGTTTCTTCTTGCTTTGCTGGTTTTTACATATTTTAAATCAAGGTCTGTGTCTAGAGTTTTGTTTGATTCATTTTAATTCTACTCTCCTGTCCTCTATCCTACTCCTGCCTTCCTGTACCAACACACTCACATGTTAGAGAATGATTTGGGGCCACAGATTCAACTTTTTGTGTGTTGGCATTACCTGTGACCTGCCTCTTCCCACCTGTGACCTCAGTGGGGCTCCCTGGGTTCTCCCTGTTGGAGCCTCTGCCCCTAGCACAGCAGGCACATCCTCTGCCCATCCTGACACATCTCTGGTTGGAGGTCCAGCACCCAGCAGAAGCGCAAGTCCCCAAGTTTGCAGCTGGACCTCCTGGAGATGACAGCATGGTCCTCATACCAAGATAATGTGAGGCACAGAAGCTGAGCAAGACCTTTGAGGTCCAACCTGCTCCTTTCTCAGAGAATGAAATAAGACCCAGAGAGTAAAAAGTGACCTGTCTAAGGAAACACAGCCAGATCAAAACGAAGATGGACTAGCCCTGTTATCTCCTGCCTCCTCACCCCCTTTCCTGGCACTATTCCATAGGTATAAAAGAGTATCATATTTATCTATCGACAGATTACTTATACTTTCTCCTTTTTCTAAAAGGCATTAGCAGCAGCTTTCAATAAAAGATGAATATATAAATAATTTAAGCAAAGGTAAAGAGAATAAGAGGCATGTATTTAAGGGAGTGGATGGGGAGCTCTCAATATCAAAGAGCTACCTGGTAGGGCAATACTAAATCTAAATACTTAGATTTAGTTCTGACTTTCCTAGAGGCCAAGTTGAAAATGGAAACACTTTGAGTTACACAGCTCTCATTAGCTTATAAAGAAAGCATTTAAGGTTTGTCATAAAAACGTTATCCAAATGTTAAACTTAAGTGAAATTATCAGCTATATTACATCGACAGTGTCTTTAGTAACACTTTTATAAAAGATATAGGACAATTTTTGATAGAGTTAATGCTAAATCTTGGTTCTCTGGGAACCTAAAGTACTGGGGTGCAGGTATGAACATTTACTTTAATTTAATTCAGGATAGAGTTTAAAGTCTTTAACGCAATAGCTGTCAAATATCAATGTGCAAATAATTTAACTGAGTTTCTTGTTTTAAGTACAGATTAACTGCCCTTTCTTATTCCTCACTCCTTTTTCTGTATGTCTGTGATAAAGCCTAAAAATCTGCATTATTAACAAGTTCTAGTTCTGACGCAAGTGGCCAGTGGAGCACATTTTCAGAAATGCCAGTCTAGACGAACAACTTGTTCCTATGCTCCTTAGCTTTGATCAGATCCTTTGAATATAAATTTTCTCCACTTGGTTTTTGATTAGCAGTCAACAGCCTGAGATAGACGTCTCAGAGGAGACAGAGGAAGTGCAAAGGTTCTGGGTTGTTGAGGTTTCTGTGTTTTATATACCAGGCACCTGAGGAATAAAGATGGGGTCTGCCTAAAAAGCTCAAACCTTGAGAAGTGAAGGGCTCCCTGTAAAGGGCCGGGGAGAGGTGGGAGAGGGGCAGTCCTAAGGGCCAGGCTGGACACTCCAAAGCCAACCTTTGCTGCTTTGCCATTTTCTGAGACCCAGCCCTGTTTGGTTCTGCTGTGCACAGGGAGTTTCTGCCTCACATTGCTGCCTTTGCCTACAATTCATTGGAAAACCTTCCTGGAACTCCATTCTGAATCACAGAGGTGGAGCTAAAGCAGGGATCCATGGGGGACCATAGATTTCTAATAATTCAGGGTGGGCTTCAGGAGCCCTGAAACCCTTGAAATTATATACAATATTTTGTGTGTATGTGCATATGTGTATTTTTGTGAAAAGAGGTTGCAGTTAACAACTTTCATCAGATTTGCAAAGGGACCAAAAACAATCAAAGAGTTAGAATCACTGGGAGTTCCTGGTGTGGCCGAGGGTACATTGAGCTTCACGTTAACACTGGTGTGTTCCCATCCCATTGCAGCCTGAGGTCAGTTAGCTGACAACCTCCTTGGTGACAGCTAGGTCACTGAATGCCTCTCTGCAGGAGCCATACTCCCTGCCCAACCTGAGGATTATGGTAGCAAAGCTGTCAGGCTTAACTTTGACAAATTGTTTTGGGTAAATTAGTCCCTTTTAATTGCTTGTGGAAATAGTAATTTTAGACGACAAGATTATTACAGGCTGCTTGTTAATGGGTCCTCTAGCATCAAGAAAACACCACTGAGATCGTGACGACCTGTTCTTGTCCCTCTTTGGCCTCACCCTTGAAATAGCCGGAGAAGACGTTAAGTCAAGTCAGCTCCCGCTCCTTGACAAGTACAGAGCACGTGTTTCCTTTTATCCTTCTGCCAAGTGAAGGATTAGAGAAGGACTTTCATCTTTTCCCTGCTACCACCAGCTCATGTCAGCCATCACAGACTTGCTGATCATTAACTTGAAAAGCCAAGGAAGTTTCTAGCTCTTCCATTTACTTGTTTACCTGTTGGGCCAACTTGCTTTACAACTGAATGAGTTTTGAATAAACAGGGTACTAGGTGATGAACATACTTGACTCAGCTCAAGTTGGATATTTTCAATTGCTTTTCAGTTCACTGAACAGGAGGGTCAGTTTGACTGATCTGTCTGCCTTATGGTTTGCCATGTGCAGAGGAGGAGGGATGGGAGGTAGAGTGTCTTCTCAGCAGTTTATGAAGCTGGGAATTGACTGGTTATTTACTAGCTGTGTCCTACTGGGCCATTTTACCTCCCTGAGCCCTCATTTCATCATTTGTCCAAAGGGGATAAAAATAAGAGCTAGCTCATGGCACAGCTATGAGGTCTAAATGGTATCATAAATACCCAGCATATAGCAAGAGCTAAACCAAACAAAAAAGAAAGCATCTATTATGATTCCAGTCCATTTCGCCTTCTCAAATCCAGAAGTCTGAGATAGTGCAGAAGTCAAAGAAATAAATATCACACTCAAACCCAACTTTATCTTCATGACCTCAAAGCTTGTGACTGTAGCTACATCTAATCCCAGATCCACTGAAATCCTTTTTAAAATGATGCAGATGAACATAGAGATTGTGACACTGCTATCAATTCAAAGTGGTTGTCACTGATTTCAATGTGTATAACCACATTCCTTGAAATCAAAGATTTCATGTGAAACTGATGATAAAGAATTTGCAGGGGACCCAATGTCTCTTTCTTGTTCTTGCTGGAACAAACCAAAGACGCCGCTTTTATGGTGTGTTTTCAAAAATGAGAATTTCATTTTTTTTAAAAGAAAGATGTTTGCTCTTTCCCCCTAGTTTTGTAACTATCACAAGATTTTGTCCTCATTCTTTAGAAACTAAATGTTAATAAATGTGCTCCTTCATGGAGCTGATTCTTAAGCATATCATTTATGCATATCATTTCATTTAAGCATATCATTTCATTTTTTTTTCTCAGATTTCAAAAGAGTCAGTACTCGCCTTTATTGCTATTTCCCAAGGTTAGTGGCCATATCTCTTCTCTATTTACTTCCCTCTCCAGTAGGCAAACTCAAACACTGCACCAAGGAGTAAAATGTCATCTCAGGAAAAAAATGGCTAGCTCTCTAGTTATATCCTGAAGTAAGAAAAGTCTGCTTGACGTAGAGAATGGACTTGAGGACACGGGGAGAGGGAAGGGTAAGCTGGGATGAAGTGAGTGTGTGGCATGGACATATATACACTACCAAATGTAAAATAGATAGCTAGTGGGAAGCAGCTGCATAGCACAGGGAGATCAGCTCGGTGCTTTGTGACCACCTAGAGGGGTGGAAAAGGGAGGATGGGAGGGAGACGCAGAGGGAGGGGATATGGGGATATATGTATGTGTATAGCTGATTCACTTTGTTATAAAGCAGAAACTAACACACCATTGTAAAGCAGTTATACTCCAATAAAGATGTTTAAAAAAAGAAAAAGAAAAGCCTGCTCTAAGAATTGGAAATGGGATAGAAAGCTGGAGGTTTGTGTATCTTGGATGGCAAAGATCCCTCCTTGTTATTATCTTGAACACAAATCTTTTCTAAGCCTTAATGTAGCCAATTATAGGGGAAAGGAGAAGGGAGAGTGCTGAAAATTATTTCAATTAACTTATTTAGGTGGAGTGTTTGGTGGGAGTCCACAGAAATATGAATTATAATTCATATGGAAGTCTGGAAGGTTCAGTAGATTGCATTTATGGAAAAGGAAAACAACACAAAGTACATGTGCTAGGGACACGGGGGTGTCTGGTTAATGTTTCTATGCAAAAGATAAACCCATTTGTTTGGTAATGGTCTTATTTGCTCTTCTAGCTGCTGTGGTCTGTGTGACACTTCTCAACAGACTTGAATGCGACCAGATCAATTCTCCCCATGATGTTCTGGTGGAGTACCAGAAACGGCCTCAGCTCCTAATCTCCAGATTCATCAAACAGCGGCTTGGACTTCGTGACCAGACATCATAGCTGGGCAGCCCAATCCTTCCCTGCAAGTTTGTAGTTTCAGTCATAATGTTGAAGTCATATATTATTTGTGGCATTTTTATATAGTTCTCATCCACACGCTAAAATCATAATTGAATGATTTTATACAACCCTTTCTCTTAAAAAAAGAATTTATTGTAAAAGAGTTTAATAACTTACATTAAATTAAATTCAAATTTCATTTTAGAATGAGTTAGCTAAGTCAGTCTAATAATTAAAACTGTAAAACTCCTGTACTGTGACATTTGGAGTTTCATATGCAGCATTAATTAGGTTCACATCAAAATAGATCAACCACTTGTGGATACAGTTACCCGTCACTCTGTTTCTGAAACTAATCCAGAAATTCATGTTAGAACGTTGTCAGGCACTTCTAGATGTTGGACAAGTGACAGAAATTGATCATGCATATTCAAAATATTTACAGAAAAAAAGTGTCAGTGTAATGTAGGTCTATATGAAAAAGTTACACTTAGGGAAATGTGACCATACTTCTTTTTTTTCCCCTGCAGGATTTCAGTGCACCACGTAATAGGGTTAGAGCCTTAGGTTTGCCCATGTTTGTGATTTTATCACAAAAAGTAACAACTCTAGATCACACATTGATTTTCAAATGAAAACCCTTGGAAATGCAAAGAAAGATCTTCATTTTTCTTCAGAAATCACAAATGATTAAATCACCTTCTAGCAATTTTTTTTTCTTTTAAGAAAATGCATTTTGAAGAGGCTGTACTTTTTTTTTTTTTTTTTTTTTTGCGGTTTGTGGGCCTCTCACTGTTGTGGCCTCTCCTGTTGCGGAGCACAGGCTCCAGATGAGCAGGCTCAGCGGCCATGGCTCACAGGCCCAGCCGCTCCACGGCATGTGGGATCTTCCCGGACCGGGGCACGAACCCGTGTCCCCTGCATCGGCAGGCGGACTCTCAACCACTGCGCCACCAGGGAAGCCCGAGGCTGTATTTTTAAAATTTCATTTCAATATTAACTTCATAGGCTGAGGAATTAATAACAAGTGAATTTAGACCTGCGTTTAAGATGTTAAAGTCATCCTTTCGTGTGACTTTGAAGCAGGTCTTGCCTGCACCCAACCTGTACCCCTATTCAGTTTGACCCTCTGGCAGGCATGGTGTCACTTAGGGAATACACCTTGCTCTGTATGAGTTGATGCCTCCTGGGGGGTTCTTCTAAGGCTGATACACTTAAGAGTTGGGAAGCATGGATGGCGGAAGGGTGGAGGAGAGCTTACCATCTTGAATAGCATGTAACATTGTGTACATATATTTATATTGTTGTGGCTCAAATAAAATTTAATTCCAACCATGAGAGAGACCTCTTTTGTCTCTTTGTAATCAAAGACAATAAACAATCTCCTGAGAGGAGCATCAGTTTGGGAACTTTTTTGGCAATAGATATGCTTGGAGTGCAATTTTTAAAGTATCCCAGTAATTCACCATCAAATACCAGCAACAGAACTAAAAGTAAGGTAGAATAACACTGAGGTCATTAGTGTGGTTTTCACTGTGTTTCATATATATTTTTAGACCAGGTGGAAACTACTTCAGACTGTTCTCCGTAAGCCTTCAATATGAACTTTTATTTACCTGTTCCTGGAAAATCTTATTTTCCTTTTTATTGAGAGAAGAGGAGAGGTTATGAGAGAGAGAGGAAAGAAATAATCGCAGTCAGTCCTCCCCTCAGCTCCTGTGAAGGGTGTGTGTATGCGCACGCACCTGCCAGCAACCTGGGACACCTCTTTGACAAATCTGCCTTCCTCATTCCCACATCCAACCAATTGCCAAGTCCTATGAGTTGATTCTCCTAGATAGCTCTCCAACCTGTCCACCAGTGGACAGCCCTCCTGCTCCTCAAGCCAGCTTCCTCCCAGCCCCACCCACAGCCTCCCACAACGCCCTCTGCAGCCTCCTTAAATTACTCATCACCGCTTGCAATTATGTCATGATTTGTGTCTCTATAGAATTAATGTGCCTAGGCTATAAGGCTCATGAGGACAAAGACTGCATTTGTTTTATTTACTGCTGTACCCCAAGCACCCAAACAGTGCCTGTCTCATTCTAGGTGCTCAGTAAATGTTTGTTAAATGACGAATGAATCCGCTTCATACATTTCCTTCATAAACTCTCACTAAAATGCCTCTAGTCTTTACGAGACTTATCCTTTCCTTATTCAGTCCCTTGTCATCTCAGCTCTCCTTGGCTGTCCCTCCCAGGACATCTCATTTTACGGGGTGGAAAGTCCTCTGTACCATCAGTGTAGAGTTGTGGTGATGTCTAGAACTTCTTGCTTTCTGCTATAGCACATGTCTTTCCCCTCTGTCAAAACCAAACCCTAGATTCACCTCCTTCAGGAAGGTCTCCAAGTTTAATTCCCCCTCAGTTCATCACATCTAGTTCCCTTAGAACTAGGGTTGCACTAGGAAGATATCAATGTGTCCTCGTTTGTAGGCTATGTGAGAACACTTGTCCTTTCTCATGAACTTGGATAATGGCTGCCCAGCTTGTCTTCATTTGGGAGGCTCATGCCTCCCTTCGACTGCCCTCCTTCTACCCTTCGACTGCCATGGAGTGCTGTCAGATGCAGGCATTCAGTCACTACTCACCTGTTCCTGCGCTAAGTCTGGGAGCCAGCTCTTCACCTCACCTCTAACCCCACCTTCTCCACTCATTCAGTCTCGCCCTCCTAGAAATCTATTCAAGAAACAGACAGGCTTGCAAAAACTCTTCTGGTGATTTCTGTGTATGGGTGTTGCATGTATTTTTGGTGTGTTTTTTCTTTGTTCATTCATTCATTATAAATCCATATCTCTCCCTCTTCCCCAAAAGAATCAGAGACAGTTTACAAGGATAAATAAAAGCACATCAAGATAGTACAAATTAGACCTAAGTGGGAAAGAAAAAGGAACAGGGAAGGGAATGGGCATCATTGGCACAAAGCCTGAAGCTAATACCAAGATGCATCGCATACAGTCTATGCACCTGCCGACAGGAGGCGCTGAATTGGCTCTGGGCTGCCTAGCAGCTGCTTCATAAAGAGAAAAATTTTACAGCATCTCTAAGACAAAATGTGAACTAATCATCAGAAGAAGAACAACTAGCCGTGATTCCAAGAGGCCAGAGTGTAGTGTAGTGTAGTGGTGAGTGTGGGGTGTGGGGTGTGGAAGGGGTGTGTGTGACAGTGCCTTTACTCCAGGTGGCTCTCAACACTGCTGCACATTAGGGTCAGCAGGGAAGCCTTCAAAAACCACCATTTGGGGCCCCATCTCAGACCAGCTAAATGAGAATCTCTGGAAGTGGGACTGGGAAACCCTATTAAAAAAATTTCCCCTGGTGATGTGCAGCCTGGGTCAAAAGGCACTGATTTAAAAGAATGAAGAGTCTGGGAATCTGACAGGCACTCCTCCAGCTGAACTTCTAGAAGTCTTTCAATGGTGCCTCCATGGGACTAGTTATATAAAGGTCAAGCTCTTTTACTTGACTCTTACTCCTCAACAGGAACAGTATCTTTTTTCTCTAACTGAGGTATAGTTGACAGCTAAAATGTATACATTTTCAAGTGTACAATATGATGACTTGATAATATATACACATTGTGGAATGATTACCACAATCAAGTTAATTAACACATCCATCACCTCACATAGTTACCTTTCATGCAATAGCCAAGCTATGGAAACAACATAAGTGTCTGTTGACTGATGAATGGATAAAGAAAATGTGTTATATATATGTGTGCGTTATATATGTGTATGTATGTGTGTATATATATATATATATACACATACACACAATGCATTGTATCTATTTATAGATAGATAGATACACACAATGGAATATTATTTATCCATAAAAAAAGGAAATTCTGCCATTTGTGACAACATGGATGAAACTGGAGGGCATTATACCAAGTAAAATAAACCAGACAAAGACAAATACTGTATGGTATTACTTACATGTGGAATCCAAAAAAAAAGTCAGATTCATAGAAACAGAGAGTAGAATGGTGATTACCAAGGGCTGGGCGCAGGGAATGGGGAGATGTTGGTCTAAGTGGTCAAACGGTACAAATTTCTAGTTATAAGATGATAAGTTTTGAGGATCTGATGTACAGTACAGTGACTATAGTTTAACTCTGTGCTGTACACTTGAAATTTGCTAAGAGTAGATTTTTAGCATTCTCACCAAAAAGAGGAACAATATCTTAACCATTTTATATCTCCAGCAACGTGCACAGTGCCTGACACAGTAAAAGTGAATTAATTATACATATTAATATATTTATATATATTGTTATGGATTAAATTTTTGTGTTCCCCTCACCAAATTCTTATGTTGAAGATCTAACCCTCAGTCCTGCTATATTTGGAGATAGGGGTCTATAAGGAATTAGGTTAAATGAGGTCACATGATGGGGCCCTGATCTGATAGAATTAGTGTCCTTATCAGAAGGGACACCAGAGAGCTCACTCTCTTTCTCTCTCTGTACACATGTACTGAGAAAAGTCCATGTGAGGATGCAGTGAGAAGGTTGCCATCTGCAAACCAGGAAGAGAGCTCTCAACCGATATGGAATCAGCTGGAATCTTGGTCTGGGACCTGTAGCTTCCAGAACTGTGAGAAAATAAATTTCTGTTGTTTAAGCCACTCAGTCATTGTTATTTTGTTATGGTACCCACAGCTAAGACATATATCATATATATGAATTACACACGTGTGTGTGTACATATATAAACAAAACCCAAAAAACAAACAAAACCACAATCAATCAACCAATTAAAGCAAATACATAGCTGACTACCTGTCAAGTTAATTTTGCCCAAATGTTATCCCTTGACCAACCTTTCCAAGTAACATGTGTATATTATTCAGTGTAATTTGCTACGTGTAATTTGCTACAGCCAGACCAGTTCCTCTGCTCCATGTTTCACTCCCAAACACACTAGACCATTGACACACAACACAATCTTAGTAAAACACAATCTTTGGTCCAAAATACACTCAATAACTTCTCCTGGTTCATTTTTATCCAGTTATAGAATGTTATTTAGTGCTTTGTACCCTGTAGGTACTTAACAAGGACTACAAACTATCAACTTCAGAAATACAACAAAGTGAGTTTAAATTTTATATCCTTCTTTTAAAAACATAGCTCTTAACATTTGGGATTCATTTTGGAGACTGTTGATAAAAATCTATGGACCTGCTCAGCAGAAAAATGCACATTCACATGTATACCCCTGAGTTTGCATATAATTTCATGGGTTTGCACACTTTCCTTGGGCTGAGTCATGGCAGGATACCTGTGTCCCCTACCACAGGCCACAGTCCCTCTGGATGGCCCTAGTCATACTGCTGTCCTCTAGGTTCTGGTTATTGCTCCCTTCCAGACCCCTCACATCAGGGCTGGTAACAGCTGTTCCAGCTACACCACCCTTTGTTGTTCCCTAAATCCTGCCCACCCCTTTGTGGATAGTCCTTTCAGGAAATTCTCTCAGTTCCCCAGTTTAATTGTACCATCTGGTTCCTGCTGGGATCCATTAATACAGCCTCCAAAATACATCTGGGGACCAAAAACCATTCAGAAAAATGTAAGAAGCTAAAGTCATTCTATATGCAGATCTTTCAATTATAATTCTTTTACTGCAAAACAGAAGTTAGTATTTTTCTTCTTAACTGCTAGAGCACTTTAAAAAAAGATATAACCCTCTATTCAAGAATGTATGCTTGTATTTAAAATTCTCCTGGAACTCTCCAGGACTTGCAGCTTGAAAAACATGGTGTTCAACTTACACTTTCTTGGCTGGCTGCTGGGCATCCCATGTATGATAGAATTGAAAGCTTGAGTAAAAGACAGATAAATGGCCTCTATTGCTTGCCTCCAAGCTACATGTTCCATCACCCTGTCATGGAAGGAAATTAAAATTGTCTGACATACTGAGTTTCATAAAGCCACCCTGTTCCTCTCCAGGATCCTGTGTGCCTCTAGATGTCTATACCATAAGTAGATTTTTTGAGGATTTGATCTACAATCTTCATCTCAGGATCAGAGCTTAAGTAAATGCAATCCTTAGTCATTAGGGTCTCTCTTTGTCCTTTTTAAAAAATAAAGAAACTCTATAAACATTTCTTTCCTCAGTCCTCCTGGACTTTCTCTATCTCTTAAGAATTCTAAAATATTGGCCAGTGGGGGTCTACCATCCAATGTCTCCTAAGATGAAGAACTAAACATACTTATAATTTGCAACCTGCTTCATTATTTACTCCTCAAGGGTTTTCCTCATTTCTTTCTTTTTTTTTTTTTTTTTATCGGTACGTGGGCCTCTCACTGTTGTGGTCTCTCCCATTGTGGAGCACAGGCTCCGGAAGCGCAGGCTCAGCAGCCATGGCTCATGGGCCCAGCCGCTCCGCGGCATGTGGGATCTTCCCGGACCGGGGCACGAACCCGTGCCCCCTGCATCGGCAGGCGGACTCTCAACTACTGCGCCACCAGGGAAGCCCATTCCTCATTTCTTATTTGCTTTTTCACTCCTCCTAAATAGGTGTTGCTCAGTCTGGAATCAACTTAACATTTATTTTTCTAAAAACTGAGCATAGCAATTTTAACTTGAGAATAAAAGCCCACCATTAAATCACCTTTTCCCCTGAAACCTTAAATATGATTTGGACATTATTTTTATAAGTATAACATAGTTTAAAAAATCATCAGGCAAACAATCTAGAAACCGGTATCATCTAGTTTGTACAGGATTAGTCAAAAATTACCCTCCAGAAGGTAGTAATTTAAGATTGTGTCTATTTATTTTCTAAATTTCTAAAATTTCTTAGAAAATCTGTTATTCTCTATAGTAACTTAATCATTAACATTGTGAAGCACTGGGGACATTTCAGAGTTACAGAAATCATCTGAGTAATCTGATTTTGCTCTCTCCTCTGTTAAAAAAGGAAGTACAAATCCTTAAAAATCTGGATTCTTCTTTTCACTTCCATATCACTTTCTTTCTTTCTTTTTTTTTGTGCGGTACGCGGGCCTCTCACTGCTGTGGAGCACAGGCTCCGGACGCGCAGGCCCAGCGGCCATGGCTCAAGGGCCCAGCCGCTCTGCAGCATGTGGGATCCTCCCGGACTGGGGCACGAACCCACGTCCCCTGCATCGGTAGGCAGACTCCCAACCACTGTGCCACCAGGGAAGCCCCAACTTTATTTCTTCATCTGAGTTTAAGGTCCTTTGCATTTGCACTTCCTCCCGACATTGTAACCAACAGGAACCAATGATGGGGTAAACAAAATGTTACCCATGTCCCACTTACTCTGGGTAAATAATCAGCAGTGGACACGAATCTACTAGCCAGATCTGCCTCCTACACTGCCTGGTCCTACCTTCTCCTTCCTTCCCCTTGGTCTCCAGAGGTCACACCTATTCTAGAACTGGTTCCATGATTGATTCAAGGTTGCAGTGCCATGGACATGCTCTAAGTTAACATGTAAATGATAGAACAAATATATTGATAAAGGACCTACTTTGCACAAGTCACAGTGCTAGGTGTTGTGGGAAAGCAAGACACAGTCACCTCCTTTAGACAATTCCCAGCCTACTAAGTTTGAGGCACTAAGGCAAATGTGTGGATAACTACAATTCAAGGATAATCTGATAAACTTGAAAAGAGAGGTGGAAATAAAAGTGTTCTAAGGACTTACCAGGGGAAATGATTGAATGGAGATGGAAAAATCTGAAAGGGTTCCTTGGACAAGGTGGATATTTGAGATGAACTTTACTTAAGGGCCATAATTTTGAAAGAAACTCTAAAGCAGGTGTTGCCATCAAAGGAAAAAGCATGAAATAAGACAAAGGAGGACAATACAGGACACATATAAGAATAGTAAAGAATCCTGTTTTGCTGGATCTGGAAAGGTGATTTGGGGTTCTATTATGTGAGGCCCTAAAAGTCAGAGTAAGGAGTGTGGACCTTATTCCCAGGCAAAGGGAAGTGGCTGAAACACATAGAGCGGGACTGATTGGCAGTCTGAAGGGGTAAGAGGAAGGAGGAGGAGTAAGGCTGAGATAATTACTGGTAACAAAAATCTGTACCTGGTGTAGGTGACCAGGACGTGACTAGCTCCCTCTCACAGTAGGAGGGCACATCTCACAGGGCAGAGATGGAGTAAAGATAAGCTGGGGCTGTCAAAGACATTGCTTTCTTGTTAGACTAGGCAGCTCCCCTACTGTGAAGGTCTGTGCCTTCAAATTTTCACCTAATAAGTTAAACAGCTTACGTACTTCAGAATAAAAATTCCCTTCTCATGTGAAGATAATGTGCTTCCAAAGTCTTTCTTTTGCTAAAAGGCTAAGGAAAGTTCAAACATGACAGAGCCAGAGCAGTAGCTGTGGGAGAGAGTGGCATTTAAAGGGCTGATGAGTGAGAGATGTCAGCAGTGATCTCAGTATCTATTTAGATAAAACTCCTTATGGCTTTGTGGCTAATAAAGAATCTTCTATCTCCCAGAGGATATATGTAAAGGCTCGACTCACAGATGTAGAGAATAAACTGGTGGTTGGGGGGAGGTGCAATATAAGGGTGGGGCAATGGGAGGTACAAACTGTTAAGTATAAAATAGGCTCAAGGATGTATTGTACAACACAGGAAATATAGCCAATGTTTTTTAATAACTGTAAATGGAAAGTAACCTTTAAAAATTAAAAAAAAATTTTAGGTAAACCAAACAAAAATAAATAAATAAAATTTAAAAATAAAAGTAAAGGCTCAATGAAATCCTGTCACATGCTACAACATGAATGAACCTTGTGGACATTATGCTAAGTGAAATAAGGCAGACACAAAAGGACAATTATTGTATCTAGATAGTCAAATTCAAAGAGAAAGAAGTGGTTATGAGGGGCTGAGGGAAAGAGGAAGGGAGAGTTATTGTTTAATGGGTACAGAGTTTCAGTTTGGGATGGATAGTGGTGATGGTTACAAAACCATGTGAATGTATCTAATGCCACTGACTTGTACACTCAAAAGAAGGTTAAAATGGTAAATGTTATGATAAGTATATTTTACTACAATAAAAAGTAAAAGCTCAATGAGGTCTGTATTGTGGTTTTTATAATACCAAATTCTAATTTCCTAATTTTTGGAAAGAAAGTTCATGCGATATGGCCTGATGGAATCACGCCTGCTGGTTGGCAATCTACATGGGCTTCTGTGTTCTACAGAAGGAGTCACACTGGCTCTAAGAAGCTTGCTTGGTGAGTGAGAAATCAGAGCAAGGAGCTGGGTATGGTTATGATTACCAGTAGAGAGACTGTTTTGCCTAATATTCTCATCTTCAATATAGGAATATATCTACCAAAGAGGCCTGAATCTTTGTATCAGCCAGTCTGGGCACTCTTCCTCAAGATAGTATAATTAACCAAGGTTATTTTTCAAAGCACAGTTTATCAGAGTCAGGAATGCAGTAAGAGAATATGACTAACACATCAATAGTTATCAGAAACAATGATGAAATCTAAAACACTCAGTAGAGAGAAGAGAAGAAGAGCAAAAAATCAGGAAATATTCCTATAGGATCAAAGTCTGTGATGCTAAAATGAAAACTGCCTGCAACAACCCAATATGCATTGCCCTTGGTACAAATACTTTGGCATCTCAATGACAGTAAAAGACCATTTAATAAGGCTATTTATCTTTTCAGGTTGTCATAGCACACATGGGACTCTCTAGGATCGAAATATACTACCAGGGAAGGAAAGAAACTGGTATGAAGTGGGGGAAGATAATAAGATGAAAAATGAAATATTGAGAAGGAAGGGGACTAGTAAGGAAGGAAGACAGTTGTGAAATAATGTTGTGAGAAGAAAGTCTACTGAGGGTTCTGCAAGATGGAGAGCTAACATATCCCAAAGCACCGGAAACACCTGCAAACGCTGCATAAAACATTTCTGGAAGAGAATCAAAAGATGCTAACAGGAAGGAAGAAACTTAAAGCCAGAGTAGTGACCTGACAGCCTGGAGGCTTGGAATTAAAGTTTACGTAGACACATTTTCGGTGAGGTGTTGGGACTAAGACTCAAGAGAAAAAAATCTGCCCACCTGCAGAGGAGACCCTAGTAAATCTTGTCTGCCTCTGTCTAGGCAACCTGTAGGGGGAAACATGTAATTCCCTGAGAGATACAAAATCCATGCTTGATCCTTACTCGGGGTTGGAGTTTAAATTTATATTGCATTCCAGGAAACCCCATTTCAAAATACAAACAGAAAATTAGGTTATGAACAGAAATGTCCCTGGCACTCCTGGCATAAGTAAAAGCAAAACTACATGGTACAACAGACACAGGCAGGTGGCAGGGCATTTTCACAAAATATTCAGCCTCATTGAATATGAGGCTCATGATAAAAAGTCACAGAATAAGTACATAACAATTTTTGTGTGAGGCACAGTAAACGGTCATAAAATACAGGAAGATTATATTCAAGAATTTGAGTTACTAGATGGGATATAGAAAGTGACTACCAAAGAGAATATCTTTAAAATTATTAAAGCTGTAACAGAAGTAATTGAAACACAGAAATGAGAAATGGAAAAAGACTGCTTTGAATGATGTTGATGATGATAATAATAATAGCACAGCACTGACCACTTTTCTAGATGCTTTGCAAGGAAATTTCCTGACAGGCCAGTGGTTAGGACTCCTGGCTTTCCTCCTGCCAAGGACGCAGGTTTGATCCCTGGTTGGGGAACTAAAATCCCGCAGGCCGTGGGGCATGGTCAAAAATATAAACAAATTTTTAAAATAAATAAATAAAATAAATTCCAATTTTAATTTAAAAATGCTTTGCAAATACTAATTCATTTAATCCTCAAACAACACTGTTATATTGTGTTATGAGGTATTATTATTTTACCAGTTTATAGATGAGAAAACTGGAGCACAGAGAGATTAAGTAACTTGCTCCAGGTCACAAGTCTAATAAGAAACAGAGCTGAAGTTTGTACAAAAACATTCTCTATCCAAATGTCTTAGTCCATTTGGGCTGCTATAACAAAAATACCATAAACTGAGTGGTTTATAAACAACAGAAATTTAGTTCTCTCAGTCTGGAGGCTGGAAAGACCAAGTTCAGTGCCAGCAGATTCAGTGTCTGGTGAGAAGCCATTTCATGGTTCATAAATGGCCATCTTCTCATTGTAACCTCACATGGCAAAAAGGGAAAGGGAACTATCTGGGGTCTCTTTTACAAGGGCATTAACCTGATTCATTTGGGCTATACCTTCATGACCTAATCACCTCCCAGAAGCCCCATCTCCCAATACCATCACATTGGGGGTTAGGATTTCAACATATGAATTTGGGGAACACAAATTTATAGCAGTCTATAGCACCAGAGTATATGGTCTGAACCACTATACTAAACCAAGAACCAGATTTTACTTCCAAATAAAATGTAAAATTTCAAAACATTTAAAAATTGGAAAATTACAAAAATGAAAAAATTTGTAATTGTTAAAGTTCAGTGGATGAGTTAAATAGAAGATTAGGCACAGCTGAAGAAAGAATTAGTGAACTTTAAAATAGAACTGAAAAAACAACTGAGAATACAGCACAGAAATAGAGATGGAAAATATAAGAGTAAGAAGCATAAGAGAAAAAAATGAGAAGATTTAATAAATTTCTAAAAGAAGTTCTAGAAAGAAAGAGTACACAGAACAATAAAGAGACAATATTCAAAAACATAATGATTAAGAAATTTCCAGAATTGGTAAAAGACATAAATATTCGAGAAGCACAATATAAATAAAGGCAAATCACACATGGAAATATTGTAGTAAAGTTATCTAAGAAAACTAAGAGAAAATGTTAAAAGTAAACAAAAAAGGAAGGAGAGGGGTTCTCTACAAATGAACAATTTGATTGATAACACATCTCAATAGCAGCCACAGAATCTGAAAGATCCTAGATTATCTAGGACATTATATCTTTAGAGTCATGAAGAAAAATATTGTCAACTCAGAATTTTACACCCAGGTAGAATATTATTCAGGCATGAATAATAAAATAAAAACTTTTTTTTTTTTTTTTTTTTTTTTTGGTATGCGGGCCTCTCACTGTTGTGGCCTCTCCCGTTGCGGAGCACAGGCTCCGGACGTGCAGGCTCAGCAGCCATGGCTCAAGGGCCCAGCCGCTCCGCGGCATGTGGGATCCTCCTGGACCGGGGCACGAACCCGTGTCCCCTGCATCGGCAGGCAGACTCTCAACCACTGCGCCACCAGGGAAGCCCAAAATAAAAACTTTTTAAAAAACAAAGGTGGAACTCTGGGAGGGCTCACGCCAGGGAGTACTTCCCAGAACTTCTGCTGCCAGTGTCCTTATCCCCTCGGTGAGCCACAGCATCCCCCGCCTCTGCAGGAGACCCTCCAACACTAGCAGGTGCATCAGAGAAAAGCTGGCAGCTGTTGACAGTTCTTTGGTGGATCATTAATCATTAGAGAAATGCAAATCAAAACTACAATGAGATATCATCTCACACCGGTCAGAATGGCCATCATCAAAAAATCTACAAACAATAAATGCTGGAGAGGGTGTGGAGAAAAGGGAACCCTCTTGCACTGCTGGTGGGAATGTGAATTGGTACAGCCACTATGGAGAACAGTATGGAGGTTCCTTAAAAAACTACAAATAGAACTACCATATGACCCAGCAATCCCACTACTGGGCATATACCCTGAGAGAACCATAATTCAAAAAGAGTCATGTACCAAAATGTTCATTGCAGCTCTATTTACAATAGCCAGGAGATGGAAACAACCTAAGTGTCCATCATCGGATGAATGGATAAAGAAGATGTGGCACATATATACAATGGGATATTACTCAGCCATAAAAAGAACCGAAATTGAGTTATTTGTAATGAGGTGGATGGACCTAGAGTCTGCCATACAGAGAGAAGTAAGTCAGAAAGAGAAAGACAAATACCGTATGCTAACACATATATATGGAATCTAAGAAAAAAAAAATGTCATGAAGAACCTAGGGGTAAAACGAGAATAAAGACACAGACCTATTAGAGAATGGACTTGAGGATATGGGGAGGGGGAAGGGTAAGCTGTGACAAAGTGAGAGAGTGGCATGGACATATATACACTACCAAACGTAAAATAGATAGCTAGTGGGAAGCAGCCGCATAGCACAGGGAGATCAGCTCGGTGCTTTGTGACCACCTAGAGGGGTGGGATAGGGAGGGTGGGAAGGGAGGGAGATGCAAGAGATATGGGAATATATGTATATGTATAACTGATTCACTTTGCTATAAAACAGAAACTAACACACCATTGTAAAGCAATTATACTCCAATAAAGATGTAAAAAACAACAAAAAAAACAAAGGTGGAGAGTATTCCCTACACTTAGATACTTGCTGAAAGAACAACTAATTTATTTATTTATTTATTTTTTTGTGGTACGTGGGCCTCTCACTGTTGTGGCCTCTCCCGTTGCGGAGCACAGGCTCCAGACGCACAGGCTCAGCGGCCATGGCTCATGGGCCTAGCCGCTCCGCGGCATGTGGGATCTTCCCGGACTGGGGCACGAACCTGTGTCCCCTGCATCGGCAGGCGGACTCTCAACCACTGTGCCACCAGGGAAGTGCAAGAACAACTAACTGAAAGATGTATTTCGGAGGGGAAATGAGCTCAGAAGAATGTGTAGAATGCAAGAAGCAATGGTGAGAAATGAAATTGGTAAAAACTGACTGAAATATCAATTTGGGGGATTAAAACCCAGAACTAGATAAAATTAAAATGGAAAACTGAAGTGTGATCAGTGGAGCGTCCTACAGGCCCACCATCACTGGGAGGAGAGTAGAGGTTGTAATGACACTAGACTTTATTAAGTTACTTGTGCATATTTAAAATATAAAGGCTACTGTCCACAGAATGGTAGTTAAATGTTGAATTTCCAAACAACTGAAAGGGAAACGATAGAATAAAGGAAAACTTGATTAATGTTGTAGAAGGAAGAAAGAGGAAGAAAAAGAAAGATTAGAAATAGCATGATAAATAGAAAATATAATATAGAGTGACTAAAATAAATTTAAAGATACCAGTAATCATAGTGAATGTAAACTAATTTAATTCATCAGTTAAAAGGCAGAGACTATCAGATTGAAAAGTAAAACAAAATCCAGCTATATCCTATTTATGGGAGAACTTCTAAAACATAATACTGAAGATTGACATGAAAGAGATAGAAAAAGACATACCAGACTTCTGTTTCCAACGGGATGGAGAACTAGGTTTTACAAAACTCCCTCTACCACCCTGAAACACCCAGATCTGGATAAATCACACAAAGACACTTTAAAACATCTTATTAAGCTCACAAGAAATAAGGGGAAATCCTTAAGAGAGAGAAAACACAAAGAGTAAGCCCATATCCCAGAAGCAGATGAACACACAATACAGAAAGTGGTGCTTCTCTGGGTCAGGGGTCAGCAAACTACAGTCTGGGAGCCAAAATCGCCTCTCTTGTTTTTGTCAAGTCTTATTGGAACCCAGCCAGGCCCAGTGTTTACATATTGTCTCCGGCTCCTTTTGCACTACAACAGCAGAACTGAGCAGTTTCGACAGACATCATATGACTGGCAACGGTGAAAATACTTACTATCCAGCCCTCTAAAGATAAGTTTGCTGACCTCTGTTCCAGGGGGCAAGAGTGAGGAGGCATGGAGTCAGGTGTAGAAACCAAAGCCCAGGCCTTTAGTCTGTGCACAGTGAAGGAGGTGAAATGGAGACTCCCCACAAATAGGACACTTGAAACCACTTCACTCTCTGTGAAAGAACAGGTTGAGAGAAAATCTGACTCTTTGCAAAGGGTACGGATGAGGAGAGCTGGCAGCCTGCGGCCCTGCTGTAGCTGGGGTTACTCAGTTTGGCAGCCATGGCCTGAACTCATGCTGCCTCCCAGGCCCACCACAAAAGCAGACTGCCAGCTCAGAGGCCCACTTCCAAGGGCATTTCTCAGCACCTACCATCTGTGCTCTAAATGAGGTGTTAGCAGTATTTCCTCTCTGCTGTGTCTGGGGTTTTTTTCATTCACTATGGTAGTCTCCTGTGTGGTCCCAGTTAATTCCCCAGGTAACATTTATGTTGATGTTGGTGTTCTGGTTACAAAGTTGCATGGGTTTGGAGTGGTTTGTCTCTAACCCCAGCTTGCTTGCTTGCTTTCTGCTACTTTTAATGCACAATATTACAGCATGCGGGTTTTTTTTTTTTTTTTAATATACATACATCACCGTTCTTTTTGGAAGACCTGAATACAGTAGAAACAACTAAATGTAGATGCTTCAAATTGAAATATTAAGTTTCATTTAGTAATGTGTTTGGATTTATTTTTTAGCAGAATGATAACACTAAGAACTATTTTTTTTTTCTTCTAAATCTACATTTAGACTACCCTATGCCTGAACATTGTCCTTGTTCCTGAGTGCTCTGTGTGTTCTTGCCTAGGTATTTGCTTATAGGAGATTTGGGGCAGTGACTGAACCATGACCAGAAGGTATGGGGTTGGACCAGTGTTCACAGCATGCTGGAGAAGAGATTGGAAAGTAACAGGTTGGGATTGGTGCAGTGAATTCTTGGTGTACCCAACACAGTGTTGTTCAATAATGAATAGTTCATTGAAGAAGGCACTGAGTGCTAGCTTCTGATGGGTACTTTGTGAGCACTTGGGGCAAGTCAACCCCATTGGGAAGGGATGGATTTTTCACTTTTCTCTGCATCACCTCCCCACAGCCCTCTTTCCTTACCCCCATCAGTAGTCCTGGAAAGACTCTAAAGGGGTAGAATCGTTTCATCCCTTGGGGACTGAGATTGTTGGAGGCTGGCCTCTAGGTGGAGGAGGCACAAAGGTTCCCTCCCGGATGTAGGCTGGCCGGCCACTACCACATCATGGCACACAATGCCAAGGAGAATGGTGGCTGGTGGGAGACCTGTGGAAGAGTTGGTCTCTGATCACAACTAGTATATTCATTCCTTATTTCTCTGATCATAATCCCCTTTTAGCCTCCAAGCCTTCAATAAGTCTTGTGAATTGCTACAGGCTATTAGTGTGTGGAATTAAGGAAATTCTCTGTTTTCATGCTTGGAGCAAAGCTTGAAGGAAGAACAGCAACTGCCTAAGTGAAGCCAGATACGAGATGGCAAAAGATGATCTGCTGAGCAGTGGACCTGTGGATGGAGCCACAGGGCTGTCTGCAATGACGAGCTTCAACCAGGACGCATTTGTGTAACATGCAGGCATTTCCGAAAACGTGTAGAAGAGAAACAGGTAAAAATACTGGATGGTGGTTATGGCAAAGCCATTTATATATAAAAAAGAAGTGAGGCCTTATTTTTAGACTCACTAGCTGGGACTACAGTATTTGGTGCATGAATAGATCTTGGGAAAGAAAGTTCCATGGAACAGACCTTGGAAATGATGGCTAAAGGGAATAGCCTTCCTGGAGGATTCACATTTTCATAAGTGCTTCAACTATTGAAAGGAACTTAGCATCTATTCCAGATAATGGGGGCTCCTAGGGGACTTTTTCAGCACTTCTTAAATCACACCATTATGATACATTTGAGTTCATACCCAGGTAAAAATCCAAAGAAGAGTCCCCATGCCTGACTTGTGACTATGTCCCATCATTTCCTATAGATTCTCAGCATAGTTCTAGATATTTGTGACATCAGAGGATGGCCAGACTGGCAAATCCTGAGACTAGAAGGCAGTAGAGTTCAGGGCTCAGAAGCCAGGTTACCTGGTTTTAAATCTAGGTTCTTATGAGCTGTGTAATATTGGGCAACGTAAGTCACCTTCCTGTGCCTTAGTTTCCCAATTACACAACACAGCTAAAAATAGTGCATATCTCACAGGGTTGTTGTTGCATATCGAATTATTTCATACATGCAAAGCACCTATAACATATCCCTGGTATGCAGTTAGCAGTCAGTTGCTGACTGATATATGGAAGTCAAGATGGCAGTGTGGGAAGATGCAGAGTTAGTTTTTCCCCACAACTAGGGCACGTGCTGGCCGCTGGTGAGGGACTCTGACACCCAAGGGGATGGGAAGAACCCCAAAGTGAACCAGTAGGATGCAGGGGGACTAAGTGGGGAGGAGAAGTGGAGGCCAGATAGGATCAGTGCCCCTGAGGCTGGGGAGATCAGAAGAGGCAGGCAGGAGGAACTCTCTGGGAAGAGCGGGAGAGGAGCAGAGGGTGATCGCCTGGCCCACTAGGGCTGGGGAGCCTGCTGAGCTCCCAGGCTGTGTGGGTTCTTGAGGGCATAGGAGGGAGGCCAGGGAGATCAGGAGAGGCAGGCGAGAGGGGCCCTCCCAGACTGGAGGAGCAGGAGAGGAGAGGAGGGCATTTGCCCTGCCTACTTGAGCCCAGGAAGCCTGCTGGGCTCCCAGGTGAGGTCCCCTGCCCTCTGAGACCAGGGGTGGGGGGCACGACTGGGCCCCTTTTGTCCCTTGAGCCTAAGTCCCACCCCCCACAGCCCCCAGGGCCTTTTCCAGCCCTGTGGGTCCTGAGCATTGGCCCCGACCACCACCCAAACCTCACCCTTCCTTAGGCCCTGCTCTCCACAACAAAGGTCTTTCCCCCCTCCTTTTTTTTTTCTTTTCCCTCCTCCTCTTTTTTACTACTGTGGTACTGATGTACCTTCCAGTTGTTGATTCATCTATATTTTTATTTTTATATTCTTCCTAACAAATCTGTTAGTTTCCTAGTCTAATTTTATTTTTTCCTTTATTTTATATATTTTTTGTCACCTCAGGCAGCTTGCGGGATCTTGGCTCATGAGCCAGGGGTCGGGCCGAAGCTCCTGCAGTGGGAGCTCTGTGTCTGAACCTCTGGACTAACAGAGAACCTCAGACCCTAGGGAATATTCATCTGAGTGAGGTCTCATGGAGTTCCTCATCTCAGCACCAAGACCCAGCTCTACTCAATAGCTACAAACCCCAGTACTGGAAGCCTCAGGCCAAAGAACCAGTAAGACAGGAACACAATCCTGTCTTATTAAATCCTGTCTTATACAATCCTGACTCATTAAAAAAAAAAAAATGAGATGGCAAAAAAATATGTCACAGATGAAGGAGCAAGGTAAAAACATACAAGACTAAATAAATGAAGAGGAAATAGGCAATCTACCTGAAAAAATTCAGAGTAATGATAGTAATGATACTAAAATGATAGTAAAGATAGTCAAGATCCAGAATCTCAGAAATAGGATGGAGGCAGTGATTGAGAAAATACAAGAAATGTTTAACAAAGATCTAGAAGAACGAAAGAACAAATAAACGGAGACGAACAATAAAATAACTGAAATGAAAAATACACTAGAAGGAATCAGTAACAGGATAACTGCGGCAGAAGAAGGAATAAGTGAGCTGGAAGACAAAATGGTGGACATAACTGCCGAGGAGCAGAATAAAGAGAAAAGAATGAAAAGAATTGAAGACAATCTCAGAAACCTCTGGGAAAACACTAAACGCAGCAACATTCGAATTATAGGGGTCCCAGAAGAAGAAGAGAAAAAGAGAGGGTCTGAGAAAATATTTGAAGAAATTATAGTTGAAAACTTCCCTAACATGGGAAAAGAGACAGTCACCCAAGTCCAGGAAGCACAGAGAGTCCCATACAGGATAAATCCTAGGAAAAACACACGAAGACACATATTAATCAAACTAACAAAAATTAAATTCAAAGCAAAAATATTAAAAGCAGCAAGGGAAAAACAAAAAATAATATACAACGGAATCCCCATAAGGTCATCAGCTGATTTTTCAGTGGAAACTCTGCAGGCAAGAAGGGAGTGGTGGGGCTTCCCTGGTGGCACAATGGTTGAGATTCCACCTGCCAATGCAGGGGACATGGGTTTGAGCCCTGGTCCAGGAAGATCCCACGTGCCGTGGAGCAGCTAGGCCCATGCACCACAACTGCTGAGCCTGCACTCTAGAGCCCACGAGCCACAACTAATGAAACCTGCGCACCTAGAGTCCGTGTTCCACGTTAAGAGAAGCCACCACAATGAGAAGCCTGCACACCAGAATGAAGAGGAGACCCCACTCACGGCAACTAGAGAAAGCCCGCGTGCAGCAACAAAGATGCAATACAGCCAAAATAATTAAAAAAATAAAATAAAATAAATTAAAAAAAAAAAAAGAAGGGAGTGACAGGATATACTTAAACTGATGAAAGAGAAAAACCTACAACCAAGATTACTCTACTCAGCAAGGATCTCATTCAGATACGATGAAGTCAAAAGCTTTTCAGACAAGCAGAAGCTAAGAGAATTCAGCACCACCAAACCAGCTTTACTACAAATGCTGAAGAAAGTTCGTTAAGCAGGAAACACAAGAGAAGAAAATGACCCACAAAAACAAACCCAAAAGAATTAAGAAAATGGTAATAGGAACATACATATCGATAATTACCTTAAATGTAAATGGATTAAATGCCCCAGCCAAAAGAAACAGACTGGCTGAACAGATACAAAAACAAGACCCATATATATGCTGTCTACAAGAGACCCACTTCAGACCTAGGGACACATACAGACTGAAAGTGAAGGGATGGAAAAAGATATTCAATGCAAATGGAAATCAAAAGAAAGTCAGAGTAGCAATACTTGTATCAGATAAAATAGACTTTAAAATAAAGACTGTTACAGGAGATAAGGAGGGACACTACATAATCATCAAAGGATCAATCCAAGAAGAAGATATAACAATTATAGATGTTTATGCACCTCACATAGGAGCAACTCAATACATAAGGCAAATGCTAACAACCATGAAAGGAGAAATTGACAGTAACACAATAATAGTAGGGGACTTTAATACCCTACTTACACCAGTGGACAGATCATCCGAACAGAAAATAAATAAGGAAACACAAGCTTTAAATGACACAACAGACCAGAAAGATCTCATTGATATTTATAGAACATTCCACCCAAAAGTAGCAGAACACACTTTCTTCTCAAGTGCACATGCAACATTCTTCAGGATAGATCACATCTTGGATCACAAATCAAGCCTCGGAAAATTTAAGAAAACTGAAATCATATAAAGCATCTTTTCTGACCACAACGCTATGAGATTGGAAATCAGTTACAGGAAAAAAACTGTAAAAAACACAAATACATGAAGGCTAAACAGTGCGCTACTAAATAACCAAGAGATCACTGAAGAAATCATAGAAGTAATTTAAAAAATGCATAGAAACAAATGACAATGAAAACATGACGACTGAAAACCTATGGGACACAGCAAAAGCAGTTCTAAGAGGAAAGTTTATAGCAATATAGCCAAACCTCAAGAAACAAGAAAAATTGCAAATAAACAATCTAACCCTACACTTAAACAACTAGAGAAAGAAGAACAAAGAAAACCCAAGGTCAGTAGAAGGAAAGAAATCATAAAGATGAAAGCAGAAATAAATGAAATAGAAACGAAGAAAACAATAGCAAAGATCAATAAAATTAAAAGCTATTTCTTTGAGGAGATAAAGAAAATTGATAAACCCTTAGCCAAACTCATCAAGAAAAAAAGGAAGAGGATGCAAATCAATAAAATACAATGGATTATAAGAGACTACTACAAACAGCTATGTGCCAATAAAATGGACAACCATGAAGAAATGGATAAATTCTTGGAAAGGTACAACTTTCCAAGACTGAATCAGGAAGAATTAGAAAATATAAACAGATCTATCACAAGTAATGAAATGGAAACCATAATTTAAAATCCTCCAGCAAACAAAAGTTCAGGACCAGATGGCTTCACAGGCGAATTCCATCAAACACTTCAGAGAAGAGCTAGCACTGAAAATTCTCAAACTCTTCCAAAAAATTGCAGAGGGAGAAACACTCCCAAACTCATTCTATGAAGCTGCCATCACCTTATACCAAAACCAGAAAAAGATAGCACCAAAAAATAAAATTATAGACCAATATCACTGATGAACGTAGATACAAAAATCCTGAGCAAAATACTAGCAAACAGAATCCAACAGCACATTAAAAGGATCATACACCACAATTAAGTGGGATTTATTCCAGGGATGCAAAGATTCTTCAATACATGCAAATCAATCAATGTGATACACCACATTAACAAATTAAGGAAAAAAAACCATACGATCATCTCAATAGATGCAGAGAAAGCTTTTGACAAAATTCAACACCCATTTATGATAAAAACTCTCCAGAAAATGGGCACAGAGGGAACCTACCTCATAATACATAATAAAGGCCATATATGACAAACTCACAGCAAGCATCATACTCAATGGTGAAAAACTGAAAGCATTTCCACTAAGATCAGGAACAAGACATGGATGTCCCCTCTCGTCATTCTTATGGAAGTCCTAGCCACGGCAATCAGAGAAGAAAAAGAAATAAAAGGAGTACAAATTGGAGAAGAAGAAGTAACACTGTCACTATTTGCCAATGACATGATACCATAAATAGAAAATCCTAAAGATGCCACCAGAAAACTACTAGAACTAATCAGTGAATGTGGTAAGTTTGCAGGATACAGAATTAATGCACAGAAATCTCTGGCATTCCTATACCAACAATGAAAAATCAGAAAGAGAAATTAAGGAAACACTCCCATTTACGATTGCAACAAATAGAATAAAATACCTAGGAATAAACCTGCCTAAGGAGACGAAAGACTTGTACTCAGAAAACTATAAAACACTGATGAAAGAAATCAAAGATGACATAAACAGATGGAGAAATATACCATGTTCTTGGATTGAAAGAATCAATATTGTGAAAATGACTCTACTACCAGAGAAATTTACAGATTCAATGCAATCCCTATCAAACTACCAATGGCATTCTTCACAGTACTAGAACAAAAAACTTTACAATTCGTATGGAAACACAAAAGACCCCAAATAGCCAAAGCCATCTTGCGAAAGAAAAATGGAGTTGGAGGAATCAGGGTCCCTGACTTCAAACGATACCACAAACTTACAGTAATCAAGACAGTATGGTACTGGCACAAAAACAGAAATATAGATCAATGGAACAGGACAGAAAGCCCAGAGATAAACCCATACACATATGGTCAACTAATCAATGACAAAGGAGGCAAGGATATACAATGGAGAAAAGACAGCCTCTTCAATAAGTGGTGCTGGGAAAACTGGACAGCTACACGTAAAGGAATGAAATTAGAACACTCCCTAACACCATATACAAAAATAAACTCAAAATGGATTAAAGACCTAAATTTAAGGCCAGACATTATCAAACTCTTAGAGGAAAAACACTCTATGACATAAATCACAGCAAGATCCTTTTTGACCCACCTCCTAGAGAAATGGAAATAAATACAAAAATAAACAAATGGGACTTAATGAAACGTAAAAGCTTTTGCACAGCAAAGGAAAACATAAATAAGACAAAAAGACAACCCTCAGAACGGGAGAAAATATTTGCAAATGAAGCAACTGACAAAGGATTAATCTCCAAAATTTACAAGCAGCTCATGCAGCTCAATATCATAAAACCAACTAAACCAATCCAAAAATGGGCAGAAGACCTAAATAGACATTTCTCCAAAGAAGATATACAGATTGCCAACAAACACATGAAAGAATGCTCAACATCATTAATCATTAGAGAAATGCAAATCAAAACTACAATGAGATATTATCTCACACCAGTCAGAATGGCCATCAACAAAAAATCTTCAAACAATAGATGCTGGAGAGAGGGTGTTGAGAAAAGGGAACCTTCTTGCACTGTTGGTGGGAATGTAAATTGATACAGCCACTATGGAGAACAGTATGGAGGCTCCTTAAAAAACTACAAATAGAACTACCATATGACCCAGCAATCCCACTACTGGGCATATACCCTGAGAGAACCATAATTCAACAAGGGTCAGGTACCACAATGTTCACTGCAGCACTATTTACAATAGCCAGGACATGGAAGCAACCTTAGTGTCCATCAACAGATGAATGGAAAAAGAAGATGTGGCACATATATACAATGGAATATTACTCAGTCATAAAAAGGAACGAAACTGAGTTATTTGTAGTGAGGTGGACGGACCTAGAGTCTGCCATACAGAGTGAAGTAAGTCAGAAAGAGAAAAACAAACACCGTATGCTAACACATATATATGGAATCTAAAAAAAAAAAAAGTGGTCATGAAGAATCTAGGGGCAGGTTGGGAATAAAGACGCAGATCTACTAGAGAATGGACTTGAGGACATGGGGAGGGGGAAGGGTAAGCTGGGAGTAAGTGAGAGAGTGGCATGGACATATATATATGCTACCAAATGTAAAACTGGTAGCTAGTGGGAAGCAGCCACATAGCACAGGGAGATCAGCTCGGTGCTTTGTGACCACCTAGAGGGGTGGGATGGGGAGGGTGGGAGGGAGGGAGACGCAAGAGGGAAGAGATATGGGGATATATGTATATGTATAACTGATTCACTTGGTTATAAAGCAGAAACTAACACACCACTGTAAAGCAATTATACTCCAATAAAGATGTTAAAAAAAAGAAAAAGACAGTATGGTACTGGCACAAAAACAGAAATATAGATCAACGGTACAAGATAGAATGCCCAGAAATAAACCCACGCACATATGGGCACCTAATTTCCGACAAAGGAGGCAAGAACATACAATGGAGAAAAGACAGCCTCTTCAATAAGTGGTACTGGGGAAACTAGACAATGTAAAATAGTTGGCTGGTGGGAAGCAACAGCTAGCACAGGGAAATCAGCTCAGTGATTTGCGATGACCTAGAGGGGTGGGATAGGGAAGGTGGGAGGGAGGCTCAAGAGGGAGGGGATATGGGGACTTGTGTATGCATATGGCTGATTCACTTTGTTGTGCAACAGAGACTAGCACAGTATTGTGAAGTAATTATACTCCGATAAAGATCTATTAAAAAAATTAGTATCTATAATCTTCCTATATTGTAATTTCTTCATATGTAAATATCTCAGCAGTGCAGCTAAACTGTGAATTCCATGAGAGCAGAGATGATATCCTGTGTTCCATTGCATATTCCAACACGGAAGTTCTCAGTTTGGGTTAAAGATGATACTGAGCTATACAGATGATAATGTTCCCAAGTTTAAGCCTGTCTCTTCCATGAACAATGAGCTTATTTGGAAAAGAAATATTATCAGTTGCCAGAGGTTTACTGTGAGGACGTTTGTGTGCTGTCAGGAGGCATGATCAGGGGATGTGGATCAGCTGTAGAGCACAGACCGTGTCTTGTGTTCCTCCTCCTCCCTTCCCTCTGGCTCCAGCCAAGTGGGCAGAAAGGTGAAAAGGAAAACTTGGATTCAGCTGTGAGAGTCACAGGTGTGTTCTGTGGGTGACTTGTGTGAACCACCCTCTCTCGGCATGTTTAACCCTGAGCAGAAAAGAAGACCGGGGTTCCCCAGCTCACGTGGGATTGTGGTCAACATGACACCTGGAAATACCACCCACTGAATGACAGTAAGGGTTGTGTGCAACCATCATATTCCCTTCTTATGCTTTCTTCCTGAGCTAACCCACCCATCTAATGCCAAGTTCTAGAACCAATCCTTTTACAGCAACCTGAACTTTGAAAGATTTTCTAGTCCACCACACTCTGTACACTTAAGCAAGTTTTGCTTAAATTACTCCCAATTGTGACATAATTTAAAATTCCATACCTTCATTATATAGATTTCCTCACTAAAGAAAACTTGGGCCAGTTAGACAAATAGACGAAGGAAAAAAAAAGTCACCCAGAGTTCTACTACCCCAAAACAACAATTGTTACTATCTAGCCTATTTCTCATTTATTTGCCGGTACGTGTATATATATACCTAGGGTTGAGATGTATAGTTACAGGGGTTTTTTTTTAGGGTTTTTTTGTTGCTGTTGAAGTACAGTTGTTGTACAGTGTTGTGTTGATATCTGCTGTACAGTAAGGTGACTCAGTTATACATTTAAAAAAAAATTGTTGACTACTATTGGGTTGGTCAAAAAGTTTGTTCGGGTTTTTCCGTAAGATGCTACAAAAACCTAAACGAACTTTTTGGCCAACCCAACTACTATTAGAAGTTCAGGCAAAGGACTGGATATAGTCAAGGATCTCTTGCTTGAAGGTTTTGATTCAGATATCTGCTTCTACACAACAAACTTACTGTCTTTCTCATAATTCCGTGGGTTAACTGGGCTTAGATGGGTGGTTTTCTGCTGGTCTCACTGGGGGTCTCTCATATGGTTGTAGTCATATGGCAGCTGGGGCTGGAGTCATTTGGAGGCTTGACTGTAGTGGAATGTTCCAGATGACTTCTTCCCTCCTGTATCTGGTGCTTTAGTGCTCCACCACATAGCATGTCTCTTTACAGAGCTCCTCATCCTCCAGGGCTCTCCATGTGGCCTATCTTTCATCAGCGTAGTCAGACTTCTCACAGGCAACTTGGCTTCTGAGAACACAGAAGCAGAAGATGCCAAGCCTTTTCTAATGGTTAGGCCAGAACTGGCACAGCCATCACTTCTGTCCGTTATATTATAGAAGCCACAATGCCACCCAGATTCAATGTGGAGGGAAGGAACTACAGAAAGGCCTGACAACTGGGAAGCTGGCTCACTGGGTGCGGTCTTTGGTGCCAGCTAGCATAGTTGGCATGTGGAAATGAGTATGGAGAGTATGGCACATTCAAAATGAAGGACAGATAAGGTAGAAGAACCAATAACTGAAATGAACAGAGAGTAAGAGAGATTCAAGCTGGGATGGGACGGGGCATAACTCCAGGCAGCTGGTTAGTAACAGGAGATGTGTGAAGGCAGGGATCAGAGCAGCTGCAGGTTTTGGTCAGAGAACACCACCTCTAGGTCCTACAGAAAAACCATCACCAAGGAAGCACAGGGAAGTAGCCACAGACAAGATGACAGGTGCAAGAGACCAGGCCCTGGGTGCTGGAGCGACAAGTGGGCCACAGAAGCAGCCTCAAGGGCTTGATGTGGAGTGAGGGGGGCTTCCTTAACACCTGTGCTTGGGATCAGGATTGATCACAGATTCTGGAAGAGCAGTAAGTGTACTGTTTGAGATTCAGAAATACCTGGTTTGGACAAGAGGAAAAGAAAATCTAGAACCAGCCCAGTTATCACACCTTGGTGCTCAGGAGTCTTATGCATATTTTAATTTGCATATCTCCTTGCTCAAGGCTTCCTCTGTTCCCCTACCCATCTAAAGGAACTTTGCAAGAGGGAAAGGAATTAATGAATTCAGAGCTGAGTTTTTCTCCTGAAGTGATAAGAATCACAGACTCCATTGATGCCCACTTTCACATCATCTCACACCTGATTTATTCTAACTAACCATAAAGAGTTCCCTCAATCTTAGTCTTCTTTCTGCTTCCATCCAACGTGTACCCTGCTCTCATATTAACCTTCCAAAAGCACTGTCTTTGTTTCTGTAACCAATAAAGCATGAACTATTTATACTGTCAACATGATAAAGTTCAAACACCTTAGGCTGTTATTCAAGGGTCCATAGGCCTGTGTCAGAGAAGGAGGGGCTTAGGTTGGAGGATGACAGAAGTGAAACTCGCAGATACCAATGGTACCAATTTCTAGCTTTATCAAGCCTTAGTGGGTACACAAACAGCACAAAGGAAGTATCCGAATGGTGTATCATTTCCTTTGTCATGGGGACAGACCAAGGAGGGGATGATGGTCAGCAGCCTGCAGGAGTGAAAATTCTGCCAGGTCTGAACAAAAGGACTCACAGAAATTTATTTTCTTCCCTACTGGAAGGGTCCCAATATAAACCTCTGCTACCTTGTAAAGCCACTCAACAAACCATGACTCTTTGAGTAATTATCCATGCCTAATGTTTGAGTTCTGGGTCTCAATATTCTGGTTGCATAATATTCTACAATCGTTTGTTCTGTGCCTGCACCACAGGTTATACAGTTTCCTTTATCTCCATGTGTGTAGAGGACTAGGAGATTTTCCATTTCCCCTCAGAGGTTTTCTGAGGGTGGTCTTGGTCATGGTCTCCACAGAAGTCCTTTGCAATGGCGTCCCAACTTCATGTTTTAACTTATATGCTAGGCCATAAGTCTACTGTAAAACTCTTTCTCCTCCTTGACACAGTCCTTTGGACCCATCCAACCCTGTCTACCTTTTCTGTTCCTTTCACTTCTTAGCTCTTTCTTATCTCTGTGCATAAGGTGGAAAAGGAGAGCAGAGAAGGAATGGAGAAGACATAAGTTGTTCCAATGTCCCAAGAAGCTGAGAAGTTGGACCACAGACATTAGGGAAGCAAGCGGGATACGACGTGTCTTGCTCTGTAGTTCTCTCATATCTACTGCCTTTTACTTGTATTTTTTCCTAAATATGTGAGATGTTTTATCTCCCCAGTCAAATTCTGAGCATGCTTTAGGAAGACAAGGGGTTTTGAACTTTGTCTTTCTACCATGTATATTTATCCTATCCAGAGAAGCTACAGATAACTATTCCTTGGTTGAATATCCCATATAAAGGCAAAATCATATAGTTCAATCCATCCATTCACTGAGTCAACAAGCACTTATTGACTGACCCCTATTCACCTTGAAGCCCTGCTAGATGTTGCCCATCACCGTGAATGGTTTATGCAGGTTCTAGAACTCCTACATTCCCCAGCATCTGATACATAGCACCCTATAAAATAATCCAGCTTTGAAAACCATTATTATAAAAGTAATACAGGCTCATGGTAAACATTAAAACAGTGTAAAAAGCGTATGAAGAAAAAAGTAAAACTTCCCTGGCCACCACTCCATCAAAATTTCCTATTCCAATTACTCAAAAGCAACAGTTGCTGATAGTTTCTTATATATCCTTCCAGAAATGGGCATTATTCTTTTTACATAAATGAGATCATTCTATATGTATTTTTCTGTTGTTGCTCCCCACACCTCACCTATATATCTTGGTTCTCTTTTCATATTAGTCCATGTAACTCTCCTTGCTTTTTTTTTTTTGTAACAGCTTTACTGAGATATAATCCACACACCATATAATTCACCCAGTTAAGGTGTATAATTCAATGGTTTTTAGAATATTCATAGAATTGTGTAACCATCACCACAATCCTCATTCTTTTTAATGGTTGCAGAGACTCTGTTTTCTCTTAAGCCATAATTTCAGTAAATATTTGTTGAATTGAATTAAGCCACAGATTTGGACAGAGGAAGTAGGGTAAAAAAGCAGATTGTCTAGAAACATAAAAATAAAGAAGCTCTGAGGCTTCTGCTGGTCTTTTAAGTCAGTTTTAAGTAACAATGTTATATTGATATGAAACATGGATGTGAAAATATTTTCTTCACACTATCTGGATCTTTTCTTTCCAGATAATAGAGTCGCAATCCACATGGACTTCAAGTTGCATTGTGCTGGATTTTCTTTAGCAAGTGAATTATTTTTACTTCCAAGTAAAGTTTTATTTCATTTTAGTAAGTTTAAAAATAAATATTACCTTTAATAATCTTCCCAAACTAAGCTTATAATATGTCAATAGTAACAGGACAATTTTTTTTTGCAGCATTTGTTTTAAATATATGTGAAGGTAATTATTTCAGATTAATACAATATTTATAAAATGTAAGGAAATGCAAGCAAATTGTTTTTGGAATTGTTTATAAATATTAGGAGTATTAAGCATATGTGGTGCTAAGTAATATTGACATGTCCAGGAAAACGTGCAAAGTAGAAGGAAAATAATGCAACTACTCTTTCCCCAAAATTACATTCCCACATATAAAATAACAAATTCTCTAAGGGACAAAAAATTTTAAAAAAGGTATTTGGTAATATTAGTAAGGCCTACATTGACATTAGAAACATGAATTTAAGTAATTTAAATAAACAAACCTGAGTCAGGTTAAGCAGTAAAAAAACAGACTCAAATACTATGGAAGGTAGCAAAGAACAAGAACACAGTCACTTGTTAGAATAAAAAAAGAATTACTGCAGGGGTTGGAAAACATCTTCCTAGAGATTTTTAAAATATGAACAGGACAGATTTGATGCCACACTCCTCCCTAATGATTGAGACTTGATTCCATAAGGGGTCATGGAGTTTGTGAATTCTATTATTATAATCCAGTCCCACACTGAGTCTCAAAGTGAAATACTCAGTGTTTCAAAATGTTCAATGTTTAAGTTCCTGAAAAGTTTCCCACTCAGGACCTCTCCAGCACTCATCAGTAATCTATCAAGTGTTCATCATCAAATGTATCAGCCATCATACAGCCATTTTTCCAAAACAACTCGATCAGATGTCAGAAACAGTAGAATTCTCAGACCTTTTTTTTCTCCTTAGATCAAACTTCATCATTTCTGGGATTTGACTGAGATCTTTAAAAGTCTGTATCTTAGATTTTCCTCATAACCTCTCTAGGTAAAGTCTTGGTCTTAAAAGGTCTCCAATTTTCCCAGGTTTCCTTAAAAATGTCTTTTACCTTCAGAGACAGTATTTTACCTCTGTGTCCTACACTTAAAATCTAGCATAGCTAAGGAGATGATGAAGCTGTGTTAATGGGGGCAAAATAAAACCCAAGAAAATGCAGTCCCCATAAAGAATAACTAAATATATGCCAGATGTAGGAAGCCTCACCCTCTTCATGATTTTTAAAAATAAAAATACTACATAGGACTTTGGGTATGAGAAAATGGGCTAAACTTTTTAAGAAGAAAGTAATTTTCAGTACGCCTTTTCATAGAGTAGAAAACAATGCTTTGGAAAACAGCAGTCAGCAACTAATGTGACATTCAAAAAAAAACCAAAAACACCATGTAAATGTTCTTTTTATCCTACTTTTTGGAGAAAGAGAAAATGATAATTGGGAGGACAGACTACTGAGATGGAGGGATTATCTACAGAGGGCATGAGACTGAAAAAAGAGGAAATTTTGTGGTTGGTACATTAGAGGAACTGAAAAAAGAACAGTGTATCAGTGCATCCATAGTAGCAAACAGCAAAACCCACTTAAGCTAGTTGAAATAGGAAAGCAATTTATTAAAGGGTGTTAGGTAGTTCCTAGAATTTCTGGGAGGGCCAGAGAAGATGCTCAACCCTCACTAGGAGACTGCTTCCCTGAAGACCCACTGCAGCTCTGCTAGTCCCATGCACCTTTGCTTGCATCACCTATTCTGAGAGCGAGATACTAAAAGTATGGTAATAGATGTTGACTAGACTTATTGTGGTGATCATTTCATAATATATACAAATATTAAAACACGTTGTACACCTGAAATTAATTTAATGTTATATGTCAATTATACCTCAATTTTAAAAAGAAGAAGGAGGAGGGAGAAGAGGAGAAGGAGATGATGATGATGATGATGACACACTGGCAGAGCTAGCTGGAAAAAATACGACATGCAGGCATACCTCAGAGATATTGCAGGCTTGGTTCCAGAACACTGCAATAAAGCACCTATTGCAATAAAGCAAGTAACACGAAATTTTTGGTTTCCCAGTGTATATAAAAGTTATGTTTATACTATACTGTAGTAGTCAGTCTATTATGCATGCAAGAGCATTATGTTCAAAACATGTTTGTACCTTAATTATAAAATACTTCATTGCTAAAACATGCTAACCATCATCTGAGCCTTCAGTGAGTCATAATCTTTTTGCTGGTGGAGGGTCTTGCCTCGATGATGATGGCTGATGACTGAACAGGGTGGTGGTGGCTGAAGGTTGGGGTGACTGTGGCAATTTCTTAAAATAGGACAACAATGACGTTTTCTGTATCACTGAACTCTTCCTTTCACAAAAGATTCCTCTGTAGCCTGCAATGATGTTTGATAGCATTTTACTCACAGTACAACTTCTTTCAAAGTGGGAGTCAATCTGCTCAAACCTGGCTGCTGCTTCATTAACTAAGTTTATGTACTATTCTAAATCCTTTGTCGTCATTTCAACAATCTTCATAGCATCTTTACCAGTAGTAGATTCGATCTCAAGAAATCTCTTTCTTTGCTCATCCATAACAAGCAACTCTCCATCTGTTAGTTTTATCAGCAATTCAGATACATCTCCAGGTACGACTTCTAATTCTAGTCTTCTTGCAATTTCCACCACATCTGCAGTTACTTACTCCACTGAAGTCTTAAACCCCTCAAAGTCATCGATGTAGGCTGGAATCAACTTCTTCCAAACTCCTAACCCTACTCCTTCCCATGAATCACAAATGTTCTTCACGGCATCTAGAATGGTGAATCCTTTCCAGAAGATTTTCAATTTACTTTGTCCAGATCCATCAGAGGAATCACTATTTATGGCAGCTATACCCTTACAAAATTCATGAGTTGCAAAATGGATGTTGTGTTAGCAGGCGTGAAAACAACATGAATCTCATCGTACATCTGCATCAGAACTCTTAAGTGCCCAGGGACATTGTCAATGAGCAGAAATATTTTGAAAGCAATCATTTTTTTTCTAAGCAGTAAGTCTCACCAGTGGGCTTCAATATTCAGTAAACCATGTTGTAAACAGGTGTGCTGTTTGTGCAGGCTTTGTTGTTCCATTTATAGAGTACAGACAGAGTAGACTGAGCATAACCCAAGGGTCCTAGAATTTTCAAAATGGTAAATGAGCACTGGCTTCAACTTAAAGTCACCAGCAGCATTAGCCCCTAACGAGAGTCAGCCAGGTATTGACTTGTCCTCTCTAGCTATGAAAGTCTTAGAAGGCATATTCTTCTAATAGAAGGCTATTTCACCTACACTGAAAATCTCTTATTTAGTGTAGCCACTGAAACTGTGTCCCACAGAATTAACAGAAGCTGATAACTACAGAAATTCTTGAACTTGTCTTACAGAAGAACAGACAAGGGATCACCTTGTTAAAACCCCTTTGCTTTTAAACTGTCTTCATTGATTGAGTTCACTTTAGTATTTTTTTTCTTTCTTTCTCTTTTCCTCGCTTAAGCTGCATACCTTCTTAGCTTCATACAGCCCAGTTGTTTTATAGGAACTTGAAGTCAGCTCCTGCCCAGTGTGAGCTGGCTGGGGACTGGATGGAACTATGACCCTAAAACTGGGCCTGCTCAGATGTCAGAGGGCTGGAAGATGCCACCCTCAGATCATGCTGTGTCTCCATTTTGAATATGCAGAATCATGTAGCACAACTTGGCTAACTGTTTGGCACAAGGGGCCTAGGTTTCAGCCTATCTTGGCTTTTCGACATGCCTTCCTCACTAAGCTTAATCACTTCCAGTTTTTAATTTAAAGTGAGAGATATGCGACTCTTCTTTCACTTGAACATTTAGAGGCTAAGGGTTATTAACTGGCCTAATTTCAATATTGTTGTGTCACCGGGAATAGGGATGCCCAAGGAGAGGAAGACAGATGGGGAAACAGCAAGTCGACGGGGCAGTCAGAACACACACAATGTTTATCAATTAAGTTTGCCGTATTATATGAGCATGGTGCCAACACAATTACAATAGTAATATCAAAGATCACTGAACACAGATCACCATAATATAATAATAAAAAATTTTGAAATATTATGAGGATTACCAAGATGTGAAACAGAAACACGAAGTAAGCAAATGTTGTAAAAATCGTGCCCAATGCAGGGTTGCCACAAACCTGCAGCTTGTAAAAACCACAATATCTGTGAAGCACTATAAAGCAAAGCACAATAAAATGAGGTATGCCTGTAGTTAAAATAAATAAATAAAAGCTATGCAACTATTATACCCCAAGCCTTATTCATGATAGTCAAAAGGTGGAAACACACCAAATGTTCACTGAGACGTGAACAAAACGTGGTTTAAAAAAAGTGGTATATAGGGGCTTCCCTGGTGGTGCAGTGGTTAAGAGTCCACCTGACAATGCAGGGGACACAGGTTCGAGCCCTGGTCCAGGAGGATCCCACATGCCACAGAGCAGCTAGGCCCATGCACCACAACTACTGAGCCTGTGCTCTAGAGCCCGCAAGCCACAACTACTGAGCCCACAAGCCACAACTACTGAAGCCCACATGCCTAGAGCCCATGCTCTGCAACAAGAGAAACCACCGCAATGAGAAGCAAATGCACCGCAACAAAGCGTAGCCCCTGCTCGCCACAACTAGAGAAAGCCCGGGCACAGCAATGAAGGCCCAATGCAGCCAAAAATTAAATAAATAAATAAATGATTTAAAAAATAAAATAAAATTTAAAAATTTAAAAAGTGGTATGTAAATACAGTGGAATATTATTCAGCCTTAAAAAGGAATGAAATTCTATACAAAAAGATTTTCAAAACCTGGGAAAAATAAAGAGATCAAAGGGATTCAAGAGAAAGTGACAAATAAAGACTACGAGCAAAGAAGATCCAACATAGCATAATACTATAAAAGAGGTCCTTAGGGAAAAAATTAAAAGGGAGCATAATACTAACAATTATAATTTAAAAAATATCCTGAAATAAAATTAAATTTATATTGTGAAAGGTATACTGACCCAGAATGGCCAATATCAAGATCAAGTCCATAGGGCTTCCATGGTGGCGCAGTGGTTGAGAGTTCGCCTGCCGATGCAGGGGACACAGGTTCGTGCCCCGGTCCAGGAAGATCCCACATGCTGCAGAGCGGCTGGGCCCATGAGCCATGGCCGCTGAGCCTGCACGTCTGGAGCCTGTGCTCCATAACTGTAGAGGCCACAACAGTGAGAGGCCCGCGTACAGCAAAAAAAAAAAAAAAAAAGATCAAGTCCATAAAACTACTATGTGTGATTCACTTTGTTATAAAGCAGAAACTAACACACCATTGTAAAGCAATTATACCCCAATAAAGATGTTAAATAAAAATAAATAAAATAAACAGATATATAATTTTTAAAAAACTACTATGATTAGAAAAAAAAATATCGTTGGTACAATCAGGCAAAAGATCAAGTGATCATCAGGGAAATTAAAATCGGATTATAACCAGCCTTTGACATTTTATGCTAAGGAAAGTAAATGTAAATAAAGTATCTGATACTCAGGCAAAACGGACTTTCAACTATAAAGAACTCTGACAAACTGTTATCAACATTCAAGAATTCAGAAAATATTGTTTCCATGAGTAATTTCTGAAGATTTTTCTAGAAAACAGACAACCAAAATGAGAAGAAAGACACTGATATAAAGATTGGTGGCAATCAGTAAATACATATTTACTTATAGAACTAAGATTAAATTAGAGCTAAGAGAGAATATAATATTTACATAATCTTTGACAATATAAAGTAAAACTATAACAAAAGGAAAAAGAATAGAAAGTGCATAGAATTTTTTATTGTTCTTGTTTTTATCATACTGGTATTTTATTCTAAGACTGTTTGTTGTGTGTAAAATGTGAGATAATGTAAATGAGTAATATATTCTATTTCTAACATTTTCGCTAAGGAATGTGAGCAGCCTCTAGGAGCTGGAAAAGGCAAAGAAACAGATTTTCCACTAGAGTCTCCAGATGGGAATGCAGCCCTGTCGACGTCTTGATTTTAGCCCAGTGAGACCCAAATCAGACTTCCAACCTTCAGAACAATAATAAATTTGTATTGTTCAAACCACTAAGTTTGTGGTAATTTGTTACAACAGTGATATAAGGTTAATACAAATTCCAAGCAAGAACCATACAGCAAAGCCCAGTCAACCCACAAAACCATGAAAGATAGTTTAAAAAAAAAAAAAAAAAAAAAAAAAAAGTAGTTTTGAACCACTAAGTTTTGTTAAAAAGCAATAGATAACTGGAATAGCAAGGAAGTTATCAAGTCTCTTAAGTTGTCTTTAAAGAACCCATGAGCCTAACTGAAAAGACTTCCTTTGGGCAAGGAGGAGATAATTTGAGCAGCAATAAGGATAATACTTCAACAGATTGAAACATCAAATTCCTTTAAACCTATGACTTCATAAAGATACAACAAAACTGATCACCTTTGGATGATATTAGAAAGCCAATTCATTATTTTCAAACCTCATAAGTTAATGGGAAAAAAAAGGCTCAAACACTTAGCTTACATTTCTTATCTTCTCTACCAAATAGAGAAGAGGGAAATTTTTCTTCATATAAGGTTTCCACTAACAAAGAAGGAATGACTGAATTACAGAATTTCTAGCATGTAATCTATAATTAATTAATGGCTCTAGGCATTAAGAATTAGTAATAGCTAACATTAAAAAAAATGCTCAGATGACAGAACACAACAGTAAAATTAAGTTGTCTTGAAAAAAAAAAAAAGAACCTAAATCTAATATAGCTTCTAAGTTCAACTACCAATTTATAGCACACACAAAGAACACAGGACAGAGGAACATATTAAACTACACCAGGAGGACACCATCAAAAAACTCCAACATAAGAAATTCTGCATGTAAATATATTTGTTTTTTCAAACAAATACATTTCAAGGGGAAAAAACAAGGATGGAGGGGGAGGCCTATAGATTAAAGACACTCAGACATAATTTTATAACTAAAATATAGTGTTTAAGGATCTACCCTTGGGCGATTCAACAGTAAAGAAAGACAGCTAGAAGGTCTAATCCCAGAACTCTCCATCACTTAGAGATCAATGGAGATGGAGGCGTCAGCCAAGAAGATTGAGGAGTGACTAAAGAAACAGGAGGTAAAGCAGACTGGTGTCATAGAAGCCAAGAGAAGAACATGTTCCAAGATGGGGTGGTTGTCAACAGAGTTAAAGGCTGCCATGAAGTCAGTAAGATGAAGACTGAAAATGGTCATCAAATTTGTCAGTATGGAGTTCACTGGTGCCCTTGCTAAGAGCAGTGTCAGTGGAGGGTGAGGGCAAAGCTAGCTCAGAACGAGTGACCGTAACTAGAAAGTGAGAAGAAACCAAATATCTAGAGGCAACATTTTCAAGACGTTCTCTTAAGAAGAGGAGCAGAGAAATAGCCTGGTGTCTAGGGGAAAATGTGGGGTTAATGGAAATCGATTTTTTAAGTGGAATTTATTTGAGCGTATACGTATGCTGAAGGAGAACTTGAAGACATAGGAGAGAAAGAGGGTAACCAAACAAGAGAAATTCTTGTGGAACTGAGAGGGGATGAAACCCAAATCACACATGGATCTCAGATTTATTTTATTTTGTGTCATTTAAAAAATACTGGTCAGGACTCACTAGATTGACTTAATGACCCACAGTTTGACAAACAACTGATCTAGGGCATATTATTTTACCTTCCTGAATCTATTTCCTTATCTGTAAAATGCGGATGACAATCTCATAAGGTTGTTATGATGGTCAAGTAAGACATTATATGTAAAGTACATATAGGGTACTGAGCACAGTTTGTGCTCAATGAATAACTATTATTAATACTATTTTTAAAAACAAAGAAAATTAATAAGGTCTGAGTCTGGGCATAGCCAGCATCTAGGCTGCTGCCCAAACCTCAACTAATATTTTCATCATAACCACAAGTATCAACTCCATGGTTCTCAAAATAGTGACACTACCTCCTGCTGTGTATCACCAGCTACTTGTATTTGTGTGATTGTTTAGAAATAGTAAAAAATTATGCTTGAGTTTTATTTGAAACACTTCCGTTCTATAAAATCATCTAGATATTTAATAGATAACATGGAAATTTTGATAGCATTCTGAATTTTAAAACATTCCTTCCAAACAACCATACAAATACATTTTTCCAAGCCAAAACAGATATCCTTATGCTTGAAATACTATTTCTAATTTATTCTTACAGGCTAATTTGCAAAATCAAGTTGTTTGGATGATTGGTTTGCAGTAAACATGGTATACCAAATTGGCTTCTAAATTTAGAGAAAGGTTGAGTCTCCTCTTATAATAATCGAGAAATAATAGAAGTATTAATGATAATGAAATTTCCATAATTAAAAAACTCAAATTCTGAAATAACAAGCAGAAATGAACATTAGTAGGTAGTAGCAACATAAACTGTAATTTTTGCAAATGGTTATTTTGAGCTCTTTTTATGGCATAATGCAACCTCCAAAATTCAATTTACTAAATGATAATATATGTCCCATATGTGTCATAATTAAGTTCCATAGTCTTTGGAGAATTTAGTACTATTAAACATAACAAAGATATTGGAAATAGTGCATAAAAGTCTAAGAATCATAAAAGAAAAAGTTGTTTTTAACAGATGCTATGATTTCTATGTCTGATATTTGAAAAAATTTTAGAAAGTAGTATTGTTATCCATATAAATGTATTCAAAGAAAAATCTTATTTATGTATAACGCGATTTGAGGATGAACTCTAGATTTTGAATACAGTAGACTCTGTATCCTTTCTTGGAGGTTTTTGAGGACCGATTTTTGGTAATATCTCCTTGGCATAAAATGTTTTATGAAGTCCAGCTTCTCGAAGTGCTAACTCAAAACGAAGTCTAGGGTCAGAAATTATCTGTAGAAATAAAATGATTTAAATAAATAGCATTTCATTGAAGTAAATTTTATCATTTAGTTCTGTATTTCCCCAAGCCGTGTAATTTGTTTTTACTGGATAGATGACTAGATGACAGTAAATTCTGTGTATACAGTGACTATATTCTGAACTTACTGAAAATATACAAACTTTTTGACATTATCACTTTCCAGTATATCAGTGGTTTCCAACATAAGATGTACAGAATACTGTATACTAGATTAGTCAAAATAAAACATTAAAATTATTAAAAGATGGAATAAAAGATGCTTTCAGTACGATCATTGATTTGTTATTTATTGTTAGCTGTAATTATAAAATATAAACAACCATTGATTAAAATAAACCTAAACCACAACCTTGTAAATCTGTCTTTAAACAGACATTTTAATTTCTCCATCATTTGGAAATATGTAAATTAAGTTCAAACACATGGCCACTACTTGAAAAACAAAATCAATAGAACTTTTCTTCCAAGGCCAGATTTCTATTTCAAGCAGAACTAGAAAATGCTTCCATCAATCTGACTCTAAGGGGTATAGATATATGAGTAGTTCAATTTCCCTTTTCATTTATAGCTGATTGGACATTATTCCTCCTTCTATGAATATTAATGTCAACAGACACTGTTTGCAATGATAAGAAGGTGGCCACGTATGGCTTTCAGCTAATGAAACATTTTACATGAACTTGAAGTCTCCCTAGAGGATGGGATAATAAGCCATTGAAAGCAACCCCTCCTTCAAGGAGCTCTTACACTAACAGAGGTAAAAAAATGTACACAGGTAACTACAGTCCGTGGCAACATGTGACAGATGCTCCAAGAGTAGTAGAATACGGAGAGACATCTCCTGGTGCCAATGAGACTAGGATAGTCTCAGGCAAGGAGGACCACTTGAGCTAACTTTAAAGTTCAACTTACTCGTCTATAAAGCTGGGGATGGGGCTGGGGGAGGAAGAGAGATCAAGAAAGAAAGGCACATGCAAACTCAGAGACGAAATAGGTTAAGTTGGGATCGGGGTAATCTTGGTAGAGTACTTGGTACCATTGGGGAACACTGAAAAAGGACACTTCTAAGACTGGGACTTGAATTTTAAAGGCTTGAAGGCTATGCCAAGGAGTCTGGGGAGCTACTGAGGTCGTGTTTCTGTTTTCAGCATGGAACTAATATAATCATTGCTGTTGCATAATAAGATGCATCTGATTACAAGTTCAGGATAAATTAAGGTGGCAGAGAAAGAAGAGACGGAAGCAGGGAGAGTGCTTAAGAATCGACTACAATTATCTAGACATGAAATAATAAATGCCTAAAATTGGCTGGTAGCAAGGAAGAGAGAACTGTCCAAAACACTATGAAGGGAAGAATCAATAGAACTTGGCAACTGATCAATACAGGGACTAGGGGCAACGATGCATATGTCAGGAATAACACTGAGATTTGTGTCTGAAAAGCAACGTATTTGAGCCTTAGACCTAGGTTTCTCCTCTTTTGCTCCAAAAGAGTCTCCCTGGTCACTCTCATCCACTTTGAAGCATTCATGCTCCACCTGTGTGCTGTTGACGTCCTCATTATCTCCAGGATTCACCGTTTTTCCCCCCAGCTCCAGAACTGTGAGTTTTAAAATGTTTTCATAATTCTGTTTTTTTCAATACGTATCAAGTGAAATGAAGATCTCCCTCACATACTGACTTCCATTTCCCCAATTCTCCTACCCAGATGAAGCCCATCAGTTTCCTGTAAGTGCGTATTAGACATCTTCAACCTAAACCTGATATGAACAAAATAAATGCTCTCTCCCTAAGTCTGCTTTTCCTTCTGAATTCTTATATGGTTAATGGCAGCACCACCTAATGATTATAATTTACTGAATTATTACTAAGTGCCAGACAATATTCTAGGCAATTGACATTTATTATACTAATCCTCACAAGAACCTTACTAATTGTTTTACAGATGAAGTAAACAAGACATGAAGATGTTAATAGCTTACACAAGTTCACACAGCCAGTAAATTGTGGATGTGGATTTCAATCCAAAATGCAGGCTCTTCTCAATATCACTCACTGCCTAGTTTAGAATCACCCTCACTCATTATCCCCCTCCTCTTCTCAGCCAGAGCCATCCATGCCCCTGCCAGGCCACCCTCCCCCCACTCCATGCCACTTCTATGAGAGCTCCACCATCTTCAAAGGACCTGACTCCACCTCCACCAATTTTCCATTCAGGACACATTGCTATAACATAAAGCTGATTATATAATTCACCTGCTTCAAAGTCTCACCTCTGCTCACAGGATAAAGGTCAAAAGTCTTAGCAAGTAAGATCTACTATACTTTTCACAGTCTGACCGGAATTTATGTCTCCAGTCTCATCCCCCAGCACCCACCCTTACCATGTACCTTACACTGAACACATACCGGTAAGGGTCACCCTCTTCTGCTTGGTGAAGCACTTATTTCCTCAGCCCAGGTACCTGAAAGCTTTTCAGCTTCTGACTTCAATTCTTTGTAAGCCCAACTGCCCTCCCTGCTTTGGATTCTGGAGATACCTGTGCATTTTCTAATTAATCCCTCTCCCTACACCCACCCCTCTCCCCAATCCAGTTTTGCTGTTGTTTGTTTTTAACTTAAATTATCTGGAACGAATTCTGTCACTGCTGCCAAAATTCCTCAACTAAGATGGAGCTTAGTTTCCCCTTTTCCATTTCTCTGACTTCCCATTCAGGGCTGCCCGTTCATTCCCTTCCTCTTGAGCTGCAGCCCTTAGCCAGAGGCAATCTCACCCTAGTGGAGTTATTCCCACGCATGCTACTTTCCTTCCCAATGCAACTCCCCTGCTCACTTCCTCCACACAGGACAAGTTTATCTTGCTCAGGATGCAGCCCTGGCACCAGGCTCAGTGCCAGATACAGTATATGTTCCATAAATATTTGCCCGATTAATATGTGTATTGTTCATCTTTTTATTCCCTAGCAAAGTATGCAGCACATAAATGAGGCACACTCGATTTATTTGTCAGTGAGTGAATGGATGAAGTTTCCTGCTTTTTAAATAATTAAATAAGCATTTAGCTTTTCTTAGATTTGTAAAGTTAACAACTACTTTCTCCCTTAACTTCAGTGATATCCATTCATTCATATGTCCTGGCTCCTCTTCCATCCATCCATCTAAAAAAATTTTTTAAAAAATCCTTTCTCAGCTATAGAAACAGATTAAAATGATTCAGAAGTTCCTAGAAACAGTTAAATAACCTCTTAATACCTTTTCCCACAGCAAATGTTTCATCATTAGCTCTGATACATTATTTTCTGTTCATTTTAATTTCAGAAAGCTTCCCTCTGCTTTGTCTTATCAGTATCATTAGTTGTTTCTTTAATAGGGTTTATGTTATGCATTAACAATTCTGAATATGATAAATATTTAAACAAAATACAGTATTAACACAACTTTAAAATTTTATAAAATTTTTTAGATTAAAATAATTTTCAATGACATTTTTACATAAAGTGTTTTGTTCTATGGTCACCTATCAACTATTTTATATTAAGAATTGTTCAGTAATTATGTGCTCTCATTTAGAAATAAAAATTATGCTAATATGGATGGCATTTAAATGTAAATATTGAAAATAATTTGTAACCCAAAACACACTTCTACAATTCTTATCATCATGGCTTTTGCATCAATCGTGCTAATTTCCATAATTACCTGCTGTTCATTATATGTATTCAGTGTGAAGAGTGGCTTTTGAAGAATAAATTCTTCTTCGATTCCAATACCCATCCTCGCTTTTGATGCCATTGTGTCTGACATCATTCTAACAGGATCAAATTGAGCGACAATAGCAACCTAAAAGAAGAAAAAGCATGGCTACTTGGAACAAGATACAAGCAAAATGCTGCTGGGCAACATTATTAATGATAATGTCCATTAAAGTCAAGAAATTTTATTAAAGATTACATAATTACAGTTATGATTAAATTTAGATAAAAATTTCTTTTTCATCCAAAGTCAAGGGAAATTTTATATAGAAAACCCACATATTCAACCACCTTGAAAGTAACCAAAAGTAGAAAACATTAATTTTTAACCACTAGCAATCTATGGCCATGGTAACAACCCCATGAAGCTTTCTAGAAAGTTTAATCTGATTAAGCTGAATCTAGAGCATGTCATTTATGGGTAAAGTCATGTGTGTTGGCATTATTCAGCAAGACGGGTGAGTTTTCATTGTACCAGGCAACTAGATTTCCAGGGACTGTTAAAAACCATTGTTTCCCCTTCCAGTGAAAAACTGCAGAGTCGTTTCAACCCAAATGCCCTTGTCCTTTATGATAATTGAAATTGTTCAAACCTGTATCCTAATGAAAAGAAGCCACTAATTTTGTAAATTATATGCACCATTAATAACATCTGCCTGTTAATTCCTAAAGTCAAGAATTAGCATTAAGAAAATGGCATTTTTAATGCCATTTAGAAATTGTAATGACATAACTGGGGGTTGAACATACTTTAATTATTATAGGTTTCCTAGCCAAAATGTCTTTTACTGTAGTTCTAAACACTGATTACAGATAACGGGCACAGATATTTCCTCTTTCAAAGGGCTCACAGATGGAAAGAATCCTAATCATATGGACTCTGTAGTTATCAAAATTATATTTTGAACAAGAATGTGTTTAGTAAGAGTGACATTAAGTTTTGTCTCCTGAAGACCATGGTATATCACTATTTGCTAATGATTGAATAATTTAAATTTTGTTGAATCTAAGATGACCAGGACTTAAATTCAAAGTATAGGAATATATTTCTATAATCTATTTTATAAAAGATGATATAATAGTTGTATGCATTTACACTTCCTCTTTACTAAATATTTCATTTAACTAGACTTCCTTGGTTTGAATCCAGTTTGACATTTACTAGCTATGTGACTTTGGGGAACCTCTGGGCCTCCTCAGTTTTCTATGAAGTAGGAATAATAATAATTCCTACATCATAGGGTTGTGGTAGAGATTAAATGAGGTAAAACCTAAAAGCTAAAAGCATTTAGAAGAGTAATGTGAATGCACATTACTACAAACTTGTGAAGTAGGTACTATTATTATGATTCCCATTTTTCAGAGGAAGAAATGAAGCTTAGGGAGGTTAAAAGACCTAAGTTTTCTCTGTCAGTAAGTAGTGAACCAGGTTGTACCAGTTTTGAAGGACACCAGAGGCCAAGTTCTTACCCAAGATTCTATACTGCCTTCACTGACAGAGAAGAGAAACCAGACAGTCATTTCCTATCAGCTGGGAAATGGTGTCAATGAAGACTTTAGAGCTTGTGAGTTGAGCTAATCACTTTCAGGTTAAAAACTATGAAAAATTACCAAGTAGAACTATTTTATTACATTTCCCAAGGTCTTAAATTCTTGCTCTTGCCGACTACTACCTTCGGAACTTTTGCCTACTTTTACGAGCCAAAGCAATGGGAGACTTTTATTTCTCCACAAAAACAGTATTTTTATAAAGTGGTTTTTAACCTGTTTGTTGACTGTGGGATGTTTCCAAACAGAGGTTCCTACCCTAGGGAGGATTATCTTGCTCAATCTCCACCACATTTTTTCGAGGAGAGTAAAATCCTTCGGCTAGATGCAGAGTTTCACTGCTGTACATGGATACTATTCAGCTTATAAACTAGAGGTAATATGGATGCATTTAAATCTTGGGAGAGCTATTTTAAAGGTGCTGATAAAATTCTTTTAATACACTAAGAAACTGGAAATGGTTCAACATAAATCTAATTGCTCCCAGCAATGAAGACCAGTGTCCCAATTTGGGAAAGTTACATTTTATATAGCAGATGTCATGAACTAAGCCCTAGTAATAATGTTATTAAGAGCACTTAGAAACATTTTTTTAAACCACCCATGAAATTTTCCAAATTAAAAACACCTGTTTCCTCAGGGCTTCTATTCGCTTCTCTCTCTCTGCTTCTTCAAGTGCTTCTTGAAGGGTCACTTCTTTTTTCTCCATCAAACGCTTTTCCAATAATTCTCGTCTATATTTAACCCTTTAAAAATAATGCACAGGAAAGTTAGGAAAACATCATGATAATGGAGATTACGTGGATGGGTGCATAGGGACAGAAGGCAACTCATAAGTGACATCACTGTCATACTGTTTTTACTTGCTTTTGGTTGATTTCTCATATCAAAACAATAAAGGATGCTTGTATAAAATACAATTTATAATAATTCTAATAACAATCATAGAACTGCAGGTCATGGGGCAGGAAGACATGGGGTAAAATCAAATCTATCTCTTTCTTCATTAAAATCTTTGTATGAAATGTCATCTGATAAGTTCTAACACAATTTGAGATGTTAAAAAGGCTATATTACTGATTAAATATACATAATTTTAGAAACACTGGTAAATAAAATACTAGAATAATATGCCCAAAGTATCTCAATTACTAGACTTTAAACCAAACTCTATACTGTTATTCATAACTATGTGTGTGTGTGTGTGTGTGTGTGTGTGTGTGTGTGTGTGTGTGTTAAGAAACTTTGAAAACTGCACTTTGACTGTAGATGGCAGCAAAAACATGACTTTCCCTTAGCATTCTGTTTCCATCCCCCTTAACAGCAGATATTAAAACGGCATATTTAAATATCTGTTTTAATACTCCCAGGTTCATTTGGGTCTCCTCGGCTGCTTTTTCAGGCAGCCTCCCTAACCATCTTCTTTGTAGAGATAAGATTTGTCATTTCAAAAACAGTAGGCACCTGGGTTCTCGAGGGAGTAGGTGGCCGTTGCCTCTGTCTTCTATCATAAACGGTTTAGATTTAACTTCCTCTATGGCATCAGTCACAAATGTGCTTTACCCTTAGCGCGCACACCTGCATTTTCCATGGATTCCCTTCGCTAGACCCTTTTTTATTCTGAATCCCGACATTTACTGAGGTGTTCACTAGGCACCAAGTCTTGTGCTAAGGGCTTTACCTCTTTTAGCTCAATTAGACATCACATGTTGGGGTACCTCTATTGATCCCACGTTAGGGTATCACTATTGATCCCATTTTAAAGATAAAGAAATGGAGGCATAGACAAGTGACGTAAATTGTCCAAGCTCTCACACCCAGTAAATGGCAGAGCCTGAGGTCAAACCCAGGCAGACTGGCCCCAGGGCCCATGCCTACTCCTCACCCTCTCGCCTCCACGCAACTACCCACTATGCTCTTCTCTCTTCTCCTGACAACCCCACTCACCTCACTGACTTATGTGTGCCAAACCCTGTGCTAGATATCGAAAGCACACTGAGAAAACGACTGTTCTTAAACAGTTTGTAGTTTAACAGAGACACAGACAAGCCCAAGAACTAAACAAGGTATACAGTGTCTTCAGAGAGGTATAAATAAGGTCCACTGAGAATTCAGAGGAAGGTGCGATGACTACTTGCTGGGCTGTGAGAGAGACTGGTGAGCTTCAGCAAGAGCTCTTTGGAGGAGGCAGCAACTGAGCTGGGTCTGGAGGACTAGAATTTGCAGAGGCCAGGAGACACGGTGGCCGAGGTGGGACAGAGCAGGAGCCGGAATGGGGATGAGTCCAGGGAGGCACTCGTATTCAGGCTCCTGCACGTGCAGCGCTGGCATCCAAGAGTGGGCGACTTCTTCAGTTTTGCACCCCCGGGGGCCTCACTTGCCCCACCTCGTCACAGCCCTGAGCAGGAAAGGGTTCATGGTGGCTAGAACAGAGAAAGTGGATGAGCAGTGACAGAGAGGCCAAGAAAAGCACTGGAGGGCTGAACCTGGTAGTTACATGGTTCCCTCAATGATTTACTCCCGGGGAGGAAACCCTCTTTAAAATCAGGTTGCTCCTGAGGCTGGCACTGAAGAAGGTGCTCTGGGAAAGGAGAGAAGGGAAGCAGGCAGCAGATGCTTTTCGAGGACAAAACCCAGAATGGGGTTTGGAAGGAAGATCCTAGCCTCACAGCCTGATGGCTGTGGCTGTCCTCCGCCATCATCTCCCATTTCAGGAGTCAGTACAGTCAGCTACATGGATTAAAGAATCTGAAGACCAGATTGCTCCCCTTCTTTGCCGCCTCCCTGTCATGGAAAGCTCTATTTCTCTTTCCTTCCACGTTCACTAAGGCATGACACAACCTCCCTAATGAGGTTCTACTCAGTTTAAGCACTGAGTACAAGCTAAGTGAACTACTGTGAAGGTTCAATTAAAAGACACCCTGGGATTTGACAATTACCATATGTTAATTCTCAGAACTTTTGAAAAGTTTCTCTTCCTCTGGATGTATAGGTTGCTTTGTCTGCAGCGAAGTTTTGGCTGCTTTGTGGGAAAGTAATAGTTGTTTTATTTGGAGGAGCTTGACTAGTGAGGAAGAGCTTGCAGAGTGAGGCATCTGAGGCTGTGTGGTAAAGAAAGCTGGCTCATGCTTTACTGTGAGGCTCCCTCATTGCTTCAACAAAAATTTGAGCACCTCTCTGCATCCATCACTGTGCTAAGCACTGGAGATACGATTTCAACACAGGAGACACACTCCTGTCCTCACAGAAGCGACCATATAATGCCGATACAAAGACCCAGGCAATTATGACACAGGGGGACTCTTGCTCTGATGGGACAATGGGGCAGAGGTCATGGGAGAGGTACCTTTGCCAGACTTGGGGCATTCAGGGGAGCATCCAACAGGAAGTGGTCTGAATTTCAGATCTAAAAAGGGAGCAGGAACTCTCCAGATGGGGAGAGAATAGAAAGAATGTTCTAGGTAGAAAAAAAGAAATGGCAATATGAAGGCCCAGAAGGTGGAAGAGCACGGTACTTTTGAAGAACTGAAAAATATTTGCAATGACCAAAAATGAAAGATGTAAGGTGAGGAGTGCCAAGAGCTGAGGCTGGGGAGGCAAGAGAGGCCAGACGGCGGGGGCTTTGCAAGCATGAGGGCTTTGATCAGGGCAATGGGATCAGAAAGCTCTCTCCTATAATATGGAAGATGGATTGCAAGGAAGCAAGACCAGAGAGAATTATCCAGATGCAAGTTGATGGTTTCCTGAATTAGGGCAGAGGGAGGGGTGCTGGTGGGAGTTAGAGAGAAGACATGTATTTAAAATTTATGTAGAAAATAGAATAAGTAGGAATCGTTAGTGTTTTTTATGGGAAGACGGGAGAGGAAGTTAAGGTTTCTGTCTTGCATGATGAACAATGGCATCCCTCACTAAAACTGGGGACTTAGAGAAACCAGGAAGAGAAGGAATCAGGTTCAGTTTAGACATAGATCTGCTGTCGTAAGATCTGGGCTGGAGCAGTGGATGCCGATCTTTATCAATGGCATGAGATTGAGTCCGAGGGACAGATGGCACCAGCCAGGAAGAGACTGTAGAGTAAGAAGAGAGGCAGGCCTTGCATTGGTTCCCAAGGAAACAACTTTTTTCCCTTCTTTTCTATATATATTTTCAGTATTTATAAATTTTATATCATTCATTCATTCGTTGGCTGGGTGCCCATTCTGTGCCAAGCACCGTTCTAGGGTGGGTGATCCATGCTGATTAAAACAAAACAACCCGGCTCTCATAGAGTTTCAATTCTAGACATATATATTTATTCGTCTATTTAGAAGTTTAATGTATTTTCAAAAGGTGGGGGATATTATCAGTTTAATTTCCCCACTCTGCTACAACCCAAGGAAGCAACTTTTAAGCAAGGGGCAGAAGAGGAGGAAACTAAGAGAATGAGGAGAAATGGTGGCAAAGAAGCAAAGGAAGATGGGAACAGCAATGTCACATGCTACAAATCAGTTATAATATCAGATAATCATTGGATTAAATAACAGGGAGCCATTGGCGACCTCGGCATTAGAGAGGTGGCTGAAGAATTAGCGGGAGATAAGGAAGTAAGAGGGAGCAGAGACAACCCCTTCAGTAAGACTGATGCCAACGGGGAGGAGAGAGGCAGGGCAGTGCTGGAGGAAGCTGATCACAGTTGCATTGGCTCCAAAGTGATGATCAAGATGACTCTGACTACCATGAAGATTGGCCAAGGGAAGATTTCAGGAAACAGACACACTCAAATTCTTCATTCTTAGAGATGTTATCGTTTAAACTCAAATAATAATTCACTGTAAAGGGGGAAGCTCTTGGTACATCTTTCTTTTCCCAGTCTGGATAGAAAAATGTCTTTGCCTAAAGAGAAGTGATGCAGAAAAACTCCTGGGAGAAAGCCAAATACTCACATATTCATGGGGAAAGAAAATAGCAACACAGTAAAGTCAATCATTTGGAAAATTTTCCACATAAATACCTTCAGCCATTTGAGGTAGCAGCTTTTCTCCAAATTAAACTGTTGCTATGAAAGTCAATGTCAGGAAGTGGCAAAACTCAATAGTCTTTAAGCTCTGCACTGAATTCCCAAACAGGAATCCTAGGTTCTTCTCTCAGTCTGTTTTATGCTCCTTGAGTTGACGAAGGTTGAGAGTGCGGCAGAGGAGGCCTTTTCCACTCCTCTTGGGGGAGGAGAAGCATCATACTGTTCAAAAGCAACAGCTGCTGCAGAATCAGGCACAGCATTAACAATAATCTGAAAAGGATTTTGTTTAAGCCTCTGGACCTGAGTGTAGTTGAAGGGACAAGAAGCTTTCATGTAGAAATGGAGAATTTTTGTATAATTTTGGATAATATTTATGTGTGTATTGCACTCTAAGAGATGAGTATACAAATGCAAATGGTTTGGAAACACCATGAACTTCAGTAACAGCCTCCCTTTGCTTTAGTGAAACTTCAGTAAGAACTGGGCAAAATATTAAGCACAAAATCTTGACCTCCCTCCTATCTGGAGACACAGGTAACTTCAGTCTAAAAGGAAGCTACAGCAAACAAGAGGGGAAAAAAGACTTCAGAATAATTGCTGGTAGTGGGAGGTTCTACCGTTTTTGTTTGTTTTTTTTTTTAAAACTTATGCAGTAAATAAAACAGCATTAACAACACATCTTAATTAGATTAACCAGTATGGAACTCCCATCAAAAATGTTTCAGGGAAGTAATCTGCCCTACTGAATTAGAGGCAGTTTCTAAACAAATCTGCTACTTCATTTTTAGGTGATGTGGCTTACTCAACATTGAACAAGAAATCTTTAACAGGCACACACTGGAGGTGCTATTGCCACAGGGGTCTGAGCAGCAGCAGCAGCATGGTGAACCTGTTTCTGCCTGCTGGGAAATCCCGTTTTGGCTTAAACCCCACTCAGAAAGTTTTGCCCACCAAGCAAAGAGAACCTCTCCGTGAGCTCTAGGGAACTCCAACAGGGAAGAGTGCGCAGATCAAAACATAGGCAGGCCAGGTGGCAGCACCTGTCCAAAGGTGGAGGTCTGGGGGAGAGGAGGTGGAGAAGCCAGCCCAGAGAAAAGAAGGGAGATAACATAACCAGTGCCGGTATCGCGCCTCTAACCATCCGGGTGATGAGACTCGACTCAGTGGGTGTTCTGGCTAAGGGCCTAAGCAGAGACCAGTTCCTGCAAATGTAATGTGAATCCTGATACAAAGCAGTGACATCCTGGTACAGATCAGCATGGGACAAGAACAAAGAGGATTCACAGAGAACCCACAGAACCACAAGGAGATGAACTCACGCCAGCCCCAGAAAAAGATACTATTCTTCTGGCTCAGAGCGCTTACTGGTTCCTTTGTGCCGTGTAAAGGCAAGTTCCTATTGGAACTCCAGTCTTTAATTGATTAATTCAATTAGTCAACAGAGTTACTTGAGCACTTACTATGTGCCAAGCACTGCCCCAGGTGCTCAGGATAACAATAGTGAAAAATAAAAACCAGACAAGATCCCCCCTCTTAAATCTTACGTTATTTGTGGGTTATTCTATATAAGCATGCTTAAATTAACATTCTAGTAAAATACATTAAATTGTTTTAATAAATTATTTTTGAATTTATCACAGAGTCCTAAATTAAAGAGCTCCTTCTTATATTGCTCTAAAGCGACAGTTCTCAACTGTGACTATCATTGGAATTATCTGAACTTAGAAAAAGTTCTGATGCCAGGGCCCCACACCACTGTAATTACATCACAGTCTGGTTCGGGGGCTCCAGCATAGGTATTTTGTTAAAAGTTACCCAGGTGATTCTAATGAGCAGTCTGGTCTGAGTGCAGCACCACCTGGCCCCTTGGGTCCCTAATTTGCGCTAATGTCAGGATCACCTGGAGGGCTTGTTGAAGTGCAGATTGCTTGATTGCCTCCAGAGTTTCTGATCCAGAAGCAGTGAGGCGGGTCTGAAAATCTGCAGTTCTAAGAAGTTTCCAGGTGATGCTGGTTCTGCTGGTCTGGGGACCACACTTTGAGAACTACAGCAAAGACAAATATTTTGATTAGAGGGACTCTACCTGCCTACTGTTAACAAGACAAAACCAGATACAAATTACTACCCAGATAGGGTTTCTTATTTACGGTTGCATGTGCTAAATAGTTATATGCCTCAGGATTGACCCACACTAGAAGTTCCTGCTTTCATGTTACTGACGTTCAAGAGCAGAATCCTTAATTTGTGTCATATTTTAGATTCCACATATAAGTGATGTCATATTCCACTGTATATATATATATATATATATATATATACCACATGTTGTTTATCTATGAAACAGAAAGAGACTCACAGACATAGAGAACAGGCTTGTGGTTTCCAAGCACGGGTGAGGATGGGGGAGTGTTCGATTGGGAGATTGGGATTAGCAGATGCAAACCATTATATAGAGAATGAATAAACAACAAGGTCCTACTGTATAGCACAGGGAACTATATTCAATATCCTGTGATAAACCGTAATGGAAAAGAATATGAAAAAGAATGTTTATGTATATGTATGACTGAATCACTTTGGTGTACACCAGAAACTAACACAACATTGTAAATTAAGGGTCCTTCAATTTTAAAAAAGAGCAGAATCTTTCAACCCCATCCCACCACCATGACCCTAACACACATGGATGACAGGTTCCCTCAGTGGCAGTGGTCCGCCCCGGCTTGGGTCAGTGTCAGTGATGGGTAGTTGCAACAACGGCTGTTACTGAACCTCTTTCTTTCCCTCCAGGGGACAAAACACTGGTGTATCCTGATGACAGTTGAAAACCTCAGACTCCTGGTGATATTTAAAGGGTCTATTCAGTAAAATCAAAAAAGGAAGAAACAACTTGAAAGCATTTCCGCTATGAGCCACTTCCCTTGGGAATAGTTCTTGCAACTCCAGGGGGGTAAATATTTTTCATGCTGGAAGTGAAAACCCATAAATAAGAGTCATGTACATTTTCCTGTTGGTTGTAATCAGTTCCAACCTAGCCATCTGAGTTCACCTGAGTTAGAAATGCAGAGATATAAACAGCTGTGAAACAAGGACTTAAACCTGGGAATCCAGAATATAGGACAAGATGTGAGGAGAGGGTTACTGAAAGAATGTTGCAAATATCGTATTAGCCCTTGCCTCAAGTTAGTGCAGAAAGACATTTCTGCCACATTTATCCTCTTTTCGAACTACTCCTAACCCTTTCCATCTAGTTTTCAGTAATCCTTTTATACCCTCACATAGCCTCAAAAATTTCCTAGAATACTCCTTTCCAATAGCATTTCAAGTAGGGTACAAGAAATAAAAGATGCATTGTCTATCGGGAATTAAAAGCAATAATAAAAGCCGGTCTTCTTTTTTCTTTTTAATCACCATGCATCAGCAACTCTAAACAAAGTTAGTGATAAAAACTCCCTCCACTGGAGCATGCAGCCCCATCTCACTGACTCTTGGCTGCTCCTTTCAAATGTTTCCCTTAACTGAAAACCAGTGCTTCCCAGGTGATCCTACTTCCATGGTTACCCTTTTACAATGGTGAGGGAAGAAGGCTAGCATTTTCCTGGCTCTCCAACAATTCCAGAAAAGTTTTATCCATTGACTTGGGTTAGACTATCCTCTTTCTAATAGGGTTCTTGGGATCAACTACTGGCTTCCCAGGTCACTGCCCGACATTTCCTGAGGGTTATTCAAAACTCCACTCTTACAGTTCCTTGATTCCCCAGCAGCATTTGCTTCTCCCCTGCTTCAACAGCCCACTCCTTAGACCAAACTTGGAGCTTGGCATCACCTATTGAAACTGTGGGTAATCATTTTCAAATCCATTTCACCTGCTTTCACTAATCAAGGTCATTTTAAGACTTGCATGTTCTCCAAGCTGCACAGAGCCTATACAATAAGATGTTTAACTGAGTTGCTTTCTGGGAACTAGGAGTCAGCTGTGTCTAGCTCAGCTGAGCTGGTTAAGACTGGATAGGACCACCAACCAACCCTCCAACTGAGCATGCACGAGTGTCCGCTAGGTGACCTTTTGATGTCAGCGAGCTGAAAACTCCACCCTCAGATCGTGCTAAGCATCTCCATTTTTGAACATGCAGAGGCCTGTAGCTTAGTTACACCTGAGCAGAACGATGATTGCTGCACCTTTTTCCACCCAACTTTCCCCATGCTCCACACACCTCAGACCATCCTGCTGCTTTATTCTTTATCCCACAAATACCCGGAGCCCCTTGCCTCTGGGGAGGGGGCTCTGAGACTTTTTCTCCTGTCTCCTTACTTGGCTGCTTAGCTAATAAACGCTCTCTTTGCTGCACACCTCTGGCTTCTCAGCGTTTTGCCTTGCTGCCTGTCAGGCAAAACGAACCTGGTCTGGGAACACCATTTCCCTGCCAAAATTTTACACTGAGGGATTCTGTTCTGACTCCAATCTCTAGGGTCACCACATATACCGATGAAGGCTGCATGCTGCATAACCCTAGGAATGGACTGCCTTCCAACCTCCCATCCTTTTTACGTTCACTCATTTAACCTTACTCAACCTGCTACTACTTTAGCTTATCAGGCTCTCCATTTCTCAACAATATTTATGAACTATGAACTTTGTGCCAGGCACTGGGCTAGGTCTTTCCCTCATGAAGTTTACTGTCATTCTACCTCTTCCTTTTCTCCCAGGCTATGAGGCACAATCAGATTTTACTTAAGTCTCTCTCCAGCTTTGGATCGATGGGCATATCTCTTCAAAGGCATTATCATTAATACTCTTTTATTGTCTTCTTTTCTTTCCACATCTGCTCTGACAATTTCCAACCCTCATTCTTTATTGAATTTGTTATATATTTGTGAGGTTTGAACCTTACCTAGACATTTAACACTCCTCCAGAATGATTTTATTTACCTCAGCTGCTTGATAGTCTCCCTCTTAGCAGAGAACCTCACCTCCTACTTTATTGAAAAGAAAAGGCCATAAGTGTTCACTTTCCCTACCATGCTTTGTTCACTTCCAATCTTGTCAAGACTCATCTTTATTCATCCTTTCCTCCTTAAACCTGGGCTCTTAAATACCATAAACCTAGTCGTCTCTAGGTTCTTGCTCCAGAAGTAAATCTTTTACTTTCCTATTTCTTCAGTCCTTCTCCCCTCCACGGTTCCTTTTCTTCTGCACACAAACTTCTTCAAATGGGGAAAATACATATCTCTCAACTCTCTCTTTTCAGCTACCGTCCTCTTTTTCCCTTCCCGGCAAAATTTCTTAAATGGAGTAGCCATACTTTGTCTCTAATTCTTTCAGTCTGATTTAGTCCAAACCCCCCTGCAGTCTGGCCTCTGACCTTTCCACTCTGTGGAAACTGCTCTCACCAATGCCTCCAAATTGTAAACTCAGAGCCTCCTTTTAAAGCTCCTCTGACTTGACCTAACAATGCCTGGTACTGATGACCACCTCCTTCATGAATGCACATCCTATTTCTGACTGCTTTTCCTCATATTTTACTGGCTCCTCCTCATCTGTCCACCCAAGTTTCCAACACAAATCCTCTTTTTAAATCCACAATTTAAAAACATTGTCTGGGAAATATGACTCCAGCTACAATCAAGGCATGAAGAGCTGCAGCTTCCAACTCCTTCAAAGCCCCAAATCCTTTGATCTTTTATTTCTTCTCTATGTAATTTCAGGATTGACTTCAGTTAAATCCCTCAAATGTAACTATATTACAGTGATAGTTAAATGCACAGCTTCTGCCTTAATGGGCATCTGAGCTTGGTATAGTGTTGACATCCTTTTGTGAAAACTTAGGAACAAACCTAATGACACACAGCTAAGTAGAAGTCTGGAATTTCTCCCCAGATCCTCTTAGAAATGAACCACCGTGGCACCATGGGTACCATGGACAGGGCCAAGATTCTGCCTAGCCAATTATTTTGGGTTTGCTCTAATCCAAAGGCTGAGACTTATGTTCCCAATGTTTAATACCTTATAACATGGCTGCAACAATTTTAGCCTGAAATATTTATAGTACAGTTAGTCACTTCAGCTACTTAAAAATCATAAAATGTATAACTTTGAGCAATATAACTTCTTGGAACCAAGAAAATTTTTTATGTGCTTAAACAACTGACTGGGCACACAACATTTGGGATTACTAGCTATAAACCATTTTACAAATAGGAGATATCTTCCAAAAATAATGACTTTAATATTAGAAGAGTTGATTTTTTTAACCCCTACTTTCTGATAGTAATTGTATAGGGCTACTGCCTATTATGGCCAAATTAGATTTTAATAATTAGACCACACTGGTAAACATCTGTTGTTTTTTTACCCTCTAGCATCAACCTAGTAACACCAATCCCCTTCAAACTGCCTCACCTCATTCCATGTAGGTCTGTTGAAGCCTGTAATCAAGAATCCCCCCACCTTTCCTCGTATTAGGGGTTTACATGTGACCAGATATGGTTATAGTATTATATTACAAATAGGACCACAGTGATTGGCCCTCAGTGAGCACGTGAATTCAGCTGAGCCAACTGGAATCTTTCCCTGGGGATTTATATATGGATATTGAAGAAGAAAAGTTTTCTCTTCTCTCTGAAGTTACTAACCTTGAATCATGTGATTAACCCTGGAGCTGCCTGTAGCCATGCCTCCCTCTCCTTCTGCCTCCCCAAGCCCAGACACATGAGGAAGTCCGTTTCAATGTGCAAACAGGTACAGAGTAAATAAGTAGAGAGTGAGAGGAACCTGAAGATGCCATTTGAGTCCCCGAGGCAAGACCCGCTTCTGGATTTCCATCCAGGTGAATCAATCCATTCTCTTTTCTGCCTAAGCTAGTTTGAGTTAGGTTTCTCTCAGTTGCTTCTGAGGAATCCTGACTAATAAACATATCTTCTATTTATAAGGGAACACTTACCCTTTTTACTCTCTCTAACAGTGGAGCACATACAGAGCTGTTCCAAGTGGTAGTCAGTTCATTTCCCAAACTCATGGCCCACGGAATGTTAAGATCCCACAGGATGTTAACATGTGTGCCATCAAAAATGTGTTGGATGTTCCAGTAAGTTTGAGGAAAACTAAGATAAAGTGAAATAAGTTTCTTTATAGTAGGACTTCTCAAAATATTTATTATGATACAGTGGTATGCATTATGAATTTCCAAAAGGAGGACTTAGTGTGCTAATTTCCCCAAATTATCTGATAATAGAAACTTTTCCCATAGAACCCGGTTTGGGAAATGTTCCTTGCCTTTCCATGAACAAGCAGAGATATTCAAGTAAATGAACCAATGGGCATAAACACAAATACACTCATTGGTTTGTATTATAGTTATTTGTTTTCACATGTTGCTTCTGTTGGACTGCATTTCCTGAGCATACTGGCTATGTCTTAATTGCCTTTGTATCCCCGATAACTAGAAAAGGACCTAAAACAGAAGGTATGCACCAATACATGAAAGACAGAATGAATGATGAATGAATTTCTAAAGCTATGGAAAGCACCCAATTGAACTTCCTAAGTAGAAGGTAAATGACAGGATATGGGAGTTGATAAAATAAAAAGTTAAGAATAAATTGAATACACACTTCTCCATTAAGCCTGTCAAATTAGTCAGTGGGTATTCCTTTGTAAGGTATTTAATCACTTAAGGAGTGAAGAGAAGTTGAATTACTGGAAAACAAATCAGGTGTCCAGTTTCTTTGGACAATTAGGAACCACTGATGCTAAAAGGCAAACTCAAATGACATCCATGGAGAAGACTTGCTGGTACTGTGATTTCGGAGGGGCAGCACAGGGAAGAATCATCACATGTTGGCTTGCAGGAATTATTTATTATGAACTGAAATTTAAAAGTCTGCCCACGCAAACCTGCATTTATTTGCCTGATTACTTCCTTACATTCATTTATTCAATGTATTCATATTAAATGCCACACACATGAATGTATAAAAATCATATTCTGCAAAACATAGGAAAAGCCCAGAGCAGCTGGAAACACCTATCAAGTAGACAAGAGCAGAGCCTATATCTGGATTTTTGAGCCTATATCTGGAGCTTGCCATTTGCCATCATATGAGTTCACTAAGAAAAGACATCTGTCATTCAACACTAATTGGGTAGTTTGCACAGTGACTCTTGAACTCACAAATGGTTTACGGTAGATAAAAAATGGTTTATGGTAGTTTAACATCAAAATTTATATGTATTGCATTTTAAAAATCTTTAAGATGCTACATAATCATTTTATCTGCTGTATAAAAATGTAACTTGTGTTGGTTTATCTCACAATATTAGAAGCTATCTTTAAATTCTTCCCACTTAGGTTTGTAAAGAAAAAGAAATGATTTAAAGGTAAGAAAAAGATAAGCATGGGTGATTAGTTTTATTGGAGCTTTTTTTTTTCCCTCTGAAGGATTCTTAGAAGATACATACAATTTCTGACAACCCTAATTTCAATAGGAGTGTTTTCAGAATCACAAATACTGAAAGAGGCATTGCATGAGTGTGGAACTTTGAAAAGTCACACTAATAAAATATACCACTGTGTTATCGAATCATAATATTTCAGTCTGGTTTTATCTCTTTTTTATTTTTTTGCGGTACACGGGCCTCTTACTGTTGTGGCCTCTCCCGTTGTGGAGCACAGGCTCCGGACGCGCAGGCTCAGCGGCCATGGCTCACGGGCCCAGCCGCTCCGCGGCATGTGGGATCTTCCCGGACCGGGGCACGAACCCGTGTCCCCTGAATTGGCAGGCGGACTCTCAAACACTGCGCCACCAGGGAAGCCCCTGGTTTTATCTCTTTCTAACTTTTGATTTTAATTGGTCCTCGTTCTTCCAGGGACAGACACCTGTATCGTTATGATGGAACTGTTTTTCTTCTTCAGAAGTCTTGATGGGATGGCATTGAGACAACAGAAGAAACCACATTCCTCTCCCTCAAACAAATGATTTAAGTAAATAAGATTAATAAAACTTGCCTTCTCTAATACTGGTTGAAAATCCCCCTTACATTCTCTTTCTTCCTTCCCAGGTCTCTCAGAACTTCTGTAGACAGCAAACATCAAAAAGACCAAAGATTTTTATAGTGATTCAGCCACCCACGGCAATGAAGTAAACCCTGATTTTCTTTCAGCCTAGGAAAAGATCAGCAAAGAGGCTTCACAAATAGCCTCTTCAACATTTGAGGTTAAAAAAAAAAAAAAAAAATCAGTGTAGCAGAAAGGTTACTTTCAAAAATATCTTTGGGGGGGGTTTGTTTCCTTTCTTTTTGCCTTTTTTTTTAAAGTAACTCTTCTAATCCACACCCCCCCCATGCAAACATTATAAAATATTTTCTTTACCAAAATTTTTTGGTTAGGCATTTAAAGTATACTTTTTAAAAAACAAATGATAAAATATATTTCGTTTTGGATGTGACATTTCTAGCTCCTCTTTTCCTTTGCTCAGTCCCTCAAATGGTGATTTATTCCTGCTGCAGCTGGAGTTTCCCCCTTCAAGTTTCAACTAGCTTCTCAGGTGACTTCCTGCCAAGGCTCGCCTCTCTTAGCAGTCTCCTTTCTCTCAGAGTTCAGCCTTCCTATGTGAGCTCTGGAATCTTTGTTCCTTATTCCTTTAGAGACAGACACCTCCACAAAGCAGCGCCCCCTACAGACCTGCCAAGTGAACACTGGCGTTTGGATCTGGGAGCACAGGGCCAGTCCCTAGGGCACCTTCAAGAGCTTTGTTCCCTACACTGCAGTTTTTCAGGTGAGAGGTCAAAGCTTATGTTCTAGAAAGGCTATTACTTGAGGCCAAGAGAGAGAGATGTGTGGTTTTCTCCAGAGCCCAAGCAGATAAACAAAGTTGAAAATAATATTATTGACTAAACTGATAGGGAACCAACTTTATTGGAAAAGATAAAATAAAGATAAAACAGAGATTTACAAATAATACCTAGGTCCCTGACTCTTAGGACCTCTTTTAAAGGAGACCCATAATTTCTCAACAGCATTATTTAGGTACGGGCAGAAATAAACCTCCAAAAGCCCTGTATTTTCCTTTCCTACATTAAATTAAAGATGTCCACACCCATATTCCATGGGACTTCTCTTTGGAAGCCTTTCAAAGGAAATGGAGAAATTCCTAGAGGAGGGTCATGGGCCAAAGAAGTACAATAAAGCAGGCTTACAAAAAACGCACAATTCGTACAATTTAACAGTATATCAGAACTGCAATTAAATCCCAAACTTGGGGAGCAGCTGGGAAAAGGGTGGAGAGGCTGAAGAGAAGTAGGGCAGTTTCCTAAGTAAGTTGGTGGTGTAAACACAATAGATAATTAACTTTTATGAAACTGTATTTTAATAAACGTTGCAATGGCCCAGTGTTGGCCCATCTAGACACAGCTAACAAGGACACGGAGAGGTGGTTGTGTCTCATGTGTTCAAATTTTGCACAGAGAACAAAGCAGCAGCGTGAGAGGTTCCTTAGGAAGAAGAGTTCCCTCCCATCACAAGAACTTCACAGTAATTGAGCTCAGAAAATTGGCTGACCTGTTCTTCCCAAGGGGACTAATCATAACCCCCAAACAGTGAACCCGCAGGAAAATCCACTTAGTCCATGTTAAAATGACAAAAGGGTGTGCATCTTGCTCCTCAAAGGTAGATTATTTACTCTAACCCAAGCTACTGGGCAATCCAATGGCCTGGATAGCAAAAAGAAGGCTATTTTATTTCCTCTAAAAGCTATAAGCTGAGTGTCTACACAATTCTAATGTCTTAGAGATAGAGCCAACCTTGTCACATATATGAAAGGCAGCTCACATTTTTCTCTCCAAGTGACTCTAAATTTTAATCTTTATTGTTCTCTCCCAGATGTCACAACTCCTCTCTGCCAGATCCCCCATTATTTCAAAAGACAAGAATATTCCCTGAGGCCTCCTTTTGAATATATATCTTTCTGAGGCCATGTCTCTGGTTTCCCTGAAGGCTGTCACATCAATAAATCTATCTTCTGCCTGGATCCTTGGTTTTGAAAATAATTTTACCACCTTGGCCAGGCACAGCCAACATTCCTCTCTTACATGTATTCTTCAGTTCAAGTAGAAAGACTTGCTTGGGCTGTTCTTTTTCTATGCATAAAAATGTTCACATGCAGAATTTGGCATAATTGCAGATGGAGACAAGCCTTTCTGCAAAGAGGCCAATTGCTACATATGGACCACAGGAAGACCCAACCTGAGCCTGGTCCAACATAAAATCATTTATGTCCATTGCATGGACACCTGGGAAGGTGTGGTTTGTGGGACAATACTCTGACAGATCATAAGGATTAACTTGCACCAAAAGCTCCCAGTATTGAAAAAAAAAAAAAAAGCATCAAAAAGCTTTGCTCTTTTGGAAACATTTAAAGGTTTCAAGCCCACACACACTCAGATAGTACTGATAATCCTCTCTGTGGGATTTGGAAGAGCTACAAAGAATGAAGAGCTACAATATTTTGACAAAGTGATATATTCTTCTCTTTAGGTGTATTTGATGGAAACTTTTGGACTTTCCCCCTTCGGTTAATACAATGTAATAAATACGACAACGTTTGAGTATATGAAGACTTTATAAGAACACAACAGATAAATATACACACTTCTCTGGTATATATAAAATGCCAGTATTTTTAAAAATCACCTTTTGTATAAAACTTTACAGTTTTCAAGTTTCTCTCACATACATTATCAGGACAGATTCTGTATAAAAAATAACTTATTATTCAACTAATATCTAAAGAGCATTACTCCACTTCTCCTGATTATATGAGAGAGGGTGTCAGCATTTTTTAATTTAATTAGGACTTATACCCTACCTGTTTCCAAACAAGATTTGAAATGATACATAATATTAAACCCATGGAAAAACAGCCACATTACAAATCAAAGATATTTTACAGAACCAAGTAGAAGGAGTAGATGTTTCTAAGTAACTGCAACAAATTGTCACAGCTGGGCCATGAACTTGCTTCTCATAGGAGTCAGCATTTGCTCACCAGGTGGGAATGCTGAAACTCTGGGCCTGTGTAACAGTATGTTTCCAGACCTGTCTCACCAGCAGGGTCCCTGGATTAATTATACTACTGCACTTCTCAGAAAGTGGTTGGTAAACCAACTGCACTGGAATCTTTAACAGTGCTTATTTTTAAAATGTTATTTTCCTGGACCTGACCTAGGATCGCTGGTTGTAGTATTCTGGGATCTATATTTTCACATACCCATCAGGTGATGTTTTTGCTCTTGAGAGTTTGGAAACCCTGCTTTGCTGGGATCGGTGCTTGCTGCACAGGAACTATAGAAAACCCAGCATCAAGAAGGTAGAGAATTGTTCGAGTGATCAGTCCCTTGGATACTGCTTTATGCCTTCCTGTTGCTGCCTGTGCTTATCCTACTTTCAAATGTTTTGCCCATTGCCCACTTGATGTTTTACTTTGAAAGGCCCTGTGTGCTTGTCCTCTTCTGACTGTAATGTTATTCTCCTTCCAGCATCCCATCCCCTTCCTGCTCATCAGCTTTTTAAAAAATTCCTGCCACAGATTCCTGATATTTGTGTATATTCCAACACCTGCTGGTTACTCCTAAACTCACTTTGATAGTTCCGCACATGCTACTACACTCTCTGTTTATTTCACTTGGGATCAGATTACTCCACTGCCCTTCATGGGAACCTGGGAGACACTCCCTCTCCAGCTTCTGGCCATCGAAGCCCAGATATAGCCCTAGGTAGGAGAAATGATCTGATCTCTGCTCTTTAATGTTCTTTCCAGTTCATAGGCTTTGATTATTCTCTATATTTGAGGTACATATATTATGCTTTTCCCACTCTCCAAATGCTCTTAGACACAGTCTACCGCCCCTGTCATTTTCTGCTTTCCTCAATACAATCATTGGCTTACATTTGTCCCTAGCTCAGAGCCTCTTTTTCTGGTCATAGACCACCCTGGAAACCATTTTTAAAAGATCATATACAGTATATCCTGAGAATTTTTTTCTGTTTAACTTTGCTTCCAAAGCTGCCAGTATTAATAGGAAGATCAGGTGGAAACACCGCCTCAACACCCAGCTTCTTCGGTTTTTTACTTAAGACACCAAAGTTTCTGGACACCTTCCACTTTTCTTCAAACTCACCATCCAAGCCAGAACAAGTGCACAGTGCCTGGTGGGTGCATGAGATTAGAACCTTGCTTCTGAATTGCGGGAGAGTTTACAGGGGAGGCAGCTCAGCTGATAGGGCCCAGAAGGTCTGTTCACTGGCAATTCCATATCAGTCGGTAGGGAGTCACAGTGATCGCTTCATGGGACTTAGTCATATGATTTCTTTCCTCTGCGGGGGTGCCTAAGAACCTTAGTCAAGTGCTAGAGCTGCCTCACACCAGCTGGAGAGCCGACTGCTAAACTTTCAGGATCTTTGCAAGCTAGTTGTTAAACATAGCCATTAATAAACATTAAATTACATAAAGTTAAAATGAAATAGACTGTATTTAAAAACTAAGGTAAAAATACTCGAAACTCATCATTGTCTAATTACTATTATCTAGGCTCTTGGGGTTATTTACAGCTATTGTATCTATATGGTAGAAATATAATGGTGTGTAATGGCATATTTCTTCCCAACTCTGTTCAATGACATCAAGTTGGTCATTTGAAATAAGCCATGGGGGAGGATCTATACCCCAGAAATCCTCAAACGCTACAAATCAGGGCTTACCCCCATCATCTCCTCCCACCCCAAGCCAGTTGTTAAATATTTACCAGTACATTATTGCTTTGAACCCACTTAGTAGTAAGATGAAAAAACACAAAAGTACAGTACGGTCATGTGAAATTCCCTATTTGACAATTCCTTCCAATCTGCTTTCCTTTCAACATGGTCTAACATCTCCCAAATCAAGGCCTTTGGAAGAAGAATCTATATCAAATAACTCACTTGAATAATGTTCAGTCTGAGTTGTTTATTTATTGGCTTTCCTCTCTAAGATGAAGTCAGAAATTCCTTTAAAGAAATTTTATATCTAAATTTTCTGTACTCAAAATCCCCTCTCTTTTACCCACATTGTCTCTTAGACCCTGCCCTGATGTGTGTTTGCATCAGTGTTTGTGTTCTGTGTTTGTGTTTGTGTGTACATATCTGTGTGTACTATATAACACACAGATATGGTTATTTCTGATTGGCTAACTTTAGCTTAAAATAACTACAATTTAAGTCCAGCTCTGTATCTACTAAAACAGTAGAAAGGGAGATCATTAAATGTCTTAGAATCAATACTTGAATTCTTAGGAGGGAATTCAGGAGGAGGTCAGCAAATGTTATTAAAGGATCAGGAAACTGACTCAGGAAAATCTAAAGAAAGTAAGACTCCTTATATGGCAATGATAAGGCTAATGGGAAACTGAAAGTGATCTTGGAGACTGATTGGGAATTTTATACAGAGGTGTCATTGTTCTCTGTTTCCACTCAGGATAAGTCAAGAGGGATTCAACTTACAGCACTTTATAGAGAGAACTTTACAAGAATTCAGTAAGAGAAAATTATCTTAAGGTTTTTTTTCTCCTAAAGTTGTTTTTAATCAGCCATTTTAATCAATGATCCCACAGAAGCTTAAATTAAAGGTAGAGAGTCTTATTACTAAAAAGTTACCCCAAAAGGCACTCAATGGAAGGTGGGATGTCTGGATTTTCCCCACAAGTAGATATGGACTTTAGCTTTCTAAATATTCTTCAAAGTTCGAAGCTCAATTGAAGGTCATATTTACTAAGGCTAACCCAAATAGATAGGCATGTATAATTAAGGGATAAGGATATAAATACCTAAGACATGTAATACCGAATCAGACCAAAGAAACATTATATCTGAAACTCGGTTTCTGATCATGTCAATGAGGTCCTTTTGTGGGAGGCCATGTGAGGGGCTCAAATAAACAACTTCCCTTAATAATCCACTAGGTCCATTTGTGTGTCTAATTCCATTTTGAACTCACTCATGTATTTATATGTGCAACCTCCTAGGGTAATTACTTCCTTAGTTTTTACTACCACTCTCATGGTAGATATAGTTTCTATGTGAGGTTCTTCTAGTATCGTGGAATTTGCTGAATCTCTATGCATGCATTAAAATCCTTTTGGAAATAGAAAGTATATAAACCACTAAATGTATTCACTAATTGTTTAATGCAATTAATTATAATTAATCAAGTAATTAAAACAGAGTTTACCCTTCTTAAATCCCACAAGATTTAAGACTTCCAAGGATTTTCATAATTTGGCCTCTACTTATCCCATATCTTCTCTCACCACAAACTTTCCCCAACCCACCGCAAATTGTATGCTTCAACTATTCTAAATTATTTTTAGTTCCTCAAACTGCTATAGAAATTTGGCAGTTGACATTTCCCATTTCTGGAAGATGTTTTCTTTCCACCATGAAGACTTCCTGACTTCCCTCTGCCACCCTCTACCTGGTGGTTTAGGTGCTGCTCCCAAATGTTTCCATAGTACAGCTGCTTGCCCTCATGAAGAATGTTTGAATTCCCCATTAGACTGTCAGGTCCTTGAAAACAGAGACTGTGTCTTCTTTGTTCACTACTCTATGCCAAGACAGTAGGCATTCAATAATAATTATTAAATTTATAAAGTAAGTAGCTCAATGGATTTAAAATAACATCACCACTGTGTTTGTACCACTGTGTTGCATCCTGGCTCAGTCCATCAACTCTGGCCCTCTATAATCATGGCCCAACTTCATGGCCCTTATATTTATCATTTTCTGAATCACACTAGGAATCATGCAGTCCCCCAAATGCAAATTTATAACTATCTTATACACATGCCAGTTCATGCTTTTGCATTCTTTCCCAGTGTTACCTTGGATTTCACTGGACTTTTTGGCTGATATCTTCAAGCAAATACATGTAGTGGCCTCAAGATCTCTTTTATAGGTTGTAAAGAATCATTTAAAAAAAAAAAAAAAAAGAATCATTTAGAACTATTATCCTATAAGCATGGTTTGTAGGATAGAAGCAGCAGCAGAAATGGTGTACTGAGTTTCAATTTATCTTGCATGATTTTGTATGTTACTGGCAGCACAAACTTTAGCCCTTTGTTAAGCAGAACTGAAAAGCCACTGTAAAGTTCAAGAATATCTCCTCCTCCAAGGAACAAAAGCAGGAGAAACTTTCATCGTGATGAGGGAAATCAAACAAAACTTGATTTTGAAACAGCTTTGTCCTCACAAAGGTGACTTCTTAAGGGAGGAAAGCAAAACTAGAGTGGAAAAATAGAGGCAGGAAGAATCAGACTAGTAAAGATTAGTCCAACATAAAGAAGTCTGCTGTAAAATTGTGTGTAGGCTTTATGAGAATAGAAGAGGGTCATGGCAGCGAGGTATGAATTTTTAAAAAAATATCTTGGTCTGTAAGAGGTCTTACTTGACTTCATTAGTTTGCTCTAAGGTATATGATACTTTAAGCTTAAAAAATAACTTTCTTGTAAATTGTTTCAATAAAGAGATATGTTGATATTAAGACCAGTTTTCAGTTTATATGTTATTTTAAATTAGTTTCTATAACAGATCCTAGGTGCTTCTAGATGACATTTTCTGAAATAAATCAAGATTTTTAACTCCAAGTTCTTTCTGTCTTATAGGAAAATTGCAGGTGAATAAGGATGATCATTTTATTACAATTATTAGTAAAAATATAGTTATTTGCTTAAATTATTATTCAGAACAAATTTTTTCATTTGGGAATAAAAGGGTCAAATGATATAAACCTCCAGCTTGTGACTGATGACAATTAAAGATCGGTGATTAAAGCATAGACATTTTCTTCTCTGCCTTTCCCTCTCTTTATAAACTTGCTTTCTTAATGATTTTAATCAAAAGTTCAGAGAAAAATAGTTTTGATTTTATGTCATGAGGCTTTGAAAAGCAGCCCAAGAGAGTTGAGAACTCTCAAACTAATCATTCTGGTAGTGATTGCAAATCATTCTGATGGAGAGAGGAGGATAATTGAAAGATTCTGCACATTGGTCCAAAAAATCATCTGCACAAGACAGGGATGGGGAGACAGGGTTTAGTGGCACCATGTATAAAGAAAATGGCCTTTATCTAGGTTCACACATTGAGACTGATTTTTATGTCTCACTAGTTTATTTTAGTCTGAACAATCCCATCACTTTTTTCTCCCAGGACACTGACTTTTTCGAAGCATTTAAAGAAGCTGTTTTGTAGAATGTCCCTCGTTTTCGGACTTGTCTGATTATTTCCTCTTGGTATGTAATAATCTCCTTTTATTCCTCTTCCCCTTGAATTTCCTGTAAGTTAGGTCTCAAACAGGGGTCAACAAACTACAACTCACAGGCTAAATCCAATCTCTTGCTTATTTTTGTAAATAAAGTTTTATTGGCACACAGCCACACCCATTTTTTTACATAGTGTCTATGGCTCCTTTCCGCTATAAGGACAGGGTCGAGTAGTTGTGACAGAGACCATGTGGCCCACAAAAACTAAAATAATTACAATCTGTCTCCTTCTAAAAAATGTCAATTCTTAGACTAGAAAATTGGTTGGATTGAAGTAAAATACCTTTGGCACAAAGGTGATGTATTTCCTATTCATCAATGCCAGGCTACTCAACTATCAGTGATGCTAAATTAGTACCCTTGATGAAGCTGGTGATAGCCAGATCTCCTCATTGTATGTAAAGGTACATATTTTTCCCTCTTTTCATTTAGTAAGTAATTCATGGAGTGACATTTTGGCTCTGTGTAAATATCCTATTACTCAAAAATCTTCCATCCAAAGGCTTTACTATTCATTGATGATCTTTGCCTGAAATAATTATTACATTAGGGATTGAAAAAGGTCATTTTCCAAATCTATCATTTTTTCAACATTTATCAGGTGGCACAATAAAACAGCCTAAGTTCACCTTATAAAGTTGAATCAGCTATTTTTTTTTCCAATTAGCCCTGGTTCCTTTAGGTGAGGACGGTATTTAGCAATCGATATCTAAATTGATTTAGATACTAGACTGTATGATTTAGTATGTAGAGTGTATGACCTATAGGCCTGAAATAGTTTTATTATCTGGCCCTTTACAGAAGTTTACTGATCCCATCTAGTGGGATGACAGAAGGGAAGGGCACCACATATTTAAATGGTAGTAGGTATGCTCACTGCTACTGAAGTGTCATTGTTTCTAGTGATACATTCAGTGACGCTCTCCAGAGGAAGAAAAGTTTATTTTGAAAAGAAAAAAATCACACGTGCTCACTGATATTTTAATTTTATATTTAATATTATAGTCTCTCAAACACGAATTTAATATAGGTATCTTTTCTTATACACTGAGTCCTAGTCCGGTTAACATTAAAATATTCACTTGTATGTTTTATCCTACCACAAATATAAAATATTTCAAGCTCACAATACCAATGTTACCACTAATATTAAACCCACTGAATGAAGTTTAGGATTTCTTTCTAGCACTTTTTCACTTAGAATACATCCAAATAAGGATGTACAGGGCACTATTTTCAGAAGTCACTTGAAATAATTTTTTCTTCATGTGGTTATATTATTTTAGTTGGGGAGGCTATAAAAATTCTTATGACAGAGAAATTTGAATATGACTGGATGCTAGATGATATTATGGAATTACTGTTCATTTTCGTAGATATCATAATTGTCCTTGTTCTTAACAATTTCATGCCAAAGTACTTAATGGTGAGGTGTCATGATGTCTGCAACTTTCTTTTAAATAGTATGGCAAAACACAGCGTGTGTGTGTGTGTGTGTGTGTGTGTGTGTGTGTGTGTGTGTGTTGAGAGAGTGAGAGAGCAAGATTACAAATGATAAAGCAAATAGGGCACAGTACTAAAAATCCATAAATCTAGGTAATTTTTTTGTACTGTTCTTGCAACTCTTCTTTAAGCTTAAAATTTTATTGAAGTTAAAAGTTAAAGAAATAGGTGGAGAAAAAAGAGAAGGATGATTATTAGCCCAATATGGATTCTTAAAAGTGATTCATATACACATGCATAAATACTTTGCCACCTTGGGCAAAATTAACTGATGTGTTTATCTTGGGGAAGAAGCTTTTAATTCTGCTCTGCTTTGGCAGGAGGATCAGACCATACCTAGAGCTCCAAGTGCTTTACTGTCAAAGGGAACAGACAAAAAGGAATGCAATGAGAGGAGAGAATGGTGCATTAGCTTGAACAAATGTCAAGTTTTCTTAGCTTTCCTTCATTCTAGTTAGGTCAGTCTAGAGGCTATTTAAGGCTAGAACTCAAGTACATAAAAAAGTTTTGCTTTTTTAAGCAACAGCATTAATGCCTCTCTCTTTCACCATCCCGTTAGACCTGGGGTTAGCAAACTTCTTCTGTAAAGAGCCAGATAAATGCTTTAGGCCTGTGGGCCATACAGTCATTGTATGGATCACACTGTCATTGTCACACTGGGCCACAGAGTTTCTGTGTGTGTTCTGTATGTGTTACACCATAGGTGTCACTATGGTGCACAAAAGCAGTCATAGACAAATGAATGGACATGGTTATGTTCCAATAAAACTTTGCTTATGGACACAGAAATTTAAATTTCATATAGTTTCCACACAACATGATTTCTTCTTTTTTTTTTCAACCACTTAAAAATGTAAAAAAAAAAAAAATTCTTAGCTTGTAAGCAATGTGAAAAATAGACAGAGGGCTGGGTATGGCTAAAACCAGAGAAGAAAGGGGAAAACTTACAATTGTACCTTTGTGTTGGTTGCCTTTTAGCTGCTCCACTTGGCTTTGATGAAGGAAAGGGGCTCCTTTAGATGGTATGACAGGTCAAAGCAGTTCTGTGCTCTCTCTTTTTTTTTTGTCTGTGCTGTGAGGCTTGCAAGATCTTAGTTCCCCGACTAAGGATTGAGGCCGGGCCCTCTGCATTGGAAGCACAGAGTCCTAAACACTGGACCACCAGGGAATTCCCAGCTCTGTGCTCTTATGTCATTGAGCAGACCATAGGAGTCTCTTCCCAGAGCTTCAAGATTAAAGAAGGCCATGAACTGCTCTAAATAGGAAGACTCATTTCAAGTTTGTAATCAGTGTAGTTGGGAAGAGTCATAATTTAGGTAATCATAACTAGAACCATGATCTATCAGCCCAGGTCCCACCTGGAACTAGAGAGAAGTGTCTCCCTCGCTCCCGCTGCAAGGGAAGTGGCTTCCCTTGCAGCGGGAGCGAGGACTCCCCTGTCTTTGCACTCTAGGGCCTTTGCCTTGACAGATCCATGTAATGTTAATATCTCTGTGCAATCAAATTAGTTTGCTTCTAGATATGAACGTGTCTTATTTAAACAAATGTATATTAGATACTGATATAGGCAACTTCCTAAGTAATAACCTCTATTTACAATAATTTATATCCTTTGATAATACTTCCATAGTGACCCTGAACTATGATATGTGTTGAATCATGATGGCGCGCTCCTTTGGCCAGTGAGGGTTTTCCCCTAAGCCTTCCTCCACTATAAATGACAAATGAGTTGAAAGCCTACCCCTTCCAAAAACAGCTTATAAAAGAAAGGACTTATAGTGATGAGAATGGATATGTGGGAAGAGAAATAGATAACCATCCTTAATGTTTAAATGGTTGTCAAGGAAAAGAAGGTTCAGACTTGTTCCACATGGTCTCAAGCAATAGCAGGAGGATTAATGTATGGAAGCCAGTGAGACAGATCCAGGCTTACTACCAAAAGTAAATAAATAAAAAGAGGAAAAGAAAAAAAATAATCCAGTATCTGTCCGAAGATGAAATGGACTGCCCTGGAAGATAGGAAGTTTAGTATCAGGAAGTACTAAATTAGATTTCACTAGATTTCACTCTCATAAAATTAACAATTTGCTAGAAAAAATTAAAAATTTAACAAGTAATTACAATTAAAACATGGGTGTTGAGATTTTACAGATATAGGGCACAGTGATGGTCTTTAAACATGATCACAAATTCATTTATACTCTTCCTTTTGACAGTTTGGGTCCCCAAATTCCCTAAATTCCCTTGATGGGCCCATGTGATTTCCAAGGCTAGGTCATGAAAGGTCATGAGGCTTCTGCCTTGTTTGATGGAAGATGAGCTTCTGGAGCCCTGAGGTACCATGTAGGAAGTTCAGCTCCCCTAAGCCCACCGTGCTTTGAAGAAGTTAAGCCTCATGGAGAAACCATACAGAGCTCCAGTTGACAATTCCCAGCTATTCCTAACTTTCTAGTTATCCCAGTCCAAACGAAAGAGGTCACCAGATTATTCTAGCCCCACTCATTCAAGTCACTCCCATCCATTCACATCTTCCCAGCTGAGACTCCAGACATCATTAGGCAGAGACAAGCCATCCTCTCTGGGCCCTGTCCAAATTCCTGAGCCAATGGATCCATATGTATAATACTACTACTACTAATAATACTGTTGTTGTTTTATGCCAATAAGTTATGGGGTGGTTTGTAAGGCAGCAATAGATTATTTTTTTAAATTAATTAATTATTTTTATTTTATTTTTGGCTGTGTTGGGTCTTTGTTGCTGCACGCGGGCTTTCTCTAGTTGCAGAGAGCAGGGGCTACGCTTCATTGTGGTGCGTGGGCTTCTCATTGCAGCGGCTTCTCTTGTTGCGGAGCATGGGCTCTAGGTGCACGGGCTTCCATAGTTGTGGCTCGTGGGCTCTAGAGTGCAGGCTCAATAGTTGTGGCACTTCTCTGCAGCATCTGGAATCTTCCCGGACCAGGGCTCGAACCCGTGTCCCCTGCAATGGCAGGTGGGTTCTTAACCACTGCACCACCAGGGAAGCCCAGCAATAGTTTATTGCAACAGGCACCATGAGAATATATATCAAGACCTACCCTGTCTAAGGAGGACCAGAAAAGACCTCTCTGAGAAAGTCACATTTGAGCATGAAGAGACATGAGGAAGAAGTAGGAGTTAGCCACAAGAATGTTCTCAGTAGAAGAAACTGTCTGTCTGAAGAGCCAGTGGAGGCAAAAAAAACCCCCTGGGGCCCTGCAGGAACTTACAGAGTGTGGTAGTCTGGAGAGAAGTGGGCAAGAGTCCAGTGGGAGATAAGAGATGAAACAGAGTCTGACCATGGCTCATTTCGTAAGCAACATTAAGGCATCTGAACTTTATCCGAAGTGTGAAGACAAACCACTGAAGGGTTTTCAGTATCAGAATGTTGTGATTGGATGTGTTTGCATAGCAGGCAAGTCTGATGTAGGGAGAAGCTGTAGCCCTAATTCAAGTGAGAGATGATAGTAGGCTGATCAGGATGGCAAAGAGGCTCAATATTGAAAAGGTGAATTCATGGTATTTACCAAGCCCTTGGCTGGGAGAGGTGGAGGTGGGGAGTGAGAGAAGGAGGAGTCCCCTGGGCTTCTGACTGAGGAGTAGGGTGAGCGGGGTGAGTCATTTACGAAAAGGAAACACTGGAAGAAGAACAGGTGGAAGGGGTGATGAGTAGCTCCATCTGGAGCATGGAAAATTTGAAGCGCCAGTGAGACATCCATGTGGCAAAGCCAGGAGACAGCTGGCTAAACATGATAGATAAGGAGGAGGGTATGGAGAGGAACTAACATTACCGAGTGTATTTTAATATGAGTGTTTTATAGATGTCATTTCCTTTAATTCTGCTAACAACCATGTGGGAGTGTTCAGAGAGGTAAGTAACTTTCCAAAGGTCACAGATACAGGAAGTGGTAACGTAGGGATTTCAGTATAGACCCTCTTACTCCATGTTCATAGTGAAAGACACATGGTACCCTTTCCCACTTAAAGAAAAATCACAATGTTGGGCAATACTCTTTGGATGTTGAAGGCAGCAAAGTCAGCATTTGGGAATGCCTCTCCATTCAGTTTAGTGGGTGACCTGAAAAGCTAGCAGTTTTGAACAGTGGCCAGAGCAAGAGAAAACTGTCCAGCTGGTCTAAGCCACAGTGCAGACAGCAATGCCATTTGGCCCTATGACACTGTGGATTCACTGGTGCACTGGTGTATTCTGGATGACCAGAATGTTCTGCAGAGCCTGCCAAAAACTTTTATAGGTCTTTGTATCAAAGAAACCCTCAGGATTCAGTGGCATGCTCATGATTTCTTTGCAAGTTATGCTTTTTCTTTTGAGAAATAGCTCTTGGCTTACTATTGGACCCTGGTAATTATTATGATAACTACTGTCAGTCAAGCAGGTACAATGTAATAGGCACTGTAGTAAGTGCTTCTATGTTTTAACTTATTTATTCCTCTCAACAACCGGGTATTATTTTTTATCTCTATTTTATAGGTATCAATTGGACTTTTGACTTTAAGACACCAGATGACAATGAGACTAGCTACTCATAATAACCTGGGTATTATCTGAGCCCCCTGGCCATAAAGCTGGGAGTGGTTTGCAGCACAGACTAATGAAACAAAGTGCATTGGGATTGAGCATGACCTGAAGACAAAAGTAATTTGCCCAAACGGGTGGCTTTTTCTCCTTCCAACTGACATCCTTCCCTCAACCCACAACTATGGCCTGTGGGACATTCTCAATGACGAACTGACTGGGGGAGAAAAAAAAATGAACCAGACACAAGCAGGGCTATCCGCTTTGGTGGATAGCCCTGCTTCGAGGTGTCCTGAGAAGTGGTAAAGAAGGGAAATTTTCATTTGAGTATAATTTTAAAAGGAACATCTCAATGTCCACTTTACCTGAGCTAAAGGGTTAGTGACTGCCACATATTACAGACTCAATAGATACTTTTTGAGTCAATGAATAAATGATGAATTAATAACATTTTGTGAAAAAAAATAACATTTTGTGGAAAATAGTTCATGGCTGGGCCAGCTGGTTAGGGACATGGAAGGAATATGACTGGAAGATTTGTGACAGGAAGACTCAGACAGATTATATGGGTGGACCTGATGGAGTTGGGTAGAAGTAACTTATGGAGGTGATTTAGAAGAATTAGGTGGAAAAGATGATGTGCTATGTGTGTATCGATCTTCTTCTCCAGAAGCCTGGCACTTGCTCAATGGGCTCATGATAAAATGCCTCCAGTGGTGCGAACAGAAACTACATGTTGCTCAACTACACGGATTTGCCCTTATGAAGACTGATCTGGCTACTGCCACTCTGAGCCCTTGACAGGGTATATAAAACACCCGGGGAATTAGCCGGTGATGGCTGGTACATTATATCACATCTGTTCTATCATGGGAAAGGCAGAAAAACAATTTGGATTTTCTCTCCTTATACACCATGTTTGCACCATCTGTGCACTCAGTATCCCACAGAATGTTGCTTCATCCTAAGGAACTCCCTTCACTCTGTAAGATGTAAGACAACAGGCTGCAGCCCATATGCTGCCATCCTTATAAAACAGAGGAATGGTCTATTGATGACTCAGATACATCATGAGCTGGGGACTAATATTTTGTGAGGTTGAGTGCTATTTTATAGGAGGTGGTTTTTCTCTGAAGTAGTGACCAATATATGGTGCTATTTCTCAGCATGGCCAGTATATGAACATAGGTGGACCAAAAAGTACAAGTGGGAATGGTGCTTTTCACTACAAACCCTAAAGACCCATTTGCAAAATTTCTGATTCCCAACCCTGAGATTCTACGCTCTGTTCACTTTAGCTTCTAATACTTCCACCAGGATGACAAAAGTAACATTGAATTAGGAGCTGATGTAAGCATTTGCCTTTGGGGGTTTATAATAACAGTAAGTAAACAGGTAGAAAAGGAGGTTACAGTGCTTGCTGGAAAAAGTGACCTATCAAAGAGAAGTAGGACTGCTATTATTTAATAGAGGCAGGGAGAAGTAGAGGGAATCCAAGGAATTCCCAGGATACTTTCCGGTATCATGTGGCCAGTGGTAAAAGTCACCCTATACAAGCCAGAATAGGTTGACCCACTAGGTAAAGAATCTCACACAACCAAGATCCTGGCTAAAAGGAAAGGACACATGTAATGCATAATAGAGAAGAAAAATTATAAATTTGAATTGTGAACTTAACCATTTACCAAAGGAAGGCATTCATCCTTGATCTGCCATATACATACACACACATACATATCTATATACATACAATGTGTATAAATATATGTGTGTATATATATATTTATTTAAACTAATTTTCTGTCTGCTTCCTTCACCTCTCTTTTCCTTACAATTTTACATGAGATATGTTTATTGGTAGTAAACTTTAAAATTTAGTTCACAGGTCATGGAATATCAAGATGGATCATGACAGACTAGAGAATGATAGGGCAAAAAGATATCACCTGTAGATATTAAATTTAGGGCTGGATGTTATAATAAATGAGACTTTGAGATGATTCCCTTTAGGAATGAGGTAAGCATGTTTTGGGTTGTAAAAGGTAAAATTACACAATGTTAGGTAGAAGGAAACTTTTGGGTAGTTTAAGTATAGAAAGAAGGGTACATGTTGATTTTGCCAGTTAAAGTTATGACTGTAAGAGACATTTTTTTTCTTTTTCTGTTTTTCTCAGCTTCTGCACCCCTTCCTCTTTTTTAAGAAATCCCCACTGTAAGCTGATGCCAGATACTTGCTTTCCCAGCCTCCTCTGCAGCTAGAGCATGAGCATCTGACCTGAGTTCAGCCCACCACAAACTTCACTTAGAAGCCAGTGATGCAAAGAAGCAAGGCCCGTGGAGATTCTGTTAAGGCCATGGTTAGTGGCAGTCGGGCAGGAATCTGAACAGAGGCACATTGCTAACAGTGATGTCCACAGTCCAGAGACAGCAGAGGAGGAGGTGCAAGCAGGGCATCTAATGGTCAGTGGTTGGACTCACTGGGATGATTCTGTAGAGGGAGTTGGGTTACTGTCTTGACTCTTTCTAATCTTCCCAGCCTCTGTTATTCCCAGCCATTTTCTGAGCTGGTTCTGTAGGTAATTCTGTAAGCTACCCAAATATCTTTCAACAAAATCTTTCTACTGCAAAATTCAACTAGAAATGATTTCTGTTGTTTGCAAACTAGAACCCTAGTTAATACAAGAGGGCTGGACTAGATGCTTTCCAAGATTCCTCCCAGCTCTAAAATTATACGACTCTATAGAACTCATATTAAAATATATAAAGTAAGAAAACAACCCTGATTGTAAACATGCTCCTTTCACTAACTAAATAATTACTTTAATATCACCTGATAGCTCTGTGTGTGTGTACACATATATATTTTTTTGCAGGAGTAGTTCTGCAAAGATAAACATCAAGTGCTTAAATCTATATTGTATCTGCCACAATAGTGGCATTTCGTGTAAGTTGCCATTACATTCCTCCCACTCCATGGCTTTATACTTCCATCACAGCTGCTAAATTTCTGCCTACCTAGCCCTGCAGCTTTATAAAATCTTCCTAAAGTTTATGCCTAAAAGTTATTTCATTACCTGAAAGTGCTTAGTAAAACTCCCGAGCTAAGGGGTAGGTGATAAAGACATCAATACCATACAAAGTGGTTGCTCCACTTTACTCAGTATTTACTCCAAATACTGTGTGGGGCGTTGGAGGACACAGCATCCCTTTGCTGCAGAAGAGGAACACAGCAAATCATCTACCGCTACGTATTAGTATAAATGCTGAATGGGAGAAAGGTAATGAAGTTTCAAAACATCCCAATGCCCAAAGAGAAACTTTCAAATATCTGTGGACCAAGATAAAAGTGTGTGTTCCTGGGGAAGAGAATATGAGATAACTTAATCTTGAAAATACCATAGAACGTAGCTCTTCTATTTGGAGTTATAGCATCTGTGATCATTTCATTGACATATACATATGAAAAAAAATAATGGTGGGCACTAAAGGGATGCAGTAATGCTCATTTTGTATTAAAAATGTATTATAAAGGGTTTCTGAATATTGCTTGCCCTCTACCAAACACATACCTGCTGACAATTCATTTTATGTCCTAAACAAGTAACTGCAACAGACAGATCAACTTGGCATATAGTAGAAATCCACTAGCTTTTTTTTTTAATGAGCAAAGAGTTCTAAAATCAAAAATCAAGCTTGTAAACATTAAAGTAAAAGCAGTCCAGGGCTTCCCTGGTGGCGCAGTGGTTGAGAGTCCGCCTGCCGATGCAGGGGACACGGGTTCATGCCCCGGTCCGGGAAGATCCCCCATGCCGCGGAGCGGCTGGCCCCGTGAGCCATGGCCACTGAGCCTGCGTGTCTGGAGCCTGCCCTCCGCAACGGGAGAGGCCACAACAGTGAGAGGCCTGCGTACCGCAAAAAAAGAAAAAAAGAAAAAAAAAAAAAGCAGCCCAAACTACTATACAAAAGGCATTCTCCAATTACCTGTGGTTTGGAAAGGGCCACAGACCTGAAGCTGGACTTGTGTAACTCAGGAGATAAATCGCCATCCGAGACCTTTAGAATGACAACTGGCTGAGCCACCCCTGCCCAGCTGGTGCTCCGTCTGCCCATGGCACAAGTTTGCTTATTCATTTTCACATTAAAGTGACACTATATATTATGCTTTGTCCATAAATTTCTTAGCCTCCCTCTGTTGATCATGCTTGCTCAGCTAAGATCCATTCAAGGAGTACTATGATTATGTCCAAATGATCTGTGTATCAATGCCCCAGTATGTGAAAACATAGACACACATATACGCACACACCATAGTCAGTTATATTACACTGATGAGCAGGTTCTACATGTTATTATTATTTTTCTTTAGACAAAATTACCTCTGTGGGTTATAAGACAGCATGTTGGCTAACAGTGGGGTCTCTTGCAGCCTTTTAAATGAATGTTAATTTGTGAAACTCTCATGGTATCGTTTAAAAAACGGAACAGTCTTTCTAGGAACTATGTTTGCTTAGTGCCTCACAGTGACCCTTGGTCGACATCATTCGGCACAACCACTTGGAATGGGGATTTGGTTGGCAGAGATTTAATGAACAAGAACGTTCCCACTAATTCGGGGGAATCTCATGCTGAGAAGCAAAAACGTAACAAATGTTTGTAAAGTTTCTGTTGAAGTCACTTTATTGAACATGCTCTTTCAAAACCTCAAGGATTAGACCACGGACCCACTTCAAATGTTCTAATGTCTTCTAATATAACATGCTGAATTTTGCATATTGTTAAGAAAAGATGAAAATACAGAGAAACATCTGGTTTTACTACTTAGAAAATGCAATAACTGACAATTCCCTGCTGTTGGCAAGCACCCAAAAACACACACTAGATTAAGAAAGCCAATTTAGTGTTAGGAAGGCAGCTGGCTCTAGTTTCTTCCTTCCAAACGGTCACCGCCATCTTCAACTTCAAATATTTGTTTTACAACATAGGAAAACTCTCTTCTTTCAGAAACAATAACTAAAAACTAGTGTTTGTTACTGCTAAACAGGAGGGGCACCCTGCTACGCATTCTCTAGGCCTTTTAGAAAACATGGAGCTGTTCCTTTGGTCACATACACGAGAATCTACGAGAACAGTGATATTGTAGATATCAAGGGAACGGGCACTGTTCAAAAAGGAATGCCCCACAAATGTTACCATGGCAAAACTGGAAGAATCTACAATGTTGCCCAGCATGCTGTTGGTATCATTGTAAACAAACAAGGGCAAGATTCTTGCCAAGAGAATTAATGTGCATATTGAGCATATTAAGCACTCTAAGAGCCGAGACAGCTTCCTGAAACATGTGAAGGAAAATGATCAGAAAAAGAAGGAAGCCAAAGAGAAAGGTACTTGGGTTTAACTGAAGTGCCAGCCTGCCTCCAACCAGAGAAGCACACTTCGTAAGAACCAACGGAAAGGAGCCTGAACTGCTGGAGCCCATTCCCGAGGAACACCCACCATGGCATGATGGGTATAAAGAAAATAAAAGACCTGGACTGTAAAGAAAAAAAAAGCAAACACATTTGCATTCAAACACACACACACACACACACACACACACCGCTTGGAGAGAAATGCAAGATTTTTCCTTACAGAGGATTCTTAGAATTGATAAACTCCCCCATGAATGTAAAGTTTCACCGACATGACTTCCCTAAACAATTTCAGTGAGGGTATAGCATTGGGCAAAGAGAAATTAGCAGCACTTCTACAAAAAGTGGAATCTTCTCAAGAATCCAATAGATGATTTGAGGCCCATACTTCAGAAAGTACGGAAAGAACTCTAGTACACTGGTTCTCAAATGTTGCTGTACTTCAGAATCTCCTGAGGATTTTCAAAAACTGCTGGGGCAGAAATCCCATTGCCAGGGATTCTGATTTAATTGGTCTGGGGCCAGACCTGGACCATCATGACTTTCGAATGCTTCCCAGGTGATTCTACTGTATCAAAGAATGGAAATCCTGTTCTTGTGTTACATTAGCATTGACCAATGAAGTGCTTAGAGCCTGTACCTTCTATTTGTTGGCTGTGCCCAGCTTCAGTTTTCTGGTTATAAAATGATATCCAGAAGAACTGCTTAGCCAAGTTAATTTGCTTTTAGAAATCTTTAAAATTACCTTCTACAGCATATAGTTTAAAACATTTTTAATATGCTAAAATTATTACGAAGGAGGTAAATGGAAAAGGCAGGCTATTTATGAAAGGCCACACTTATATCCATCCTTGTAGAAACAATAATTGGCAAATACAGAAGAAGGAAGGTATATGTTAGCTGCAAGAGAGCTGAACTGCCGAAAAGTTAGAGACTGAACATTTGAACAAGGATTTACAAAATGTCCTAATGACTAGGGGAGCCCGTGCATGGAAGGGTGATCTAATTTCTGCTCGTTTACTCTGCAAATTTCAATAGTAATGGGAAGCAATACGATGTTAAGGAAAGACAAAAAATGAGATATGACCATTACGTGTCCTTACTTTCTACTCCTCCCTGTGTGTATCTAACATAAAGAATACTTGGTAAAGAAAGTTTTGGGAGACAAGTATGTTTAAAATTACTCAAAAACAAAAGAAACATAAACATCACAGAACCATCACAGCTTACAGAGCTACACGCCACGGTTACTAGGGCTGTGCCATTGGCCCCAACAGGCCCCAGGAGGAAGGCTGTGCATTCAGAGTCCTGCTGGAAAGAAAGAAAGAACCACTGTACGTAGAAGAAGAGAGAAAGTTTAGCTTCAATCAGTGGGTGGGAAAAGAAGGCTCTGGGGAAAGCCATCAGGAGATCAAATGACAAGGAAGCAGGAAGACCAGAAAAGAGCTCTGAGTGAAGAATCAGCGAAATTAGATAATACCAGGTATAAACATTGTGGTAAAAAGCCAAGGAGAAGTATATGTTCTTATGTCTATTTTGAAGACTGCCATTTCTGTTACCTGAAAAGGGTACTCCTGTATTTGGATTCACATATTCACTTCTATACATTTCCCACTACTTCCTACTTTTCCCACCAATTTGAAGCCCACAGCCAAACAATCAATGAAAATAGAAAAGTATGTTTTATTTATTATTTTTAAAAATACTGTGGGTGTTTTCTTACTACCAGAAATTTATGCTCGTTGTGGAAATTTTGGAAAATGCAGGAATATAAAGAAGAAAATCAAAACTGTCTTTCATTTCGTTACCTGGAAACAAAAACTGTTATCATAATATAGATATTAAAGTGAAAACATTTTGAAAATATTAACCTCATCTATTTTATTTCTCCTGGATATCATGTTTTCCTTTGGCCATTCCACTAGTGTGGAAGGAGAAGTAGGTGAGGTTCTCAGATGCCAGCTTCATCACTTTCTACCCCTTAGTGAATCAACTGTAACTAGTGGGGGGTTATTAGAAACACTGAGATAGCTATGGGAGAGTCCAAGAACATGGGGCTAGTTTCCTACTTTCCTGGTAAAAAATGCTCCCCAGGGAAGCCCCGCGTTTAGCATGGCATCCTGTCCAGCATGACGTAGGAAGGGGAGGTGTTTAGAGATTACATGAGAGAACATTTGACCCCATGGTTTGTGCAAGGTTTTGCTGGAAGTATAAGCCATGTGCTGGGAAAACCAGGGCTGGCAAGACCTGAGGAGGGGACCTCAGGACCAGAGGCAATGGCAGGGTGTGTAGTCAGCAGCAGCATATATATTAACCAGCATCCTAAGGCTCAGTGGATCCAGTTATGTTACCAGCAGATTACCTGAGGACCAAGGCCTATTCCCAAAGACAAGCAATACCAAGGACAAACTGGTAAGGACAGTGAAGACCTTGAAAGATACAAGATGATGAGAAAAGCAGGGTTCAAAATTTATATAAAATATGATATCAATTCTATAAGGGAGTCAGAATCTGCAGGTAGATCAGTCATTCAACCCTCCACTGACAGGAGGCCACTAAGCTTTATTGTGCACCTCCACTGGCCAATATGGATCCACTAACCACATGAGGTTATTCTGCACTTGAAGTGTAACTAGTTCAAACTGAAATGTGCTGAAAGTGTAAAATGTACAGCAGATTTCAAAGATTTCGTGTGAAAATAAGAATGTAAACTATGTCATTAATAATTTTTATGTTGACAGCATATTGAAATAATAATGTTTCTGGATAGATCAGGTTAAATAAAATGTATTATTAAAATCAATTACACATGCTACTTTTTACATCTTTAAACGTAGATAACAGAAAATTTTAAATTACATATGTGATTCACATAATATTTTTATTGGATAGCACTGCCTTGTACCCTGGGGAGGTGGAGGGATGAGGTGAAATTGTGGAGGGTAATGAGGACCCTGAGGGGCATCAGAACCTGCAGGCTGACTAGCCATCCCACCCTTCTACTGGGGGAGGTTGTCTGACCTCCAGCAGAGTTTCTACCTTACCCCCCAAAGAGATAGAGATAATCTGAAATGAGACCATTTAGAAATGAAAGAGCCTGAGATACTTTTAATTTTAAAAGTTTCCATTTTTCTTCACTACCCTACAGGAAGGGGACTCATAAAAAAGTTGAAATCAGTTACTATTCTTCATGCATTTGGGATAATGTGAGTGAATATTTGACCTTTGTACAAATTAACGTCTTTTATAAAAATCATACTTTACATAAATTTTAAAACTTCCTTTTTTAACCATTCTGCATACATTAATATTAATCTTTTACCAACAAGAAAGGAAGCTATATTGCCTTGGCAAAACAGACTTAAAAAGTAATGCTGGGGCTTCCCTGGTAGCGCAGTGGTTGAGAGTCTGCCTGCTGATGCAGGGGACACAGGTTCGTGCCCCGGTCCGGGAGGATCCCACATGCCGCGGAGCGGCTGGGCCCGTGAGCCATGGCCGCTGAGCCTGTGCGTCCGGAGCCTGTGCTCTGCAACGGGAGAGGCCACAGCGGTGAGAGGCCCACGTACGGCAAAAAAAAAAAAAAAAAAAAAAAAAAAAGAAAAAAAAGTAATGCTGAAGTGGAATATTATTCATCAGTAAAAAGGAGAAGAATGAATGATACACGCTACCATATGGATGACCCTCAAAAACATTATGCTAAGGGAAAGAACTCAGATGCATTACATTTATATAAAATGTCTAGAAAAGGCAAATCTACTGAGTAAGAAATAGATCAGTGGTCATTTGGGGCTGGGAGTGGGATTGGGACTTAATGCAAATACGTATGAAAATCTTTTGGGGGTGAGGTAAATGATTTAAAACTGGACTATTGTGATGGTCGTACAATTATATAAATGTACTTCATCTAAGTGTAAATCACTTAATTGTACACTTAAAAGAGGGGAATTTGTGATATATGCGTTATTCTTCAATAAAGAGTTTTTTATTACGTTAAAAGTAACAGTGTTGGTAGCTTCCCATAAATCATGACGAATTTTTGCACATTTTTATGAAAAGACAGAAAATAGAAAAGTAGAAGAAACTGAAACCTACCATCAACCTTGTCTTTGGCAAGCACCCCAATATCTACCAATTTATTGTTAGGACATCAAAAGTGAAACGTAAACTATTTAAAAATTAAATAATAAAAACGTATTTCAAGCCTTGTAGAAAGTGGCCAAAGATATACAGATAATAAAAACCTATAGCCAATTGAATTTATTAGAAAATGAAAGAGATCAAAACCAAAATAACTAAAAGCTTTCAACCCAAGAGGACAGAAAAAGCTCAATAATATTCAGAATCATGTTTCTTCCTCTGTCTTCCCTCAAACACCATCCCTAGTGAAATGAATCACCATATTTTACCTGATCTAAATACTTTATAAGCATCTGTCACCTCTGCATTCCCACTGCCACTTCTTAGTTCAGACACTTTTCTCACATAGCAACTAAAGAAAATTTATAATCGGCTCCTTGGTCACTCATTTCTACTTATTCCAAAATAATTTCCAGGCCTTCACCAGAGTGGGGAAGGGGGAACTATGAAATCTTCTAAAGAACCTAAGAGAAGATTTGAACTGGAGAGCTACTCTGGAAGGATGATCCTAGACTGGAGATTAAATGTGGCATATATGTCAGCTCTCCTTAACAAAATTTCAAAATCTGTTGATTTTTTGCATTGAAATTTGATATAATAATATATTTTTGAAAAGAACAATGAGTGAACCCTTGTACTATCAGATAGCAAAACAGAATAAATAAAACGGCATGGTACTGATGTAGAAATATAAATATAGATCAGTTTTTATTTAATCTAATCAAGAGCCCATATGAATATAAAAGCACAGTTAGAAGTGTAATATATAATAAACGGTGGCATTTCAAATCAGTGCAGAAGGATGAATCATTAAATAATTGGTGTCGTGATATCTATCAGTTTAGACCAAAATATGAAAGTCAGACATTTTGCTCCAATCTTTTATGAAAAGAAATCCCAGATGGCTAAACTTTAGAAGAAACATGGATAATATATAATATTTTTAATATTGGGGCTTCTGCTTTGCAGAAAGTGATACTCAACCAGGAGTAAAAAGAGGGTATGATGTCCAGCTTTGCCTCTGCTTGTCAAGCTGTGTTCCACGGTTCAGAAGGGGCATCTTGTCTTTTCCTAATCTGTCTGCTTCCTGTAGGGGATCTATGTACTTTGCCCCTGGAAAGGGGCACCTTTTCTAATTGGCACAAAAGCCTTATATGCTAGCAGCAAACAATAAATAGTACTTAATAATAAACAGGTAATTTGTACATACATAAATCGGTTTTTTGTTTGTTTGTTTGTTTTTACACAAATGGTTGCTATAAACTGATTGTGTTCCTCCAAAATTCATATGTTGAACCCTGATGTAATGGTATTTGGAGATGAGTCCTTTGGGAAATAATTAGGTTTAGATGAGGTAATGAGGGTGGGGCCCTCATGATGGGATTAGTGCTCTATAAGAAGAGACACCAGAGAGCTTGCTGTCTCTCTTCCCACCTTCTAGGGATAAAGTAAGAAGGCAGCTGTCTACAAGCTAGGAAGAGAGTTCTTACCAGAAACAGACCATACTGGTACCTTGATCTTGGGGCTTCTAGCCGCCAGAACTGTGAGAAAATAAATCTCTGTTGTTTAAACCACCAGCCTATGGTATTTTGTTATGGCAACTGGAGCGAATACAATAGTATTATATTGTAAAATGTATTGGGTCTTTGTTGTTGTTCTTAAACTCATTTTTTATGTAGGTGTATGTAGATAGTTTGTATGTATATGTATTAAACAACTGATAACAGAGAGAACTTCTAGAGGACAGATTGCAGAGGCTAGTGATCAAGGGGCACTGTTTCCTTAACCTTAACATTTTATTTTTATTTATTTGGCTATGCCACGTGGCTTGAGAGATCTTAGTTCCCTGACCAGGGATTGAACCTGGGCCACAGCAGTGAAAGTGCCAAGTCCTAGCCCCTTGGCCACCAGGGAATTCCCAACATTTTATTTTTTATGAGTGTCCTCATTCTTACACGTTTTATTTAAAATATCTTAAACACTTAAATATTTTGAAAACAAATTATGTTAGATGGTATCTCATGTTTTAAAACGTCAATTGATAGTAATCATTATATTTAATGAATACTCACTATGTTCCTGCTGTGTGTTCTATTTAACATCTCACTTACTCCTTGTAACAATCCTATGACGTAGATACTATTTATGTCTTCATTTTACAGATGAAGAAACTGAAGCACAGAAAAGTGAAATGACTTACCCAAAGGTTACACAGCTATAAAGGATAGAGCCAGGATTCTAATGTTCACAACCTGATTCTAGAGTCTTCCACCTCAACCTCTTTGGCATGTTGAGAAAGGAAAATAGGGCATTAGGAGGCTAGTGGAAATTTTGGCAAAAACAATTTTTAAAAAGTGATGAGGGTTGGGACTTCCCTGGTGGTGCAGTGGTTAAGAATCTGCCTCCCAATGCAGGGGACATGGGTTCAAGCCCTGGTCCAGGAAGATCCCACATGCCGTGGAGCAACTAAGCCCGTGCACCACAACTAATGAGCCTGCGGTCTAGGGCTCATGAGCCACAACTACTGAGCCCACATGCCACAACTACTGAAGCCCGCGTGCCTAGAGCCCGTGCTCCACAACAAGAGAAGCCACCGCAATGAGAAGCCCACGCACTGCAATGAAGAGTAGCCCCCGCTCGCCGCAACTAGAGAAAGCCGGTACACAGCAATGAAGACCCAACACAGCCAAAAATAAATAAATAAATTAATTAATTAACCTAAAAAAAAGTGATGAGGGCAAAAGATAGCTTGTAATAGATTGAGATGGGAAATCTAATTAATAAATAAAAGGAATTGCTATATCTCTTTACTATGTTGAACTTCTTAAGATTGCCAATACTTAACCATTTGTTGACCCACAAAAATGGAATTTCCTTATGATTCAACCTGACGTATGTGCTAATTTACGAGTATTGTTTTCAAGACACTTAATCTTAGAATTAGAAAATAGAAAAAGGAAATAAACAACAGAACTTTTCAAATCCTCAAGGCTATGTGTATGTGTGTTTTTAACAGATCTGGAAATTGCTTCAAGCCTTCTTATTCTAACATGAGAAAAATGTGCCTACAGCTAAAATATCACACATGAGATTTGTGAATTGTATTTCAGTAGTAGAAAAAATACGTTTTAACCAATCAACCACATTTCTTAGCGTCAGAATGGTTACAAACAAACACAACTTCTGGTTCTTGTCAGAAGCAAAAGCTATCAGCATTTTTGCATGTTAAATTCCATCTCTCTAAATCACAAAATGAGAACTGTCCTTTCATCTACAATATCATCCAAAATTTTCTGAGAATTCTTTTCTGATATATTATCTGGATATTTTAATGGCCTTCCTCACTGATTTCCCACTGGCATGCAAGCGTTGGATTCATAATTATCTGAATCTATAACATTTCATATGAGTTGAATACACAGATCATAAACCCTTAAAAGTTGATAGCTCACTTAGCCCTCAAAAGTTATCCACTTCAATTTTACAAAGGACAAAACAGAGCCTCGTAGAGGCTGAGTCAGCTTGATAATTATTGGGACAAGAAACACACAACTGAAATGGCTCTGTAATCAAAGAAACTTCCTGGCTATGAGGGCAGATTTTACTAGAAGCATGTCTCCTAGATGCTGGGACTTCACATCTGTTCCTTTTTACCTACCCCTTTAATTCCTGTGGCTCTCTTTTGTTTCCCCAGTGTAGTTTCAGACTATCCAACCAGCCTTTTGACCCCCACATTTGCCTTGCCTTTAGTACTTAGCTGCTTGTTCCTGTCTGACCCATGGCCTGGCCTGCCTTCTGGTATCCTCCTATATCTTGGTTTGTGCTTGTTTAACTGATTTCTCACTGGTTGTTTCATCTCTTAGCCTTGAGCCCTAGGTTTGCTATATTATTGGCTTTCTTCATAATAGATTAAACTCAATTATAAATCCTGAGATACCTAGAAAATCATGTGAATTTTATCCAGAAAGTTGTTGGGAACTGCATGGCATCTGTGTGGAACCACAGATTCACTCTGCAAGCTTGGTCACTGGAGTCTGACATAATTCCCATGGGTCACAAAGGAAGCTTCCTAGATATAAGTGAACCTTGTTGTGTAAAATAGTTATGTCATCCTAAGTTATGATAAGTCTAAAATGCAATTTTTATTAGTTTAGTAGACTTCATTTTTTAGAGCAGTTTTAGGTTCACAGTGAAATTGAGCAGAAAGTATAAAGAGTTCTGTGCAATTTTTTTTTACACTGACGAACTGTAAAGAAAACTTGTGATTTATGTTATGAAATGTAAGATCTATTTTTAATTTATCTTTTGTGAAAATCTACTCAGGAGCTAGCTAAACTAGATAACTATGCCAGTTACCACTTTATTGTCTCTCAGCTCCAAATCTCCCTTCATTGTCTGCTCTATGAAAATAGAGTTGGACCCTGTAACTATTTCTTCTCTGCAGCTGGTACAATGCTTAGCCATGTCAGAAAAGGGTACAGGAGGGATGCTGAAGAAGGAAGGGGCTTTCCTTCCTAGTTCCAGTGTTTACTCCTTCTTGTTCCTGCTTCGTGGCTACCAGCAGCATGTGTGGGGGACACCCAGTGGTGTTTGTGGAGTTCAGTTGCACCCTGTGGCCAGTTTCCCATCAAATTTCAGAGGTACTCCCATGGTCAGGTTCCCACTGAGTCTTGCAGGCATAAGCATCACAATGCTTGACTTCCAGCTTCGGTCTCCTGCACGCAGGTAGGGTGTTGCCTGCTTGCCCCGTGACTAGGAACAAGTTCTGGATGAGCCCATCCAAGAACCTCTCCACCATGTGGCGGGCACCACCACACCTTCTACATTGAGGTCTGAATCCCAACCACAGAGAGGGGGGGCCCCACCTCCAAATTTGTTCCTTCCATGAGAACCCTCCCTTCAGCCCTGCAGCATTCTTTAAAGTTCTTTATCCCTTTATATAACAGAGATTTTTTTGGTTAGAATTAATAATTCTTTATCTTAAACTTTCCCTATCCTAATTACCATGTTGTCTCTGTCTCCTCACTGACCCTGACTGATGTAGTAACCTTGAGAAAAATAATTTTAATTTTTCAGTGCACTCATTCATAAAATGAGGAAACTGGATTAGTTGATCTCAAATGTCCTTTCCAGCTCTAAAACTGCGTTATTCTAGAGAATTCAGGTTTTTCCTATACCGTTGGGTACATCTTAAGTATACTAGAATGAATACCACAGAGCACAGAATAATTGCGTACTGTCTTCCTCAGCCTCAGTCGTAGTAAATGACTTTTTATCTGAATAATGGTTTCCTCCTTCTGGGTCAAAATATTAAGTCACAGCAGCAGCCAGTATTATTTCACACACACAGTGGGCAATCAAATACTATGAAATCCTCTGTGAGGATTTTTAACTAGGAAGCTCTCTGAGGAACAAAATGGAAAACTAGAGATTCATGTATGAATATGAGAGTTTAAAATACATTATAAGTATCATTTTATTCATTTATGAATATAAATATTGTAAGGACACATTAAGTATAGAAAAATGCTCCCTCTGATATTATTTATCCTAACACATTACGGAAGACTCCATTCACCTAACACATTACAGAATTCCATTACCACACAATTTAAATTTTTTCTTTTACCTTTCTCTGTCTTTTACTGACTGTTCAGCCATTAATTTCTTCAGTTCTTCCAGACGCTGAAGATCTCTCATTTCCATTTCTTGCCATTTCTGCTCTCTTTTAGCCCAGTATTTTCTTATCTATTGCATAAATATCACATAAAATTTAAATTAACAACAGGTATGTTAAAAACAAGAAACAAAGTTATAACAACATTATCCATTGTTTCATATAGCAAATATTGAGTTTAAATGACCCTTCATCTTTTTTATCTCTTAGATCTGCCTACAGTGTATTGGCAACAGAAAAAATAAGTTAAAACACAAAAATACATGTCCTGAGAAGCTGCATGTTTTAACAGTTTCTGAAGTGGAAATGTAACTTGTGCTGAGACCTAAGGTTTTAATCTATGGCTAAAATAATCGGCTTTCAGGGAACCACAATAAAAGCATGTTATTGTCTCTAAAGTATATGATCTACCTGTTACTCAAGAATATTTTTATCCTCTTATGGTAATGTAGTCTTTAACAAATATAGCATTAAACCTATTTTTACTTTAAAAGCACGAGTTTATTTATACTAATGGACAGCAGGATGTTGAAAGTTTTATGCTTCTGGGGAAGTGGCAGGAGATAGGTGGGAGGAAGGAGGAAAAGAAAAAATTAGCAGGGTTGTGATAAATAGTAGTTCTGACTCATGTGGTAACATGAAGGACAGATTTATCAGGCTCAAAAAGGTGAAAGCATTGTTCCTCACTAGGCATGTTTTACTTCCTTTTTCTGGGAATGGAGGCAGAATGAGAAAACCTGAAGCACACATAAGCTATTTTTAGGGGGCTAAAAAAATTATTGCCTTAGTGATGGGGCAGTTGAAGTTTATGTTTAATTGACAGAGGACCATTCAACCGCTCTGGCCTGCCATGTTGTGTCTGGGTCAAGAGAGTGGTTTCTTGCTGGTAAAAAACTGTACCTTAATGGTGAATGGCAGTGAGTGACCACCAGCAGAGGGGCTTTGGTAGAGTATGGGTTAGCCTCATCCCCAAGGTGGCATTTTCTCTTTTGAGAAATGAATATGAAAAGCCAAGTGGTTTCCAGACTTGCCCAGCAGCATGGGCTCTGACACCTGGGAGAACCAAAAGAGGCATCCCAGTACCATGGCCACAGCCATAGCAACTCTGTGGCAGGGCTTGCAACACGAGCAGTCACACCAGTGACATCCATTCAATGCTTAATGAGTTACTGATGGCTCCAAGGTAAAGTGATTCTACTCCAGAGATGATGGAGATCGGAATCTAGGGAGAACAGAGATGAAGCTAGAAAGGTAGCACACCAAGATGGAAAGTGAAAGAAAGGGTAGGAAAGGGAGAAAAAGGAAACACTGACTGATATTTCAGAGTCCTAACTGACAAATGCCAACGCATTCTATTAGTGCCAGATACGGAAATGTTAACAACCATTATATTATCTCCCTCTGGGTTTATAAGCGATCTTTATTTTATTCTTTGTATTTTTCTGTGTTACCTTATTTTGGGCAATAAATATATATTTCTTTCATAATCAGAGGGAAAAAGAAGATACTTCAAAAGAACAGATATTGGATTAAAGGGCATTTTTCTCTGGGTTCTGACAGACCAATAATGTTGCTTACTCCCAGCACTGACCTTGGAGGGAAGTCAGTGGTCCTTCTGCTGACAGTCCCTTGACAACAAGCATACCAACCCCAGGTTGCTGGTGTCTTCAGATCACTGACACCATCTGGTGCAGTGTCCTGTGCAGGCCCTAGAAGTATATCACACCTGAGGCTTCTTGGCATCTCAGGACCAATTATTTCCATCCTTGACTCTGGTAGAGGCTGGGGAATGATTCGGGCATTTTCTTCCTTGTTAATGGCTACTTTGAGACACTGATGCTGTCCCTCTCATGTACAGTGCCTTCTTCCTTTGATGTTTACAATATCTGGCTATATCACCCTCTACATGTCCTTATCACTGGCATGTGTGGACTTCCAGGTCATTCTCAAATATTCATTGAGAATTCAGATACGTGAGTCACAGCCACATAGGACTTGTTGTCCAGAACAACTCCTTCTACCTTCCTACGCAACTGCAGTCTGAAGCCCCTCTGACCTGCCAACTCAGAGTCCTATGACTTCCTCTATTCCAGTGAGCTACCTCCTCCTCCAGGATTCTACCACCATGGAGAACAGCTCCAACTCCAAAAGCTTCAATTATAGCCATCGATCTTATGACCAGAACCTACGAGCCCTTCTCCATCATCTTTTGTGTTCCAGTCGTATAGTTTTATTCCTCTAGTACAGCCCTCACCACAAGGCTTTGCTAATTAGTATCCTTGCTCCTCTCTCCCACTACACTGCAGAAACTGTGATTTATTATCCTGGGACTTCCAACAGCAACTGTACCAAATTGATGATTTCAGCTGAATCTTTATTGACAATCAGCATTCCTTTTATGAATTCCTGGCCAGTGCCTCCCGATTGCTCATGGTGGTATTTCAAAACCCATTCACTATATTAAACTCCATACCTGCCTCTATTTCTTCAGTTTTATCAGAGGAAACACAGACCCTAAAAGATTCCTTCCTTGATGTCCTGCTCCTCAGAGGAAGTGCTGTCCTTCCTTCTTTCCAAGGCAACCCTCACCTGGGATCCAGAACCTATTCCCCAATTCCAACTCCATAACCTTACTCCATCACCTACCCTTCTTTCCCCTGTAACTTCAACCTCTTGGTCTTTGCTGCTCCCTTCTCCTCACATGAAAATCTACACAAATCTCACCCATTAACAAAAATTGTTTTTAAAGGACTTTCTTTAGACCCCCAAGACTGTAGCACCACACCCTTCATTGTTCCCTTTCAGTCAATGATACCTATTCTTCTCCAATTTCACATCTCTTATTTTAGTCCTCACCCATGACATTCCTACCTCTGCCTCCACCCCAATTCACTACTCTTGCCAGTGACTTCCCAATGATCAAAGCAAATTCAATCCTTATTTTATGTAATGTCTCTGATTCTACAAACCCTTATTTACAGTCTTAAGAAACTACTGACTTTGGCATTCATTCATTCAAAAAATACTTATTGAGCATCTGCTTTAAGCCAGATACTGTGCTATGTACTTGGGATATGGTGCTTAAAGAAAAATTAGGCCTTTGCCTCATGGAGCTGGGAGTTTCGGAAAGAGAGAAAATAAACAAGTAAATGAATGAAAAGAATATTACATGTTCAATTCTAAGAAGGAAATAAGTATGGTGATGATGTAGAAAAATCTGTGTAGAACCATGAGAAGGCATATTTTTAAATGACATTTGGATTAAAATTTGAAAGATGAGAGTGAGACAACCATGGAAAGAGATGAGGGAGATCACTGCAGGAAATGAGAGCTTTAGGTGCAACAGTATTGAGTGGGAACGACCTTGCACATGTTCAGAATTGGGAAGAAAACAGCACAGCTGGAGCAGGTAGTGTGAGTTAAGACTGGAGGTAAGTTTGGGAAGCTGGATGGGGGCTAGATGATTAGGCAAAGATTTAGTTCTAGAAACAAAACAAAAAAAGATATTGAAGAGTTTAAAGCAAAGAGTGATATAATGTGACTTAGATTTTTAAAATATAGCTTGGGCTATATTGAGTGAAGAATGGATAGTAGAGGAGCAAAGGAGAAACAGAGACCAAAGAGAATATGGCAAAAATGATCACTGGGATCTAGGAAATTAGTTATTCAGATCTGATATGTGCTTTTGAGTGGAGTCAGAGTGTTCATTTAAGGATTAGACACGGCTGTTGAAGCTAAAAGGAATCCAGGATAATTCCTAGGTTTTTGCTAGAGCAACTGGTTGGATGATGGTACCAATAACTGAGATGGGAAATTGGAGGAATAACAGGTTTGGAAAAGGAAGTCAGGAGGCTCAGTATTAAACATTAAACAATTGATGTGACTGTAAGACATTTAAGTAGAGATATCAAATAAACATCTGGAGGTACAGATGGGCGGCTCAATGGAGAATTCAGGGCTGGTCTAAATTAAGGAGATATCTACTTAAAATGCTACAAATGCTATTTGATGCTACAAGACTGGAAAAGATCTATAGAGTGTGAACGTAAATAGAAGAGAAAAGGTGATCATGCACTTTCATGTTTATCTGCCTTTTGCAGTTTTCTCAACCAGCATAACTTCATTTTCCTCCTCCACCTGTTTATTTTATTCTACCATTAAGACCAGAACAAATGCCATCTCCTTGAATCTTCCTCTGAACCCTCTAGGGAAAATGTTAGTAGGACTTCCCTGGTGGTCCAGTGGTTATGAATCCACCTTCCAGTGAGAGAGTGGTATGGGCATATATACACTACCAAATGTAACATAGATAGCTAGTGGGAAGTAGCCGCATAGTACAGGGAGATCAGCTCGGTGCTTTGTGTCCACCTAGAGGGGTAGGGTAGGGAGGGTGGGAGGGAGATGCAAGAGGGAGGGGATATGGGGATATATGTATATGCACAGCTGATTCACTTTGTTATACAGTAGAAACTAACACACCATTGTAAAGCAATTATACTCCAATAAAGATGTTAAAAGAAAACCCTAATATTAAAAAATAATAAATAAATAAATAAATAAATAAATAAAATCCGCCTTCCAATGCAGCGGACGCGGGTTTGATCCTTGGTCGGGGAACTAAGATCCCACATGCTGCAGGGCAACTAAGCCCTCGCGCCAGAACTAGAGAGCCCACATGCCACAGTGAAGAGCCCGTGCACCACATCGAAAGATCCTGCATGCCACAACAAAAGATCCCATGTGCCGCAACTAAGACCCGATGCAGCCAAATAAATAAATAAATAGTAAAAAAAAAAAAAAAAAAAAGAGAAAGAGAGAGAGAGCTCCTAGCTCCAATTTCATCTTTTCATTAAAAATAATAATAATAGCAAAAATATTTTGAAAAAAAAAAAGAAAATGTTCGCTCAATCCTTGGCACACCAGTGATCCTTAATTAAGATTTATTACCCTCCCTTCTTTGTTCTGCTTTGTATTCCTTGATTCTTTTTCAGGAGGGTCTAACACTGGATTGTTACTGATATATTTGGACATTTACTACATGCCTGGCATGCTCTTCCCTGCCTTGTTACCTGCTAAATCCCTCCTGTCCATCATTTAAGATTCAATTGTAGCTTTGCTTTCTCAGCCTTCCTCCTTTCCCCTCTCCTCCAGACATAACTAGGTGTACCTTCTAAGGCACTATTTATGTATCCTTAGCATAATACTTTCCATATTGATCTGCATTATTCATCTTTGTATCCCTAGTATGTTGTATTGTAAATAACACATAGAAGGGCTTAAGTGATCATCATTAGGTGAGTGGGAGCACTTTCTGGTCTCTGGTCTGAGAATAACAAAGTTATGGATGGGAACCAGGCCAGCAGTTTTATTTGCAGGATGGTAAAACTAAACATTTCCCTAAGGACAGTTCCATTACTTTCCATCAGTTAATAAGAGCAGGAAGTGTGTGTCATGAAACATTGGCTTTGCAAGGTTCAAACTAAAGTTAAGGTTAAGAGTATTTAACTAGCCTTTTGGAACATTTGTTGAGACACAGATTTTAAACACACTACTGTTTAGATTTTTTGAGTGATCCTTATAACTTTCCAACGATAGAGGAACCAGAAAGTTAGCACACGGGGTAAGAGGTGAATTTAAAGCTTGTCTCCTCTAGACTTGCAGATAAGGTTTCTAGAAAAAGCTTACTTTTCTGAAAACCAAAATGAGTCCTCATTATCGCCCATCTCCACTTGTTATCTCTGATTTGTACTGGATAGTCCTCTTTCGTAGTCCCATATTTTGTTTATTTTGGTAGAGTTAAGCCAATAAAAGTGTAAACAAACTGAAGAAACTATGCTCTATATAGATTTATGAGCCAAAGTAATGCTGTGCTATCTTTTCAGAGGGTTTAAGATCATTTTTATATCCCACCTTACTTTTGTAATCTTCCAAACAATTTGTCTCCAGTTAAAAACTCCATTAGTAAACATGACATTTATGGTATTAAGAGTATATCAGAGTTTAATTTTAAAAAACTTGGACTAATATTACATAACCATTCAATTATTTTCATTCCTTCGGTCCAAAAATTATAATTGCATGGAAGAAGAATTTATTGTTTACACATAGAAACCAGAAAGTTAGGACTAAAGCATTAGAGTAGGAAGACAGTTTGGTCTCTGATTTCAAGCAATCTTCTGTACCTTGCTCCTAGGTCATTATTCCAAAGGCTCCAAAGGCTCTAATTCAGGAGGATGTCATAATGCTTAACCAGATACACAAAATACATGAAATATGAAGTACAGAATATCCAGTTGCCTTACTCATAAACCACTGAGGCAGAGTGATTTTTATTCCATTCTCTAGATTCTCATTTACTTAGCTAATTCCTCACATCTCACACCTTTTCTACTTTTGGCCCGGAATATGCACCCACAGAAAAAGTGTTGTTGCTCCACATGAAAACACAGCAGGGCCTCTTCATTAAAAACAGTCATTCTTTTACTTTAAATTTTTCCCACGTGTTTCATGTAGATGAGCCTGTATCACATAAAGTCACCACCAACCGAAGTCTGACTCTTATTTCTATGCGATCTATTTGACAATCATTTGTATTTTGCCAAGTAAATTTTCACACACTTGTGTGAACTTCCGAAAGGTAAGAAACATGCCTTATACTGTAATATTTATTTGTATCCAGTATATTGCACCTTGCAGATGAGAGGTACAAGATAAACTACTCCAGTGGAAAAGAATATGGAAAGGCAACACTGCACACAGTACTTTTCTTATATCAATTCATATAAATCCAAAACTATTAATAAAGTATCCAGACAGAAAATAATGACAGACCACAGACATCAGTGAACCAATTCATTTAGTCATGTGGGGTGTAGAGGTACATTTAATCCCAAAAGAGAACAAGGGCGTGGTACTTCTCTAAGTCAAATTGTCCATGGAAGCCAGATTCAAGGTTTTTTGGGCTGAAGGTGGACACTTGGTCACTTCCATCCTCAGAACCTTTCAGCCAATGTTATCTCTTCTATACTTTGTGGTATAGAGATCTCTGTGGGCTTTTCAATCCACGATGTGCTGAAGCTTCTGAGCAAAAAATTTGGCTCCAAAATAATTATTTTGCAGGGCATTCTTTATGCAAAGATGGGAAAACTCTCTACACGGGTAAGAAATCAAAGCTAGTTCTTTGGTTTTTAAAAACAGAAAGTCAGTTTTTCCACCACCCTGCCTGGTTATTTGAATTTAATGGATCTCCTTTCAGTCCACAATTCAGACTATTTGTATTTCAGCTACTTATTTTCATTGTCCTAAACTTGAACCTTTTTGCCACCAATCTCTAATCTGATAAACAAGCACATCTACCTACAGTAAGAGGATAAATTGTCATACTCTTTCTGAAGAATAAATAGGGAAGTTAACTAGCAAAAGCCTTCAGAATTAAGAAATAAAGTTTAAGAATTAATATGCAGGCACCTATGCAAAGATTTATATACAGGTATGTTCATTACAGCCTTAAAAGGGTAAAAAAATTGGAAATATTGTAACACCACCAAATAAGAAATTGGTTAAATGCAATTATTCACATAATGAAACACTATGCAAACACCAAAAATTATGTGGTAGGAATACAGAGGAAAATATGCAAGATATATTGATAGATGAAAAAAATCAGGTTAAAAATAATATATGCAGTATCAACTAGTTAAATTAAAATTTTTGTGTATATAGAAAAAAAAATATATGAACATTGTTATTAATCTTTTGCTAGTGGTTTAGGATTTCAGGTGATATTTATTGTATTTTGTGTGCTTGACTGTATTTTCCAAACTATTTACAATGGACATAAAAGACTTTATAATTACAAAAGGATGTTTTAAAAGTCTGGCCAAAAAAAATCAAAATTTAGAAGGAATATCCAAGGGACATGACTGTTATTCATTCTGGAAGTTTTTAAACTCTATTCCCATATCAAATTAAATGACAAAAATACTGTATATCTTTGTATATAACATTTTAACTTTTTATCACCTTGCATGCATTACTTTCACTTTCTGTAGAAAAGTTTCACTGAGCTCTGATTTAATTTTATGCCATAGGCCTTATAAAGGTTAACACAATATCATATAAGGCTTGATTTACACTCAGTAAAACTTCTATTGAAAATGCTTTCTTCTGGGTGGTTTGCCTCCCTCCCCCTGCCAGCTCCTGATGTGCTAGATGTTGTCTATTATTAGCAAATAAGAGCTAAATGCTTCCTTTTAACTTTAACCATGTTCAATTACAGCATCCCTTTTCAGTCTTGGTTTGCTGACATAACTATATTCCCATCCTCTTAGTTTTTTGTCTCTTATTCTCTTACTAATTTTCTATTTTAATGATTCCTAATAGGAAACAGATGGCACACTCAAAATTAGGTTAAATCCAGAAGAATGTAATAAGGGGACAATGACAAAGAAGGTTAGAATGCAGGGCAATCACAAGGGATCATGTAGTAGCCATGCTGCTTTACCGAGAGCCAGAGAAGGCTGTGTGGGGAGGGCCACCTGACGGGCTGAGACCTTTGGTGGAGGACACAGCTAGTCAATACAACTCTGCAGGGCCAGGAGCTGGGGGAGCAGCTCTCCCAACCTCACTCTCCTCCCTCATCCTCATCTCTAGTGTTCCACTTTGACTGAACACAATCAGAAGCCAGAGGGCAAGGGAGCCTTCTACAGGACAACTCCCTGGGACACAGAGCAGGATGGAGAGTAGATACGCCCCAACGGGTAGATATCTAGCACAATATTGTTAGTGCCTTTATTATAAATTATTTGGAAGTAGGTGATGTCTATATGTGTAAGTAAATAACATGAATCTTTTAGGTGATTTCACTTTGGTCACTTATGTGAGCATTTTTTCCTAGCAGAGCTGCCTACTCGAATTGGCAATAGCTATTTTCTGCCGTGATGTAGTCTTATGTCCTTAGAGCATGATGAGCCAAGAAAGTATTCTGGTGTAAACACATTAGTTATCTCCCTCTTAATTGAAATTCCAGGTGGATTTAAAAATAACTGTTATGTCTTCTTTAGGAGTAAGGTCTATTTTCAGTCTGGGCATTGAAGTATTACATAATGATCGTGTCATATGTTGATTTTGCTAAAATGAATTTGTCTGTAATCTTGTTTAATTTCTCTCTTTTCACTATTCATTAAAAAGGGAGTATATATACTGAGGATGTTGTATTTCAAAGCCTGAAGTGTCAGGGAGAGTGAAAAGTGAAAAGTAATCAAACCTCAAAGTCATTCAATCATGACTTCTTAGAGCTGAGGTGATTTTAGCAATCATTTAATTCAAACACCTCATTTTACAATTGGGGAGGGAAAATCCTGCAGAGCCTACATATCTTGCCCAAGGTCATCCACCTTGTTAGGGCCTCCTGGTTTGGCATATTTTCCTCTATATCTCAACATCAAAGTACAGTTGTATTCTGCTCATACATTAAATTCACTCACTCAAACAATATTTATTGAGTGCCTTGTGTCAGGCACGGGAGATAAAACAATGAAGAAAATGGACAAATCCCCCCTTTTTACAGGGCTTACATTCTAGAAGAGAAAGAGAAGACAGTCAATAAATAAATAAAGATATGTCAGAGGAACGATAAATGCCAAGAAAAAAATAAAGTAGGGTAAATGGACAGAGTGACAAGGAAGGAGGATGCTATTTTAAGTTTGGTAGTCAAGGATAGACATTCTCTCTGATGACATTTGAGCGTGACCCTGAATAGAGTGAGAGAGTGAGTTATACAGACATCTGGGGGAGGACTCTTCCAGGCAGAAGGAACAGCCAGTGCAAAAGGCTAAGGGGACATGTGCTAGGGTGTTCGAGGAGGAAGAAATAGGCTGTGATGGCTGGAGCAGGAGGAGTGATGGGGGAAGTCGCAGGATATGAGATCCAAGAGATATTGAGCGTAATGCGGGGAATGACATAATCTGACACACCTTTTAAAAGCATCACTCTGCCTGTTGCGCGGGAAATCGATGGAGGGGGAGGGAGGGAAGAGAAAGGGAGGATGCAGAGAAATGAATTAGAAGAGTAAGAGGTTTATAATAGTTCTGATTTGGAATGCAGAGCCTTCTATTCATGACAATAGGTAAGGGTGTGAGTATAGGGTGTGAGGGGGGAAAACAAGAGTCAAAATATCAAGGCTTTTGGCCTGAGCACTGGGAGAATAGGATTCCATTTATTGAGAAAAGGAATATGGGGGAAAGAGTGGGTTTGGAGAGAAAAACGAGATTACATTTGGGTCAAATTAGATTTGAGGCAGTGGGATGTGTGAGTTTGCAGTTCAAGAGAGAAATCTAGACCAGAGATATTAATTGGTAATTTGAGTCAGCATATAAATGGCATATGAAGTACATTGGATTGGTTGAGATCCCCTAGAAAGTACACATACTTAGAGCACCGAGGCCCCAGGGAACTCCAAGACTTAGAACGATGAGGAGGATCCATCCAAGTTTATGGAGAAAGAGAACCCAGTGAGATAAAAGAACAGAGGATGGCTTCCTAGAAGCTAAATATCAAGTTTTCCAAAGAGGAGGCAGTGATCACTTCCATCTTAATAGTTCAAGTAAAGTTAGGACTGAGAACAGACCCCTGGAATTAGCAACATGGAGATCACTGATGACCTTGACAAGCACAGCTTTGCTGGAATCGAGGGACAAAATGGCTCAAGCGACAATGGGTGGGATGAAGCGAGGACAGTGTGTAGAGGCTACAGGATAGTGAGATTTTCTTAACAGGGGAAGCATGAGGTCAAGGGAGAGTGTGTTTCTAAATACAAGGGAGAATGGTATATTTATAGGTTAATAGGAAAGATCTAGAATAAAAGGGGGAAGTGGTGGTGGGAGAGAGATTTGGATGACCTTGCGTAGGAGAGAGGGAATAGGATTCTGTGCATAAGTGAAGGGGCTGGCCATAGACAGGAGTACAGATACTTAATGCATTGTAAAAGGAGGGAAGGAAAGGAGTGGGTACAGATTCTGATAGGTTGGTAGATGCAATGTTGGAAGCCTGTGGAAATTTTCTTCTTGTGAAATAAGATATTGAGAGGTAAAAAAAAAAAAAAATCACAATCAAAATTGTTAATATTTTCTTCAGTCAACTTAACAAAAGAGCAACACCAAGGAGGCAATGAAGCTGTTTTTTTTTTTTTTAACCTGCTCGTAACACATGTCTTATACTTGACACTTCAACTGTGATCAAACCATAATGGTCTGGCTTCTTGTAAAGTGTTTGGCTATAGTGGTTCATTAACCCAAGGAGAGAAATCCTGAGAGAATATTAATAAGACAGACTGCATGTACCTGTAAAACATGAAAGAAATACTCCTAGTAAGCAGACTACTAAAGAGATTTTAAATTATCAATTACCTATCAATTTAACAGTTCTGAGTACACTAGGACAGGATCAAAGCCATGAAAATTACCCTAAAGCAAACAGTTTGAAACCAAGTTTTCTCAAAATTGATTAATCACAAAATTAATAGCAAACAGCAATCACCGTGATGGGCAGCACAGCACAGTGTTTAAAATCATGAACGATGGAGTTAGACCTCCTGGGTTCAAATCCTAATTGCACTGCTTAATGGCTATGTGACTTTGGGGAAATTATATTCCCTCTATGTGTCTCTGTTTCCTCATTTATAAAATGAAGATCATATTAGTACCCACCCCTTAGGGTTATTAAGAAGATTAAATGAACAAAGAACTGTGCCTTGCACATAGCAAGCATTGTATAGGTGTCTGTTAATTAAATCATATCACTGTGAATAATCAAGACCTAGCCAGAAAATGCAGCCAAAAATTGACACCTGGAGTTAATTTTTAAGACTTTTAAAACTGCCTACTGGGAAATCTTTTACAGAAAAACAAATACATCTGTCTCTTGATCATCTAGGGTATTTTTTCCCCTCCATCTGACTTTTTCTTAAAATTGTGTCCTGACAAAGAGTAGGAAGATTCCATAATTTCCACTTTTAAAAAAGAAGTTCTAATGGAAATCTTCACTTTTAAAAGACATGGAAACCAGAAAAGTGAGCCTCTTGGATTACCATCCTACTTTTCTGTCACCTATTGACTCATATACTGAGAGCTGACCCTACATTTAGACTCATATTAGAAGGTCATAATCAGTTAACAAGCTACGTTAATGTTCATTTCTAAATTTTAATGACAAAATAAGGAACATTATGAATATTTTTAAATTATATGATCCTTGATTTATTTTCTTTTCTCCCATACCGCATTCATTTCTTTACTCATACAATATCATTCAGAGGACTGGTTAAATATTCAGAAGATAAAGTCTGAACCCCCAGTTTATTTTGGAGTCATTTCTACATAAAATACACCTTAACTATCTTTTCTTTTTGACCATTGTAATATCCTGATAGTTAATTTACCTACTAGGTTTTATGGCGCCAATATTTTGGGTATTTCATCAGATTTTCAAATAAAAGTACCAAAAATTAAAAGAAAAACACCCGCTCAAACTTTGACTGCAAGATCACATTTCTAGGAGTTAGTAACTGAGAGCACCACAAAACTGAAGGTGGGAAGTAGTTCAACAGATTGGTCCTCAGCCAGATGGGGCTACTTCAGCTCTAGCTGCAGGTGGTCCCTATGCAGAGATGCTTGCAGTGAGAGATCTGGGTGGGCGGATTTTAGAGCAGAGGTCAAACTGGCGTTCAGAGAGGTTCAAAGACATGTTTTTAAGGTCGAAAGAGTCTATGAGAGTTTTTATATTCCATATTCTCCATTTTATAAAAATGTAAAAAAGTGTTGTATACCAATTTGAGATCATCTGAATGTCACTGCATGACTGAGTGCTGCCACAGTGTTTTTTGTTTGTGTTCACAATTCAGTTGGTCCCCAGTGGTACATTACATAAACTGACAGTATATCTTAAGTCATTTTAGTCTAAGTGGGATCCAGTTAGACCAATCAGTCTTTCTCCCTCCCTCTGCTCCCCAGAGCATTTCGTTCCCCAAGAACCAAATGGGCTTTTGTGGATTTTATGGGATTCACCTTGTTAGAAAAAAGCCAATAAGCACAGGTCTTTTTGAGATGAACCCTTCTCTCTCTTGGCCTCCTGCTGATGTGGCTGTGAGAAACTGCCCTTAAACTTCTCTGAGGCTCTCTAGTTTGAGAGTATCTATGAGAAACACCCCTTATCTCTTGGAAGTGTTGCTTATATGAATGGATACACTGACCTTTTGATCTTTTCGAGGCTATAACAAAGGGTTGTACATTCACACTTTCAGTCTTTTCCCTATGCCATGCTGTTGGAAATAAACTCTTAACTCTAGAGTCTTTTGCCATTAGGATAGATGGAGATAGAACCTTGCCATTAGGATAGATCCTCCTTTCTCCTGTTTCCAATAATATGTTCATTGCTTCCTTCTGAACCCTTATCAGCCACATCTTATCCATATTTCTACTAACGGTATGTTCAAGGCATTCTAGTCTTTTTTCTATCATGCTCCTCAAAATTCTTCCAACTTCTCTCCACTTCCCAACTCCAAAAAAACTTCCACATTTTTATGTATTTGTTATAGTAGCATTTCACGTCCAGATACCAAAATCTGTATTGATTTTTTAAATTGCTGTGTAACAAACTACCACAAATTTAGCAATTTAAAGCAATACTCACTTATTAGCTCAGAATCCTATAAGTCAGAGGTTCAGAAAGGCATGGCTAGGCTCTCTGCTCATGACATCACAAGCCTAAAGTCAAGGTGTTGCCAAAACTGATTTCTCATCTGGAAGCTTCAGAGAAAAATTTGCTTCCAAGCTCATTCCTTTTTTTTTTTTTGTCAAAATTCAGTTTGTTACAATTATAGGACTATAGGTTACTGGGTCCTATTTCCTTTCTGGCTGTCAGCTAGGGCCACTCTTATCTCCTATGGGGCCACCCACATTTCTTGCCATGTGATCTCCTCCATCTCCAAGCCAACAATGGTGGGTCAAGTCCCTTTTATACTTTAAATCTCTGGCTACCCATTCTGTGACCAGCCAGAGACACCTCTCTGCTTTCAAAGGGCTCATGTGACTAGGTCATGTCCACCCAAATAATCTCCCTTTCTCAACGTTGTCTGTGCCATATAATATAACCTAATTAGGTATTTACAGTCCTGGCAATTATACAGGTATGTATCCCGGGACGGCAGAAAGTCTCAGGGCCCATCTTAGAAGGCTGTCTGTCACGGGGCTATCCATTGGCCCCTTTAAGTCCCAACAATCTTGAAGAAGCAGAGTTTAAAACCTGGGAATTTTTTTTTAATCATTCTCTGTGTCCACCTTTTTTTCTACTCTTGGCTCTTTAGATCAGTATATTATTAGATTGATAAACGCTGGAGAAGAGATTTCATAATATCATGATGAATTACTCTCATAAGAACCCATAAATCCCCACATAGAGAGAATGGATCTGAATGTACTCTGGATTCCCTCCTAAGCACAGAGTTTCTTGAACCTTCTGAGAAGTAGTACTGTTCCACCCCTTTCGCCTGCATTCTGATTAAGATAGCCTCCCCTCTTTTGTTTTAGATTCTTTCCTCTCTTCCCTGGTTATCTGTCAGACGAATATAATTCTGAGTGTTTACCAGGTCACCTGAGGACAAGGGGAAGCACCCAAGTGCCAAGGTTCTACTGAAGACTGGGTCTATTGGTATTTACTGGTGCAATGTCACTTGAGGTTCCCCAGAAACATCTCTGAGATAAGGCTGAAGGTCACACGGCTGGTGGAGTTATTCTGACTTTTCTGACTATGTTCCCCACCCCTCAGTTGTGCAATATGAGTGGTTTCAATGCTGGATTCAGAGTTGGTGAAAATTGGGAGGGAACTGTGACACAATAAATCAAGGAAGGGATATGTCTCCTTTTTCTGTGAGCCTTGCTTAAAATCTCCATTTTGGGAGCAAGGCTGAAAATATCCTCGCCTTGGATCCCATAGAATGCCAAGCATCATGCAGCAACAAAACCTCCTAAAATGCTGTGATGCAGAGCAATTTCTTTTGTTATTCAAGCCATCCAAAGAGCCACACCTAGTAAAAGGGTGGTTCTGGGACCAATATTACATATCAGGCATTTTGAGGTTCATCTAGCATGGTAGTCTTGTTTCTTACAATAGCTCCTAGGGATAGTTTATGGAAAGGCATCATCTCTTGATTTTACCATGACAATTGCCAAAGTGGAGAGATGCTTCTGAAATATTACCATTGTCACCTAACAGCTTATGAATCAAAACTTTCCTTGAGTCTTGAGATAAAACTATGAAAACTGAATATTATGTTCAACTAGAGTTTTAAAGCACAAAAGAAAAAAGTGATCTAATAAATGTACATTTGCAAGGAGCTGGGCACCTACTAGGATAAACTTTGCCACTGGATACAAATTATGTTATTCCCACAAAAAGAAAATATTATTTCCTAAAAGACAAATTACTGGGAAGAAGAATTAGGATAAAGCTGATCTCTTCCTCAGAAATCCTAATGTGGGGTTCTACGCATGGCATAGTTTGTCTACCTCTATTGCTGCTCTCTTACGAGAAGAGACAGGCAAGTGAAACAGTAGATGGGGAGAGACAGAACACCAGGTAATAAAGCAACCAGTCTCAAGTCAGGGGGAGGCTGTCTGTAGGGGGTTTTCTGCCAAGCTTCTATTAAGCACTGAAGAACTAAAATTTGTCTCCAACACGTAAAATAGTTAAAACAAAGGGAATCTAGATTTGCGTTTAGTATATATAAAGGTAGTCAGAACTTTGGTCAGTATGTCTGAGTTGACATAGAAATCTTTTTTCCCACTTTAAACACAGAAATTTTGGACAAACTATACCACAACTATACACACACACCCAGTGTCCCAGTGCTGAAAATAAAGATGGAACTCAAAGTCAAAGCAGTGAGAAGGAGCCAAACCCAAGTGACTCCTGGGGAGAACTGGACCTGAGATACGTCTGAGGAGCTGGTGGCCAGGCCTTCAGTGTTAGTTGTGGGACCTGTGCACATGGGTGCAGGAACCAAGCTACCTACGAAGAGAAAGAAATCATATAGGATTTGTCCATACACACAAGGGAAACTAGCTACACCGTGACCACTCCCCAGGAGAGTGACAAAGGAGCCAACTTTCTGCTTGGGACCAGAGGAAGAAAAGGAGCAAGTGCAGAACCCCAGTGCTGTGCATGAGTGCTAAGTCAGCACCCACTCCCAGCTCACAGCATGGGTCCCAAGTCTCAAAGTTAATATACAAACTGGTCCTGGGCCAGTAAAATGCATAGGGCCCTTAGCAGAGGCAAACATAAAAGCTCTCTGTAGAGATGTTCTCACTACCAGGTCATAGTTCATAAAGGAAAGCACAATTCACAAAGAAAAAGTTTAAGAACTTCGATTATTTGATCATTTGAAATTTCCGTGGAACTACAGACACTGAGGCAAATTTAAAGGCAAATGACCAATGAAGGAAAATATTTGCAACTCATGTAACTGATAAAAAGAAATAATATTCAGAATTTATAAAGAACATCTATAGATTAAATAAAGAAAAAATAGACAATGGACAAGAAGCATGAATAAGCAATTCAGAGAGGAAGAAAACTGCCCAATAAACATGAGATTTCCAATCTCACAAGTGACCAGGAGAATCCAATTTAAAACATTGAGATACTGTTCCCATTTAGCATACTGGCAAAAGTCAAAAAGAATAGTTTTAATGTCTTATAAAGTAAAAAAAAAAAAGTCTTATATAAAGTTGAAAACATACACATCCTGCAACATAGTGATTCCCACCCCAGGTACACCCTAGAGAAAGCTGTGCATACATGCCCTGGTCAATATGTACGAAGTGGCTGCTGCAGCACACTTTCAAGAACAGAACTTAAGAAACTTAAATGTTATCCACTAAAAGAAGGGATAAATGGTATCCTAGTTCTACAGTGGAACACTATATAGCCATTAAAAGAATAAACTAGCTCTCTGTGTATTAACATGGCTATATCTCAAAATGTAAGGGTAAATGGAGAAGTACATGCTGCAGAATAATAGTGTGGTAATATTCATGAGAGAAGTAAGAGAAATGAAATACATATTAAAATATGTTAAAAGCAATAGATAGCCTGAAAGATAGCAATAAAATTCATGATGGAGATTGCCTTTGGTGTGGTAAGAAGGCAAATGGTACTGAGTTAAGTCCTCAAAAGAAGACTTCAACTTTATCTATAAAATAAAATAAACCTGAAACAGAATGAAAATGTCAACAGTTTCAATGCTAGGTGATGAGTACTAATGTATTTATTACATCAATCTCTGTATTTTAAACTTTTTTTCTAAATGTAAGAAATAATTTTTAAAAGAAAATAAATAAAATAAAATATATGCCTCGGGCCCATACGCTTTCAAGAGATTGACCATGAATTTGGCTTAGAGCTTAATTATTCCTTCCATCACTGTTTGTTTTGTTGTTGTTGTTTTGGTGTCAGGCCAAATTTCAAGCCAAATGTCAATAGCTTATCTGCAAGCTAATAAAGGTCTCTCTCTCATCTTTCAAAACACCTTTCTCTCATTTCCAGAAATCTAAGAGACTGAGGAGAAAACAGCAAGCAGTCTGTCTATCCATTCCTGTATAACCATGCCAATTCCCCAACTCAAATTTAATTTAACAATGAAATGCACTTACTTCAATTCTCAATATTTGAGTTACTAATTTGTGTATTCTTTCACTGTCTTTGTAAGTTCGCAGAAAGCGGAACTGTATCTAAATCTCTTTATATGGCACTTAAAATGACACTACATGCAAACAAATGCTTAAAAATACGGTACTTTTCATGATTATACTAATTCATAGAGAGGAAGGGCTATGAAAGGTGCCCAGGTAGATGACAAATCTCTAAGGATATGTAGTTTCATGATAGTTAATAATTGTTAAGTTTTCCCACAGAGATGTGTATAGTTCACCTATGTTATTTGAAACATGATTGATATTTATGAGTTTCTCTCTTGATGGGGACTTGATGAAACCACCCAACTTCTTTAGAAGTTAGACTGTAAATTATGTCTTCTTTGCAGCTTACTTTGTCAAAAATCATATAACTTCTCTACGTGTTGTTTTTTACACATGCTGACTCTACACCAATTTGCTGATATAAGAGCACAAAACAAGCAAGAATAATGGCAACTGAAGTATAAAGTGCAGAAATCTGACTTCTAGCTAAAAAACCATAGTGCCTTTTTTCCCCCTCATGTTTAATTTTAAAGGAAAAACTTCTAGACAAGAGCTTCAAAAACCTGGTTGACCACATAAAGTATCAATTGTGTTCACAAAAGCAAAAATTTACTCATCAAGGACTGTGAATTAGTCATTCTTAGCACTTTAAGCAACTCCAAAAGAAAACATTTTGCATATCATGCAGATCAAGCCAATACAGGTGTACAGGTTAATGGAAGTTCCTTTCATTATGTTATAGAGTTGATCATAAATTGCCTTTTCTGAATCATTTGCACAGAAATCATAAAATCTTAAAGAAAAATATTTTTTACTGTAAATTCTATCACTTTTGTGGTGTGGAAAAACAAAATATCTAAACAAATATCCCATATATTTTAAAAAAATCTCCTCTGAATATGTTTTACTTTCCACAGGTTGTCAGAAATCATTTTAAAGCTGTTAATAAGTGTTTTGGGGAATTCCCAGGTGGTCCAGTGGTTAGGACTCCACGCTTCCACTGCAGAGGGCATGGGTTCAACCCCTGGTTGGGGAACTAAGATTCCGCAAGCTGCATGGCACAGCCAAAAAAAAAAAATTAAAAAAAATAAGTGTTTTGATTAATATTTTGAAGGTTGGGAAACAAATGTTCGTTCAAAAGTAGATGATGAATTTGTATCAATATGAAAAACCAAACAATCTAACACATAATAAATCAAGAAGTAAATTCTTTAAAGGGCCTTTTGGTATTCTATGAATTGTACTGACCCCAGTATAATGTATTTTCCCAATAAGGACATCTTTTGATAGTCATTTGCTGTACTGCAGTCAACCAAAATGGTACCCCAGTACCTCTGGTTTTGCCACGTCCCTACTTAGTACACAATTTAACAACAATCACAAACCCTATCTTTTCTTTATCTACAGCATCTCTTCTAATCACATGTACTTGTGCTTGTGAAGGTCAATAAAGTGGGTTCTCCTCCATGTCTTTGAAGCTCAAATATATTTAAGCAAGACTCCACTAGAACCTTATGAATCTTTCTAAGAACTGCTTATGAGGATTCCATGCCAAACACCAAGGTCAATCAAATCTCAATCAGGCAATTAAACATTCATTCACACATTCACAGCAACAGTATAAATACTTTTTTTTTCTTCTCTTCTCTTTGTAACAATTCCTTCTTCTTCCACTGTTTCTCTTTCTCCTCTTCCTTTTCTCTCCTTCTGGCAGAAATTTCCATTTCCAGTCTTGCTACCTCTTCCTGGTGGGCTTGCCACTGAAGAACCTGAAATAGAAATTCATTCCAATAACTATACACACTCAAGTGATTTCACAGATCACAAGGAGACTAGGTTCTGAATCAAGCAGATGTCAAAGATTTTCCAAGTACACATTAAAATTCTGTGTGCACAAGAGCGTGTGATGTATGTGCAAGGTGTGTGTGTGTTAGTATTAAAAGGAGAAAGCAACTTTAAAATCACCTCATTCAGAGATTCTTCACTTGGATTCATGGAATGAAATCCTAAAGAGTCCGTGAACTGACTTCAAAGGGTCTGTGAATTCTCATAAGTATTATGGGAAAGTTTTGTGTTTTTGCACAGCTGTGATTTTCTGGAACAATAGTTCCAGTTTCTGGTCAACAGTTTTCAAATGGTCCTAATATCCTAAAACTTTTAAGAACTACTGATATATTTCATCCTGATTTTTGTAAGTGAATAAAATGAGCCTGAATGAAGATGAAAAAAATGTTAAGACATTTAAAAGAAATTTCTGGGTACTGACAGGTGTTACTGGTAGAAGTATAATTGGCACAGCACTTCTAGAGGACACTGGGCAATATGTAAATACGTATCACAAGAGAAAACATGCATAGTCTTTGACCTACAACCCCACTTTGGGGAAGTTATTCAAAGAAGACAATCAACTGGACAAGTGCACAAAAATGTACCCATGAGGAATATTCACTGCAGTTCTGCTTAAACAGAAAAACTGGAAAGCGTCTAAGTGTCTGGCAACAAGAGATAGCTTAAGTTAATTATGGTATCGTCATACAATGACTGCCATTGAAAAAGGATCTATATTTCCATATTCATCAACATAGAAAATATCCACAACATATTATTAGATGCAAAAAAGCAGGTGCAAAACCACATTTATAGTATGATCTCATTAATATAAATTATCATCTATGTATCTACACATAGAAAGAGATTTGGAAGGAGGTTTACCAAAACAATAATAATTGTTATCTCTGAATAGTAGCATTTCATGGAATTTTAAAAATTTATCCTTAAGCCTTTCTATGCCAAGTGACATTTTTACAATAAACATGTATTATCTTTGTAAGCAGTAAACCAATGAAACTAACAAAATAAAAACAAACACATGTTCCATGTACACACGTAGCTAACGAAGCAGAGAGGAGGGAGATGGAGAGGTATGCAGAAATTTTTTTTGGAAAAGGAAGAAACTAGCATTCTCAGTTTAATACCTCTTTGCCTTACATATTTGATATAAGCATGACTCATTATGGTAATATATAAAGTGAAAATTGAATAAATAAAATATCATAGAAATATGATGAGCTAAAATGACTAAATAGTTAAGCTCTTTTTGCACTTTCATTATTCAAAGTTTATTTTCTAAAAATATATTTTGCTCTATTTATCAAAATAACCAAGGAAATTCAGACCCTTGATTTTCAAGCACACTTAGGTTTCCCCATCTACTGCTTATCTTGGCTGTATTTATCTTCTTGTTTTGAACCCTGTTCCTAGAATAAGATCATCTATGCCTTCTGTCCTGACCTCCTACTTCCCAACTATTCCTTTCTGTACCCACCTTCCATCTGCAACATGCTATATCAAAATCAAGTGTCCTATCAAGCGCTACCAGGGATCACTCTCCTGAATACCTAAAGGATAGTTTTCGGTCCCTCTTTCCTTAACCTCATGGTTGGTACTTAACCCTGTCAACCATCTCTTCATGTTTAAAACTCTTTCCTTCCTTGGCTATAACACTGTTCTCCCCTGCTTCTCCACCAATGAATACTACCTTCTTCTCTTCTTCCTGCTTCTTGTGTCTACCCTATACGCAACTTTATTGCTATCCTTTCTCAACCTCAGCCTCTCTCTGTTCGTTATCTGATGTGCTCATCCTCTCCTATGAGTTAACCTATCACTTCTGTTGGTCTGACTCTAAAATGTACAATAGCAACTCTGCATTTTTGTCTGCAATCCCATCCTAACAAATGCTTAAAGACTTTGCTGTATGTATGTGCACCCAAAATACAACATTTCCAAAATTAAACTCGACTTCTTTAACTTTGCCATAGCTTCACACCAAGTCCTGTGCATCTGCCTCTTCTTTCAAACAATCTTGTTTGTTCTGTGAAACCACAAGTATCTCTGTAGTTTCCATTTTTATTACTATGTACATCTATCAACATGACTAATTCTTTACATTTTACCTATTACTTGAACAATCTTATATTTCTTAAGCTCAGATGGGCTTTTATTTATAACAAATCAGCTTCTAGACTACTGAATTTCCCTAAGCCACTTTGCTGTAATTTCCTAGTCCATCCAAAGTCTATGTGCCAAATGTATTTAGAACAATACCAGAAAGCTCATGGGGTGATGTCAATTTCTCCAAATATGACCTAAATAATTTAGCTTTCTCACTTCCAACCAATGCCCTACTTTAACCTAGCTAATGTATAATCTGTAGGTAGGTTTTTTCCTGTGCCTTTCCTTATACCACCATTCTTGTCCTTAGCCTCATGGCGTAACCGAAACTATTCCCCCACCTGAAATGCCCTCTGTTCCCCCCTATTTCATAAAGTGCTTCTTGGTCCACCATGTGTCTCACATTTTCGATGAAACATTCTCCAACCCACACTCATCTCTCTTTTATTTCACTTACCATATGATAACTGTTCTCTAATCATTTTGAGCATAATGTTTCTATTTTCATTTAGAGCAGAGTCCATGATATATACATATTTTGTTTTCCCCTTATACTGTCTAGCAGAGTGCTAGCACATCATAGGTGCTCAATTAGTACCTATTTAATTTACCAAAATAACATTTTAAAGTGGAACCAAATAAATAAAAATAAATGATAGCATGAGAATATATCATATTGTAACACATAATGAAATAATGGATCCTCGTTCATGATCATCAATTGCTACTAAAAACTTCATTTTGACAGCTGATAGGAAACGTTATAATGGATGGATCAGGCTGACAACTGTTGAAAACGCTGAATAATCTTAACATCACAGAGAAACAAGCAGCCATTTTGGCATCCTGGTATAAGTATACAACATTCTCCTGAACCATTCTTGCCAAAATATGAAAATGAATATGATCAAATCTCTAGACCTATCTATCAGTTTACAGAAAATTCAGTCAATGGAAAAACACATTAAAGAACACTATGGGAATACAATCAGCAAAATTGAAATTTGAAAAACTTTCAAGGATTTAACAAATTACAAGGAAAAAAGAAGGAAGGGAAAATATGAGTTAAAAGAGATTTAAGAAACATTATCAGCCAAATGCAATATGTGGATAATATTTGGTTTCCGATTTGAATAAACCAAATGTAAAAAAATTTTGAAACAATTAGAGATATTTCAATATTGACTAATTAGTTGATACTATTATGGAAACTGTTAAAGCTTTTAGGTACGATCATAGTATGGTTATTTTTTTTAAAGAGTCTTTAATTTTAGAGATATATACTGAAATACATATGAAATGATATGATATTTGGGGATTTGCTAACTATTAACCAGTGGGCATGGGAGAGTATGTAAGGGTATTTGACTGATAAGCTGATAATTGTTGAAGTTGAGTAATGATAGATTTTGTATGTTTTTACATTTTTCCATACTAAAATTTTTGTAAAAAAACAAAATAAACCATAAAATATATGTCCAAAGAGATTTGTATAATAAAAGACTGTAGTCTCAAGGTTCTCAGACAATGAGACCAGAGATGCAGTGAACTAATGTAAAGAAAAATAGCATACATTCATCCTTTCCAAGTACTGAGACTATTTCTATAAATTTCAGTTGAAAGAAGTTTGTGTTTTGAAACTAGTCTTATCACCTTTTGATTTAAGACTAATTTATGGGAATTATCATTGAATGACCTCTGCACATGTGATGTCATATGATTTATGAAGCCAAATATAAGCAAACACTTATAACTGGTCAAGATTTCTGTTTAAAAAGGTAAGTATAGCAAGAAAATAACCAGATCAATAAAACTCAGGTAACCCAGTTTATCCAATTTACCCAATTGCCCTCCTTGTCATTTGCAAGTCTAAATGATGTTTCTCCTATTCTCCAGAAAAGATAAGATTATGGTAGTTTTTTAAATGGGGCACACGCCATAAATCATGAAACAAATGCAAGTTTAGCAATCACAAAAGAACACTACCACAGTGGCAGTCAGGAGCGCATTATAAGGAAAGCATTATTTAGATTATTAACTACAGGACATTTTCCCAGTTCTTTAGTTAATACAGTCTTTGAATGAAACCTTAACCTAACAGAGAACAAATGAAGTTTAAAATATGTTCATCTGTTGCAAATAATAAATTAAGGATTTAAAATGAAAATGGTTAGTACTATTACATGTATCCCTTGCTCTTAATGTAAAAGTTAAATGGTTCAAGGGAAATTAATTAACATACATATTTTCAGGGTGAATAAAGTACTAGAAAAACACAAAATGAAACCCATGAAAACTTCAAAGGCAATAGTGGAAATTAACATCAAGGCAACAATATTAACACAATTTTACATCAAAATTGAAAGCTTTGAAAATAACTCTAAGTCGCGATGCAGTATAAAGGAAATGAGTATTGAACTGCTGGTCAGAATACCAGCTTTTTTGTATTCTCTCTGCCACTAACGGACAACAATGTTACTTTGAGCAAATGGCTAACCTAGTTTTCTTGCATGTTAAAGGAGAGGACTGGATCAGGTGAGTTCTATACTTTCTTTAAGTCCTAATATTCTGATTCTATTTTATATTTTCCTTACATAGAGAGACCACAATATGGCATGCTCTGCAATTGTCTTCTTCAAGCAAAATGAATTGCAATGAGGAACGTTAGTGTTTTATAAGCCTGTTAAATAATAACAGACTATTAAACATTAATTGTGAATTCTATCTGCCATTATTTATGGACCATTGTATCATGTGTGTTGTTTTATATGGGAAAAGTACCATTGACCAGTGCCTGTAACTGATGATTATAAAATATTAAAAACTGCCATATATGAGGCTTATTGTGTGCCAGGCCTATGCTTTATAAAGGCATTAAGCACATGGTGTGAAGTAATCCTTGAAACAAGCAAGCTATCTTCTTCACGCTTCATCTGGCTAACTTCTCCCTATCCTACTCAGCCCTAAGCTTAGTCATCATTTGCTCCAGGAAGCCTTCCCTAAGTTACCATGTTCAGGTCAGCTGCCTCTTCCCTACTTCCCTACTTCCCTAGCACCTTGTCCCTCTCCTGTATTACAGCACACATCAGCATGGAACCATGTGGATTTGCCTATATCTCACACTTGGCTACAAACTTCTTAAGGGCAGGGACCAGATTTGTTTTATTCATGGGCTCTCTCCAGAGCCTTGCATGGCATCTGGCACAGAGTAAGGGTTCAAGAAATACTTGTTGGTAAATGCATGGAAAAGTCTCTGAGACTATGCTTGTCAGTTAGATTGACAGTATTTCCCTTTCTCCCCACTGGATTGGTCTTTGGAAAGAAAGGTACCCTCTTCAGACATGCTACCATTTTCTGATTCTTCCACCCTGTGATGACGGATCCTTGCTTTCCTGGTTATAGCTGTTTCCAGGATTCCCAAGCTCCACCTCTGATTGCCTCAGGGAAAATATCCAGAAAACCTTGTCAGGATTTTCAACAATGAATTCCTATTTCTAGCAATGTTAGAGGACGTGTCCAAAAAAGTGTCAAGCAAATCCTTTTCTGTCTTCTCCTTAAATGTTTCTATAAGCTTCTAAATTCAGTTCAGCTGAGTAAACTTCAAATTTTCATTTTATTAAATCTTCAACAGTGTGATAGTTCCATTAAATTTTGCACATGTCCCACCATTTTTCAATATTACTTAACTAAGCATTTTTATCTAATGTGTTCCATTTATGTTTAAACTCCACTCATGAAATACAGTACCTGTGATTTCACATACATTATTAAAGCTTTCTATACTCTTCTTAGCATTTTTGCTTAGCAGAAAGATTTGGCTTTTCCTCTTGGTTTCACAATTGTCCCTTGGTTTCTTGGGTGACTTCATAAGTGCATTATTTATTTTGCAGTACGCGGGCCTCTCACTGCTGCGGCCTCTCCCGTCGCGGAGCACAGGCTCTGGACGCGCAGGCTCAGCGGCCATGGCCCACGGGCCCAGCCGCTCTGCGGCACGTGGGATCCTCCCGGACCGGGGCACGAACCCGCGTCTCCCGCATCGGCAGGCGGGCTCCCAACCACTGCGCCACCAGGGAAGCCCCATAAGTGCATTTTTTATCACCTCTCTTTGATAACTACTTTCCATTTTCTGTGACTTTTTATCAGTCGTTTACAGAATCTCAATGATTATGCACTATTATCTTGACTGTTTCATGTCCTTTTCTTTTCAAATAAAATCTTTCAAAGTTTCATTTCATTGGGTCCCAGAGGGTCTTAACCTTAGTGTAAAACAAGACTTGCAGAGGAAGAAACAAACTAAATGTTAATAAGTAGAATCTCTAGGGTTTGGCCCTGCCTATGTCTGCAGCCCCAACTCCTAACCTCATACCAATCACAGACTCACCCTCTTGCTCCAGGAGCCCTGGCCATCATCCAGCCCCTAAACAAGCCACATTTCCTCCAGCTACATGGATGTTGAACATGCCATTTCCTTTGCTTGGAATGCTCCTCCCCTCCTCTTTGCCTCATCTACACATTTCCCTAACCAATACTTAGTCCCAGATTTCAGCTCCAGTGTCTGTCAGGGAAGCCTTACCCACCCACCTTATAGGAGATAAAGCCCTCTAGCTGCATGCTCCCATATCATTGTTTACTTTTTCTTCAATGTACTTATCACAGTTTGAAATCAGACATTCAGTCCTGTGATTACATTACCAGTGTCTGTTACCCCACTAGACTGTGATCTCTATGAAGAAGGGACCATATCTGATTGGCTCACCATGGTATCTCCAGTGCCTTACACACCACCTGACACCTAATAGATGCTCAATAAATACATCTGAATGGGTGAATAAATGAGATAAGAAAGCATAAGTGCTACACAAATGTTTACTATATTCCTGGATTGCTGCAATTGCTTTCTAGCTGACTTTCCTGACTTCAGTGTCATTTCGATTCAACCCATTCAGTAGATATTTGTCTATTGGATTTTCACATATTTTTGCTCCCTTACACATGATTCTAATAGCAGTGGCTTTGCATTTGCCACCATTTCAAGTGGCTCCTATGGCCATTTATTTATTTGGACATCACCTTATTCAAAGGAGGACTCAATCTTTTAAGGCATATGTGAACTTGACCTCACGCATATGACTTTATTTCTTATTACTCCCCAGAGCAAATAGGCCAGACCTTCCTCTTCCTCCTGTCTCTTCCTCTCTTCTCTACTGCTACACACCCATGTTTATCTCTGTCACTGGCCTTTGCCCAAGAAGCCCTCACTCCTGCTCATCTGTCCTTCAAGGTCATTCAGGGCCCCTTCCTAATGACTTCTCCACCATTTGTCAATCCAATCTCTGATGTGCATCCTTGATAGTGTCTACAAATAGATGACATCCAAGCACTCTTTAACTACCTTGCTTTATTTTCATTCCACTTATCACTATATAAAATTATATTATTACCCTAAGATTTCTCAACAAAAGGAGAATTTTTTTCTTTCTCTTATATCTATATGAGATGATGGACAGCTAAACCTATTGTTTAGCTATTGTCATCATTTCCAATAAATGTAAATCAAACCATCGTGCTGTACACCTTAAACTTATACAGTGAGGTATGTCAATTATTTCTCAATAAAACTGGAAAATATTATATTATTGATCAGTTGATTTATTTTCTTATCATTGTTTCTCACTATACTTAAACTCCATGACAGCAGAGACTTGGCCTTCTTTACTTTCTAACCCCACTCCTGGAACAGTGCCTCACCCAAAGTAGGTGCTTAATGAATATTTCTTGGTTGAATGAGTAAGAATGGCTCTCATCAAAAAGATAAGAATTAATGAGTGTTGGAGAGGACGTGGAGAAAAGGGAACCCTTGTACACTGGTGGTGGGAATGTAAATTGGTGCAGCCACTACGGAAAACAGTATGGAGGTTCCCAAAAGATTAAAAATAGAACTTTCATACAATCCAGCAATTCCACTTCTGGGTATTTACCCAAAGGAAATGAAATCACTATCTTGAAAGATATCTATACCCCCAACTTTATTGCAGCTTTATTTAAAATAGCTGAGATGTGGAAACAACCCAAGTGTCCACTGACAGATGAATGGATAAAGAAAATGTGGTACACAAATACAATGGAATATTATTCAGCCATAAAAAAGAAGGAAAACCCTGCCATTTCCAACAACATGGATAGACCTTGAGAGCATTATGATAAGTGAAACAAGTCGACAGAGAAAGACAAATACTGTATGATCTCACTTACATGTGGAATCTAAAACAAAAAACAAACCCAAAAATAAACTTTCAGATACAGAGAACAGATTGGTGGTTGCCAGAGACAGTGGCAGGGGGTGGGGAGTGTCAAAATGGGTGAAGGGGGTCAAAAGGCACAAAATTCCAGTTATAAGATAAGTCCTAGGGATATAATGTACAGCATAGTGACTATAGTTAACAATAATGTATTGTATGTTTGAAAACTGCTGAGAGGGTTAATCTTAAGAGCTCTCATCACAAGAGAAAAAAATAGTAATTACATGGGGTAGTGAATGTTACCTAAACTTATTGTGATAATCATTTCGTGCAATATATACATACTTCAAATCACTATACTGTATGCCTAAAATTAACACAAAATTATGTCAATTATATCTCAGATTTTAAAAAAGAAAGGAAAAAGGTTTTGTTAATTAGCCATTTCACATACATATCCCAGTTCTCAACTAGATTATATGCTTCTTATATTCTGAGGTCAAAGTTTAGACAATTTTTGTAATCTACAAAATCAACTACAATGCTAAATTCATAGAAGGTACTCTGTAAAAGTCATTATTAAAGATATCTGTGATCTAACAAACATCTTGCAAGAAAGTTGAGACAACTTTCTGCTGAGCCCTAAGTTTAATTTCAGTATCAGGGATTTTCCACAAAGCCACCAACCCCAGAAATGACTACACTTTTGATTCTGCAATTGGAGCTTTCTTATCTTGAGCTATGGTTAAAAATAAAATACAAATAAAATATTTAGCATATTTGCCAAATTAATGCAAGTGAAATAGATTACAGAAAGGATGACTTATCTAGAATCCTTTCCTATAATTAGGATGGTATGCTGTCTATAGGGAGAAAGAGGGAGATATGTATTATATAATGTAAATAAGTATTAGTAAACTATTTTTAAATTCATAGGTTTATACTAGCATAACCATACACCTCAAATCTCTGATATTTTTCCCTTAGAGTTATTATTTTAATGAATAAAACCTTAAGAGAAATGCTCATAGATCAGTAACCACTGGAATAGACTTTTTTTTATGAGAATAAGATAATTTTGGAGCTATGAAATGGAGACCACTGCTGAGAACAAAAATTAAGGAAAGTGATTATAGAGTGTGATAAAAAATGATTACAGTTTATGGATTTCCTTAACTCATAGGACCCAAATAGGAAGCCATCAATGAGAATACTTTTCTTACTTATCAACACAGTTCTTTCTAGATATAGCACAGAATCAACAACAGATAATTTAAAGAACTTGGCAATACTTTTAATCTCTTCACACAAACTCATTACATCTTACTTATAAAGGGGGGCCAAGAAGAGAAGTGGAGATCACAAGAAGATTAACTGGGAAAAATCATAAAGTGACTTCCATTATCATCAGCAAAACCCCCCTTCACTTAGTATGTTATTCAGCAATAAATATTTCAAACTAGATATAGTGCATATTGATTTATGCATATTGCCTGAATGCCTTCCTGCAGAAAGAACAGTAAGAACATATCAGAAAAAATAAGCAATATCTTCCTGGGGAAAAATAAAAGCAATAGGAAAAAAGGGAGAAAGGGAAGATAAAAGGTAAGATGAAAAATTAAGGAAACATTATATGCATGCAAAGGGGGCTCACTCAGATGATTCCCAAAAATGCTAATGGAAGTTACAGACATCAATTCCCTGAGCATGCACAAGATGATAAATCCTGTCACCTTGAACTTTTTCCAAATAGATACTAAGAAAGAGGCAGGATGCTATACTGATATTACAATATGTTCGTGGAGATGGGAAATCTTATTCTTTTCCATAAAGTCTTGGTAAACCTCTGAAATGAATGTTCTGAGCAGATAAAAAACTAGAACAATCTGCATTATTTTGAATTCATTTGTTTTATGTTCAAGATTGAACCAGTTTTGCTTCTAAATGACAACTCCACTGCAGCTCATTTATAAGTTCTTCCAATTTCCCCAACCTTCTAATTACTTATTCTGTATACATTTCTTGAAGGAATAGCTATGACCCCTTATAAAAAATTATATACTATTCAGCCAAGGAGACAACTCTGTCCTAATCCATAAAAACATATTAAACAGAAGATATAAAGCATGATGGTGTGAATCTAACTGCTACTTATGCCAGGAGATTTAGACATTTGAATTTGGTCTTTTAAGTCTATGTTCTACTGCAAGTTTCCTGCGTATAGATAATTACTCTCAGCTAGAAAAAAGATCCTATCTGTCATTACAGAGCTAATGTAACTGACCAATAATTCTATACATCATTATGTGCAAATGTCTTGGGGATTTTTTACATTTAAAACTGTTTTGCCTCTGGTGTTCCCAGGCTTTCCTTTTTGGTTCTTTCCTTTCCACTCAGCCCATTGGGCCTCCAGTACCATGAATGTGGTCACAACGCCCAATTCCATGGCTCTAGATCCATATTTCCAACTGCCAACTGGGTAATCCACAGCCCTCTAAAAGCAATACATTCAAAGACAGAATCACTATCCTTCCTTCAGAACCTGTATTCCCTATCCAGGTTGATGGCATCATAGATCACCACCCCATTGCCCAAGCCAAGAGCCACTCTAGACTCCTTTCTCTCCAGTACCCTTCCCATTCTGTCACTAAATCCTCCTTAATATGTCTAGACTCCTTTATGACACCTCCAGCCCCAAAGCTACTAAGTTCAGTTAAACTTTCATCATCCTTTCCTAGACTTTGAGAATTAGTCCTAACTGGACTCCCCACTTTCAGATTTATCCCATGTCAATCCATCCTCCACATCATGCCTGAAAAATTCTTTTATAGTGAAAAATCTGATATTACTCCACTGCCTCAAGCCTTTCAATGGCTCCCCATTGTCTCCAGCAGAGGCATAAGTTCAAATATCTGTTGGGGCCAGGCAAATATCAAAAGCAAGGAAAGGGGGCTGGGTGTAAGACACCCAAGTGGTAGTAGGGACTGGACCCAGATGGACAGGCACATGCTCCACCCAAAGGCACCTAAGGAAGGCAGTTGCTTTTGACTCTCACCAGTTGTTGCCACATAGAAATGCAGGGTCCAGGTAACCAGATATTCCAATTCTTCAAGAGAATCTGGAAGTCTGGATTTGTATGCACATTTTCCAATATTTTAATGTTGAAAATACCCACATTTTTAAAAACAAATATATGAAGCCCCAATTTCATATTTAGGCTATCAGTTTTCAACTTCTCATCTACCAGATAGAATTCAAACTCTTAGCATGACATATCATTTCCCCCATTATCTATCAAAGAATATTCTTTCTTTACCCTCCCTATACCCAAACCATACTACTTGCACCTATAACAAACTACATGCAATTCTTTAAACATGCCATGCTGTTTTAGTTCCCCATGCCTTTGAATAATCTTTCCTACTTCTGAAATACCCTGATCCCCGACCCAACTCTTGTTTTAGTAGGAAATTGTTATTCACTTTTCCAGTCTTAGCTCAAGCATCTCTTTCTCTGGAAAGTCTTCCTGGATCCAGTCACGATAAGACAATTATCTTTGGTGTCACCACCACCTCTAGGACATAACCATATGACTCACCAGTCCTACTGGTATGTATCCAAGTGAATTAATAGAATTACTATAAAATTAATCTCACTAAATTGAAATCATTTATTTTAAAGTTGCCTCCTCTATCAGACAAGGGACCTCTTTTAGAGCAAAGACTTATTTCAGCTTTTTACATCTATTCTCAGCCCACAGCCTATTTAGTAAATACATAATAGTATTAGAACTAAATAGGAGATAAGAGACTTGTGCCATTTTCCCCAGTTGATAACAAAGTATTAATAATAGGAAAACAAGATCTTCACTGACGTCTGAAAGAACTAAATTTTGCTTTCATATAAGTAGAACAGCTTCAGCTTTAACTGAAAAATACTTTAACCTGCCTCTTCTCCTAGGCTGGTCAGTCCTTCACTCGTTATGCAGTGGCTTCAGGCCTATTTACTGTCTCTTGACCCTGTAAGTTTTGCCTTTTCCAGTTTTATATAAAAGGGATTATACAGCAGTAGTCTTTGGGCTTGGCTTCTTTCACTTAGCATAACGCACCTGAGATTCACCCATGTTGTTGCACGTACAGAAGTTGATTCCTTTGTGTTGTTGGGAAACATTCTGTTGCGTGGATGCACCACAGATTGTTTATCCACCCACTAGTTTTAGGACATTTGGGTTGTTTCCAGTTTTTGGCGATTACAATTAAGCTGTTTATAAACATTTGCTGCAGGTTTTTGTATAAACATAAGTTTTCATTTCATTCAGATACGTACGCAGTAGGATTGCTGAGTCATATGGTTAAGCGTAAGTTTAACTTTATAATTGTCAAACTATTTTTCCAAAGTGGCTGTACCATCCTGCAGTTCCGTCAGTAACCTATGAGAGTTCCAGTTGCTTCACGTTCTCACTGGAACATGATATTGTCAGATTTCTGGATAGTCAGGTTTTGGGGGGGAGTATGAGTGGTTGAAGCCATTCTAACAGAAGTGTAGCAGTTTATCATTGTGGTTTCAGTTTGCCTGACCTCTTCTAAATCATTTTTTCTTCACTCTTCTTTATTAGTTGCTATTATCAGACATCTCTCTGTCCCACCTCATACCCTCTTGGCCAACCATTTGACTGTAGCTGTTGTGGCAACCAGCTGCTCACAGGTAGGACCTGAAAGCAGCTCAACCTCACCTCACTTCCACCATGTATCTCACACTTTCTGCCCCATGGCTTCTCTGTCCCCACCCCACATGTGAAATATGTGTAAAAACCTTCTCGTTCTGATGCATGTGTAAACCTAGAAAGGCAAGAAAGTTTACACTCTAATGGACAACTCTTGACCAATGGTGAATTGAAGCTGGTGAATACATACTCCTCCCCTTGGAAGGATAGTTCCATTCCTTGGAAGAATAGTTCTAAGACATTTTCTCTATGATGCCTCACAAGATTCCTCAGTAGAAATGAACACAGACTAACATTATGTTGCCCACAGTGGTGATCAGCAAAATAATAATATATCCTAGGCATGGCTTTCCCTCCTTTCTTGTTTGACTCCTTCAAAGCCCCTACTTTTCTTCCTTGAGGTCACTTTCCAAAATAAATTACCTGCACACAAGCCCTTATCTTGGTTCCTGCCTTAGGTGGTATACAGGCTAAGTCACCTTTGGAAAGTATCTCAGCTCAAAGGGGAAGTAAATAACAGAACAGAGCAGAACCTATGCTGCTACTCTCCATAAAGGACACATTTTTTTTCCTCTTTGGTGAGTACTATATTTAGGCATGTCTTCTAGCATGAGATATAAGACTGCAAAGTTATATGACTAAACTGTTGGATTTTTAATACTTAAATGTCTCTTTAATTAGAACCTTAAGGAGATATATGAAGATAGTATTTTAAATTTATTGAAAACAATAAAATATTAATGTCAACTTGTTAAACATTAATACTTATTTTCAGTTTTTAAAATATTTTTTCTATTTTTTAAAATTAATCAATTAATTTATTTTTGGCTGCGTTGGGTCTTCGTTGCTGTGCGCAGACTTTCTCTAGCTACGGTGAGAGGAGTCTGCTCTTCGTTGCGGTGCATGGGCTTCTCATTGCAGTGGCTTCTCTTGTTGCGTAGCACGGGCTCTAGGTGCACGGGCTTGAGTAGTTGTGGCACGTGGGCTTCAGTAGTTGTGGCACATGGGCTCAGTAGTTATGGCTCCGAGCTCTAGAGCGCAGGCTCAGTAGTTGTGGCACATGGGCTTAGTTGCTCTGCGGCATGTGGGATCTTCCCATGCCAGGGCTCGAACCCGTGTCCCCTACAATGGCAGGTGGATTCTTAACCACTGCGCCACCAGGGAAGCCCCAAAACATTAATACTTAACTTTTATTCTTCACTAAAGTAATTTTTAAATTTGCATTTTACTTGCACATTTTGTGACAGAGCCTCATTGGAGTGACATGGAAAACTACTGAGGTGGCTTGCCTAGGTGTAGTCTCTTACTCGAGGGAGCTTTACTCTGTACAAGGGTTCACACCAGGTCTGGAGAGAGGACATGAGTGACAGTGACTCTTGTGTCATTTAGAACAGAAGCAAATAAAAAAGGAAAGGATTACTTTATTTTATACGAGGAACAGTGTCCTTGATCCTGATAACTCTAGGTTACTAAAGCTATACTCAAGTGTCTCCAATAAAGCTTACCTCTAAGAAATGTCCATAGAAGGAACTATTAATAGGTAAACTTGGGATCTTGTAAAGGTTTGTATTATTATTATCGTGTTTGACAACAGATATCACTTTTCTGGTTGTGCATACAAAAGTTTTGTTAGCAAGCAGAAAAAATCTAGTCTATTCAGAAGGATAGATTTCTCAATTTTCTTTATGACAATACAGGTATAACTCAACTCTCTGGCACGTATACATTACATATATGTGCTGATTACATCTATGGGCACTCTTTGTGTGGTGTTCTTTTTCCTATTGTGGAAGCATCCTTAGTATTTTCATAAAAGGTAAAAGGTGACATGTTGGTAGACAGAAGCCACATGTGTGTACTCTTAGAGGATAATCCTGGATTTCATTCACATAGATGAACGGTAGAGAAAAAGCTCCTGGGATAAATGAGCAATTCAGGTTGGATGTGATTTCACATTAAAATGTTTAAGAGAAAATTATACAAATAACTGCTTAGTGTTTACAATAATCAAGCATTGTAAACATTTACAACATCCTGCCTTTGTGAAACAGATCTATCCTGTTTCAGCATAATCATCATCACCTTCACTTTCACCAACAGAATTAATGATGCAGATTTTTAAAGTTAATAAGCTATTCTGAGGGTTTTATGTGTACTCTTCTAAATCTTTTAGATAATAATTCACCAGTATATGAGTAGCTTGCAATACATCTATATCCTTATACTGAAATCAGATAAAATGTTGTCTGCTGACTATTTTCATTTAGCGATATAACTATCATTTAAACAACATGCCTTAAAACCAAACACAGTGATTTTGTCACAGAAGTAAATTGTTCGTCTTGCCTTCTGAGATGGCCCGCACCCTGTCTGTGCAGTGTGTTTCTCCCATGGCCCCTCTCACTTTCCGAGACGTCCCCATGCCCTGGGCCGCTCCCGTCTTTTGAGACAGACCTTATTCTGTCTATGGAATGTATATCCCTCTAAATAAATCCACTTCTTACCTAAAAAAAGAAAAGGTAAATCGTTCTTTTCGTTTCTCTGTTTCCCTAAACGCTCCAGATTAGAAAGCTCAGGCATCTTACATCCTCTTTGCCTCCCTATAGTAAATTAACTTCTATTAATTCATCCTTTGTTTTATTTGATTCTTCTTCTCCATTCCCTCTCCTCTATCCAGGTTCAAAAGGCTAGGCTGATGCTCAGCTTGTTACTGGCAGGGCCAATTATCAGTGAGCTCTGAGGAGACATGAACATTACCTGACAACCTTAAATACAGCATTCCGAGAGGTTTTCATAAGATTTATAGGGGAAATTTCTGGGGGAAGTACAAAGAGCTATAGCTCCACTTGAGACTTACGAATGATCTTGGAACAATCACAGGGACAAGCAGAGCATGTGCTAGAGATGGAGACAAATATATGGGTCCTAAATGCAAGTTGGTCTCCTTGATGGAGGAGAAGGCTTTGGTAATTCCTTTCTACACCTCTGGTTTATAGAAGGTGAAGTATAGTTTTTGGATGAATGGAATAAATTATCCTTAAACGAAATTCAAAAAGAAAAAGAGTACAACTACTGCCCATTCTTTGGCAATTCTTATCTTTGACATAGATAAGAAAAAAGAGAAACTCTGTAATGCCTCAACTATATATCAGGCATGAAACTCCCCAGGCAAGGTGGACTCACACCTTCTGATGAAGCTGCAGAAGCCCTGCCCCAGAGAGTACAACACGTAGTGCTTGTGCCAGGATGGATGTGCCGTACTTATTGCAGAGGATGGGGCAGCTGAGTGCAAGTTCCATTTGGGAAATTAACCTTCCTGGAGTATCCAGTCAAGGTTCAAGGAGAGCTTGCCTAGAATCGGGCACCACCCCCCCACACACTTCTTCTCTTTCACTGGGAAAGAATGAAACAATAAAATCCAAAATGTACCTCTTGGACCTTAAAAACTTGTAATCACAAATTGAAGCCTTGGAGACACAAAAGGTAGATTAATTTTTTCTTCTAATTAAAGGTCATGACTTTGGAAGAGGCTGGAGAATGTGAGAAGTAAATAGCTGGCTCCGAAAAAGTATTAAGAAGATTTGCTTTCTGCACTGTAAGTTATGATTCTAGATTGGCAAGCTCCTAGACGAGCATTTTATAAAGATCAGGAAGAAAATTTTGGCCAGAGTCATACAGATCTGACATAGAAGATGTCAACCTAAAAGCAAATGAAGATGGGTAAAAAAAGTGTACATGATGGTGACAACAGGCATGGTATACAGAGACCAACAATGAAGGAGGTATTTGATGATTATCAGTAATAATTAACAATATAGCCCCAATGTACCCATACCTCTTCAACCTATGACTACAAATGAAGTCACATTAGCATTTGTGCCTGACTCCTCAACCCACTGTAAAGTGTCCCCAAGTGTTTCTGGGGATTAACAGAGCGTGTACGAACAACTACATGTCTGACGGGCATTTGCTTCTCTCTTAGACCTCGGGGGAGGATCTGCCATCTCTACTTTGCATCCACTAAGTCCTCAGCTCTTACAGAGGCTCTTCTTAAATGTCACCACTGGTGCTTGCAAAGCTACCAAACTCTAGAGGTGCTAACCAGTCCTGCATTGCCTCTAGTCTTTAGTGCCACAGTGATTCTGGGTTCCTTACAGGAATGAGTCATGCTCATCACTACCTATTTCAAAGGACTCAGATGCAGTACCATCCCTCCATCATTACCTCTCATGCATTTGTCTCAGGCACCTGAATACGTGAATAGATACATGGCATAAAATTAGAGGATCTATTTAGGCTCATCAGGATCTACCTTGCTCCACTACCTCCTGAAAAATATGACAAGTCCCTTGGAGAGGATTCCAACCCCAGTCACTGGCTCTTTCTCAGAGAAGGAAATAGTGTTTTCTCTGCAGTTCCCTGGACCTTGCTCTGGGCTCAGACCCTAAGGTTGCTGGCTTCCATGGCTAAGTTCCAGGAGAGCAGTTACTCCAATATACAGATGACCCCATGCTAGGATTTATGAAGTCTTACACGGGACATCAAGATTTTAATGGACTATCCCTGGATGTCACTAGCCTCTGGATACAAATGAAGTCTAGGCTCTGACTATTCAACTTGTGATCCATGGACCAGCAGCATAGGCATCACCTGGGAGCTCATTAGAAAAGCATAGGCTCAGACTCTACCCCAGAATGAGCAGCTTCAGGAGATCTCCAGGTGATTCATGTTTATATTAAAGTATGAAAAGATAATATTATAAACTATATCACCAAATTTTGCCATTTTAGAAAATTACATCACTGACAGTAATACTGTTAAAGGATTAGACTTGTGAATACACACATCCATATGCATCTGCATCTGCAGCCCTCACAGTCACTGTGATTCTACTCACGGGTGTAAGCATCTGATCACTGTGTCTTCTGGTGGTGTTACACCCAAACATGTACACATTGAAATACATATTATGTTATACAAAATTATTTTATTTCACTTCCCTTTTACATTATTGTTAGGATACTATATTGATTTTATTTTCAAGGTGTGTGTGTGCATGTTGATTGTATTTTCTATGGATTTCATTTTGGGAGAGTAAATGAGATATTATAGAATATTTGTTGCAAATAGGAGGCACTGGGTCTGAGGACAATGACAACCACTGCCAAGGGTCACAGGAAGCCTTTCACGGATTTTAAGCAGAGGAGTAACATGGTCAGATGTTTTGATTCAGCTAGATAATTCTGGAGGCTGTTTGGAAAACAGATTTAGGGTCATATGGCTGGTGTTAGAGGAATCAATATGGGACACTGTGACTACAGTCCAGGTGAGTGTCAGGAGTGGCCACAGACTAGAAGAAAACCTGGACAGAAAGGATTCTCAGAAGCAAGGATGAAAGGATTTCAGGAAGAAAGGGGCAAGTCAACAGATTCAAATGTACTTATAGGAATTACGTAAATTAGTAGCTAGGTGGCCATAAAGAATGCATGCACAGCTGTGAACAAACAAAGCCAATTAACTTTGCCTTGGCGTAAGTGTTGGAGGGAAATGAACATGGAAAAGAAGAAAGAGCAAGAAATGTTTTATTGGCTTCCTCTGGGCAGCATTTCCCCTTTTATTCCTATGTCCCTGCAAATGATCCTGTAGCCTTTAGGAAATGGCATTGCTAAGAAACTGCAGAATGAATTCTAGTCCTAAATCAAATGACAAATACGTCACTTCTGGCAGGCCAATTTTCTGTGACTCAATGTTCTTATCCATGGCTTAGGGATAATAATTTGTCCTCTCTCAGAAGATAGCTTTGGTGACAGAAAAATATATCTCAAAATACTTTGAAAATTAAGGAAGATAACTAAATTATGATTGTTTTATTGTTAGATTTAGACAATATAATAGGTTTCCATTCAGAGCATCTGTATGCACAAGTGGGAGCCACACCATTCATTTCTAGGTAGTAATTAGTTTTTTCCTTTCTCAAAAAAGAAAGAAAGAACTTTCTGATATTAACACTTCTCTATGGCTTCATACTAGGGAATTTACGTGAACAAAGGGGCCTAATAATTCTTTGACTTTTGAAGTCTCTTTTTTTCTAAAATCCCTGTCAATCTAATTTTATAATCAAAGTATATTCTTTGGAGACCTTTGATGACAGCTGGAGGTCAGAGTTACTGTTCATTATATTTACTCAAAGTATTTTGTAAAAGATTCTTGATAAGGAAATTTTAAACTGAAAAAAATCTCTGGAGAAATGATTACTCTAGGGAAGTGTAAGTAGTCATGATGACTCTGAGCATAGTCTGGTGAGCATTTTGCTGGCAACGGAAGTTCCAGACAGAATCACCCACCTACTCCATCAGCAGTACTTGTCAGTACCGAAAAAAATTTACAGCCTGAGCATCTATTCACTTCAAAATTAAAGAACTGCCATTATACATATAGATTCCTTGACAGGCTCTCTTTTTATAGAAATAAATGTCTAATATCTCTTTTTCAAAAAGTAAATTGACTTAGTTAAATAAAAGGATGAACATGTTAAATTGCGATATTTAGTTATAAATTATTTATCTGACTTGAAGCTCTCCAAAAGTCTTATCAGGCCAGGATGAGGCACTAGAAATTTACTGAGTTTCTGTTCAAAACAGCCGCATTCTGCCACTGAGCCAACTTTAAGACTGAACATAAAGTTTTATATTAGGTGAGCTGAAACCCCATTCAGACACACAAAATGGCATTTCCATTATCACTCGAGAAGACTTCTCTCAGCTGTATGAAATACTGTGAGAGATTGGTTCAAGATGGCGGAGTAGAAAGACGTGAACTCACTCCCTCTTGCGAGAGCACCGGAATCACAACTAACTGCTGAGCAAAACTCAACAGGAAGACACTGGAACTCACCAAAAAAGATACCCCACATCCAAAGACAAAGGAGAAGCCACAATGAGACGGCAGAAGGGGCACAATCACAATAAAATCAAATCTCATAACCGCTGGGTGGGTGACTCACAAACTGGAAAACAATTATACCACAGAAGCCCAGCCACTGCAGTGAAGGTTCTAAGCCCCACATCAGGCTTCACAACCTGGGGGTCCAGCAACATGAGGAAGAATTCCCAGAGAATTAGACTTTGACGGCTAGCGGGATTTGACTGTAGCCCTTTGACAGGACTGGAGGAAACAGAGACTTCACTCTTGGAGGGCACACACAAAGTAGTGTGTGCATCAGCACCCAGGGGCAAGGAGCAATGACCCCATAGGAGACTGAACCAGACCTACCTGCCGGTGTTGGAGGGTCTCCTGCAGAGGCGGGGGTGGCTGTGGCTCACCACAGGGACGGAAATGCTGGCAGCGGAAATTCTGGGAAGTGCTCCTTGGCATGAGCCTTCCCGGAGTCCACCATTAGCCCCACCAAAGAGCCTGTAGCCTTCAGTACTGGGTCACTTCAGGCCAAACAACCAACAGGGAGGAAACTCAGCCCCACACAACAACAGACAAGTGGATTAAAGTTTTACTGAGCTCTGCCCACCAGAGCAACACCCAGCTCTACCCACCACCAGTCCCTCCGATCAAGAAGCTTGCACAAGCCTCTTAGATAGCCACATCCACCAGAGGTTAGACAGCAGAAGCAAGATGAACTACAATCCTGCAGCCTGTGGAATGAAAACCACATTCACAGATAGACAAAATGAAAAGGCAGGGGACTATGTCCCAGATGAAGGAACAAGATAAAACCCCAGAAAAACAACTAAATGAAGTGGAGATAGGCAACCTTCCAGAAAAAGAATTCAGAATAATGATAGTGAAGATGATCCAGGACCTCAGAAAAGGAATGGAAGCAAAGATCAAGAAGATGCAAGAAATGCTTAACAAAGACCTAGAAGACTTAAAGAACAAACACCTAGAAGAATGAAAGAACAAACAAGCAGAGATGAATAATACAATAACTGAAATGAAAAATACACTAGAAGGAATCAATAGCAGAATAACTGAGGCAGAAGAATGGAGAAGTTACCCAGAAGACAGAATGGTGGAATTCACGGCCATGGAAAGAATAAAGAAAAAAGAATGAAAAGAAATGAAGACAGTCTAAGAGACCTCTGGGACAACATTAAATACACCAACATTTGCATTATAGGGTCCCAGAAGGAGAAGAGAGAAAGGACCTGAGAAAATATTTAAACAGATTATAGTCAAAAACTTCCTTAACATGGGAAATGAAATAGACACCCAAGTCCAGGAAGCCCAGAGAGTCCCAGGCAAGATAAACCCAAGAAGAAACACACTGAGACACACAGTAATCAAACTGACAAAAATTAAACATGAAGAAAAATTATTAAAAGCAACAAGGGAAAAAAGACAAATAACGTAAAAGGGAACTCTCATAAGATTAACACCTGATTTCTCAGCAGAAACTATACAAGCCTGAAAGGAGTAGCACAATATACTTAAAGTAATGAAGGGAAAGGACCTACAACCAAGATTACTCTACCTGGTAAGATCTCACTCAGATTCAACAGAGAAATCAAAAGCTTTACAGACAAGCAAAAGCTAAGAGAATTCAGCACCACCAAACCAGCTCTACAACAAATGCTAAAGGAACTTCTCTAAGTGGGAAACACAAGAGGAGAAAAGGACCTACAAAAACAAACCCAACACAATTAAGAAAACAGTAATAGGAACATACATATCGATAATTACCTTGAATGTAAATGGATTAAATGCCCCACCAAAAGAAACAGACTGGCTGAATGGATACAAAAATGAGACCTATATATATGCTGTCTACAAGAGACCCACTTCAGACCTAGGGACATATACAGACTGAAAGTGAGGGGATGGAAAAAGATATTCCATGCAAATGGAAATCAAAAGAAAGCTGGAGTAGCAATAGTCATATCTGAAAAAATAGACTTTAAAATAAAGAATGTTACAAGAGGCAAAGAAAGACACTACATAATGATCAAGGGATCAATCCAAAAAGAAGATATAATAATTATAAATATATATGCACACAACATAGAAGCACCCCGATACATAAGGCAAATGTTTACAGCTATAAAAGAGGAAATAGACAGTAACACAATAGTTGGGGATTTTAACACTTCACATACACCAATGGACAGATCATCCAGACAGAAAATTCATAAGGAAACACAAGCTTTAAATGACACAACAGACCAGATAAATGTAATTAATATTTATAGGACATTCCATCCAAAAACAGCAGATTACAGTTTCTTCTCAAGTGCACATGGAACATTCTCCAGGACAGATCACATCTTGGGTCACAAATCAAGCCTCGGTAAATTTAAGAAAACTGAAATCACATGAAGCATGTTTTCTGACCACAACACTATGAGATTAGAAATGAATTACAGGGGGAAAAAACCATAAAAACCACAAACATATGGACGCTAAACAATACGTTACTAAATAACCAAGAGATCACTGAAGAAATCAAAAAAGAAATCAAATACTACCTAGAGACAAATGACAATGAAAACACGATGATCCAAAACCTATGGGATACAGTCAAAGCAGTTCTAAGAGGAAAGTTTACAGCAATACAATCCTACCTCAAGAAACAAGAAAAATCACAAATAAACAATCTAACCTTACACTTGAAGCAACAAAAGAAAGAAGAACAAACAAAACCCAAAATTAGAACAAATGAAACCCAGAAGGAAAGAAATCATAAAGATCAGAGAAGAAATAAATGAAATAGAAACAAAGAAAACAACAAAAAGATCAATAAAACTAAAAGCTGGTTCTGTGAGAAGATAAACAAAACTGACAAACCTTTTGCCGGACTCATCAAGAAAAGAGGGAGGACTTCCCTGGTGGCACAGTGGTTAAGAATCCACCTGCCAGTGCAGGAGACATGACTTTGAGCCCTGGTCCGGGAAGATCCCACATGATGCGCAGCAATGAAGCCCATGTGCCACAACTACTGAGCCAGCACTCTAGAGCCCACAAGCCACAACTACTGAGCATGTGTTCCACACCTACTGAAGCCCGCGTGCCTACAGCCTGTGCTTCTCAACAAGAGAAGCTACCGCAATGAGAAGCCCGCGCACCGCAACAAAGAGTAGCCCCCACTTGCCACAACTAGAGAGAGCCCGCGCTCAGCAACAAAGACCAAATGCAGTCAAAAATAAATAAATGAATAAATAAATTTATAAAAAGAAAAGAGGGAGAGGACTCAAATTAATAAAATTAGAAATGAAAAAGGAGAAGTTAGGATGGACACCACAGAAATACAAAGCATCCAAAGAGACTACTACAAGCAACTCTATGCCAATAAAATGGACAAGCTGGAAGAAATGGACAAACTCTTAGAAAGGTGTAACCTTACAAGACTGAACCAGGAAGAAATAGAAAATATGAACAGACCAATCACAAGTAATGAAATTGAAACTGTGATAAAAAAATCTTCCAACAAAGAGAAGTCCAGGGAAAGATGGCTTCACAGGTGAATTCTATCAAACATTTAGAGAAGAGCTAACACCCATCCTTCTCAAACTCTACCAAAACATTGCAGAGGAAGGAACACTCCCAAACTCATTCTACGAGGCCACCATCACCCTGATTCCAAAACCAGACAAAGATGCTACAAAAAAAGAAAATTACAGGCCAATATCACTAGATGAATATAGATGCAAAAATAGTCAACAAAATACTAGCTAACAGAATCCAACAACACATTAAAAGGATCATACAACATGATCAAGTGGGATTTATCCCAGGGAGGCAAGGATTCTTCAATATATGCAAATCAATCAATGTGATACACCATATTAACAAACTGAAGAATAAAAACCATATGATCATCTCAATAGATGCAGAAAAAGCTTCTGACAACATTCAACACTGATTTATGATAAAAAATCTCCAGAAAGTGGGCAGAAAGGGAACCTACCTCAACATAATAAATGCCATACGCAACAAACCCACAGCAAGCATCATTTCAATGGTGAAAAACTGAAAGCATTTCCTGTAAGATCAGGAACAACACAAGGATGTCCCCTCTTGCCAGTATTATTCAACATAGTTTTGGAAGTCCTAGCCATGGTAATCAGAGAAGAAAAAGAAATAAAAGGAATATGAATTGGAAAGGAAGAAGTAAAATTGTCACTGCAGGTGACATGATACCATATATAGATAATCCTAAAGATGCCACCAGAAAACTACTAGACCTAATCAATGAATTTAGTAAAGCTGCAGGATACAAAATTAATGCACAGAAATCTCTTGCATTCCTATACACTAACAACAAAAGATCAGAAAGAGAAATTAAGGAAACACTCCCATTCACCACTGCAACAAAAAGAATAAAATACCTAGGAATAAACCTACCTAAGGAGGTAAAAGACCTGTAACTCAGAAAACTATAAGACACTGATGAAAGAAATCAAAGATGACACAAACGGATGGAGAGATATACTATGTTCTTGGATTGTAAGAATCAATATTGTGAAAATGACTATACTACCCAGAGCCATATACAGATTCAGTACAATCCCTATCAAACTACCAAAAAATTTCACAATTTATATGGAAACACAAAAGACCCCGAATAGCCTAAGCAATCTTGAGGGAAAAAAACGGAGCTGGAGGAATCAAGACTCCCTGACTTCTGACTATACTACAAAGCTTCAGTAATCAAGACAACATGGCACAAAAACAGAAATACAGATCAATGGAACAGGATAGAAAGCACAGAGATAAATCCACGCACCTATGGGCAACTAATCAATGACAAAGGAGGCAAGGATATATAATGGAGAAAAGACAGTCTCTTCAATAAGTGGTGCTGGGAAAACTGGACAGCTACATGTAAAAGAATGAAATTAGAATACTCCTTAACACCATACACAAAAATAAACTCCAAATGGATTAAAGACCTAAATGTAAGACTGGACACTATAAAACTCTTAGAGGAAAACATAGGAAGAACACTCTTTGACATAAATCACAGCAAGATCTTTTTTGATCCACCTCCTAGAGTAATGGAAATAAAAACAAAAATAAACAAATGGAACCTAATGAAACTTAAAAGCTTTTGCACAGCAAAGAAAACTATAAACAAGACGAAAAGACAACCCTCAGAATGGGGGAAAATATTTGCAAACTAATCAACGGACAAAGGATTAAGCTCCAAAATATATAAACAGCTCACACAGCTCAATATTAAAAAAATAAACAACCCAATCCAAAAATGGGTAGAAGACCTAAATTGACATTTCTCCAAAGAAGACATGCAGATGGCCAAGAGGCACATGAAAAGCTGCTCAACATCACTAATTATTAGAGAAATGTAAATCAAAACTACAATGAGGTATCACCTCACACCAGTCACAATGGCCATCATCAGAAAATCTACAAACAACAAATGCTGGAGAGGGTATGGAGAAAAGGGAACGCTCTTGCACTGTTGGTGGGAATGTAAATTGATAGGGCCACTATGGAGAACAGTATGGAGGTTCCTTAAAAAACTAAAAATAGAATTACCATATGACCCACCAATCCCACTACTGGGCATACACCCAGAGAAAACCATAATTCAAAAAGACACATGCACCCCAATGTTCACTGCAGCACTATTTACAACAGCCAGGTCATATAAGCAACCTAAATGCCCATCGACAGTTAAATGGATAAAGAAGATGTGGTACATATATACAATGGAATATTACTCAGCTATAAAAAGGTATGAAACTGGGTCATTTGTAGAGATGTGGATGGACTTAGAGACTGTCATACAGAGTGAAGTAAGTCAGAAAGAGAAAAACAAACATTGTATATTAACGCATGTATGTGGAATCTAGAAAAATGGTACAGATGTACCAGTTTGCAAGGCAGAAATAGAGACACAGCTGTAGAGAACAAACGTATGGACACCAAGGTGACTGACATATATGCACTAATATTTATAAAATAGATAACTAATAAGAACCTGCTGTATAAAAAAAATAAAATTTAAAATAAATAAAATAAAATGCTAAACTAGCATAGTAATTTCAAATAAAATCAATGTATTTGAAAACAATAAATAAAATTCAAGAAAAAAAAGAAACTTTTACATGTAGCTGTCCAGTTTTCCCAGCACCACTTATTAAAGAGGCTATCTTTTCTCCACTGTATGTTCTTGCCCCCTTTGTTGTAAATTAGGTGCCCATATGTGTGTGGGTTTATCTCTGGGCACTCTATCCTGTACCATTGATCTATATTTCTGTTTTTGTGCCAGTACCATACTGTCTTGATTACTGTAGCTTTGTGGTACAGTTTGAAGTCAGGGAGCTTGATTCCTTCAAGTCCGTTTTTCTTTCTCAAGATTGCTTTGGCTATTCAGGGTCTTTTGTGTTTCCATACGAATTGTAAAATTTTTTGTTCTAATTCTGTGAAGAATGCCATTCGTAGTTTGATAGGGATTGCATTGAATCTGTAGATTGCTTTGGGTAGTATAATAATTTTCACATTGTTGATTCTTTCATTCCAAGAAAATGGTATATCTCTCCATCTGTTTGAGTCCACCTTTGATTTCTTTCATCAGTGTCTTATAGTTTTCTGAGTACAAGTCTTTCGACTCCTTAGGCAGGTTTATTCCTAGCTATTTTATTCTTTTTCCTTGCAATGGTAAATTGCAATGTTTCCTTAATTTCTGTTTCTGACTCTTTGTTGTTGGTGTATAGTGTATATGAATGCCAGAGATTTCTTTGCATTAATTTTGTATCCTGCAACCTTACCACATTCATTGATTACTTCTAGCAGTTTTCTGGTAGCATCTTTGGGATTTTCTATGTATAATATCATGTCATTGCCAAACTGTGACAATTTTACTTCTTCTTTTCCAATTTGTATTTCTTTTTCTTCTGATTGCTGTGGACTTCCAAAACTATGTTGAATAAGAGTTGCGAGAGGGGACATCCTTGTCTTCTTCCTGATCTTAGTGGAAATGATTTCAGTTTTTCACTATTGAGTATGATGCTTGCTGTGGGTTTGTCATATATGGCCTTTATTATGTTGTTGTAGGTTCCCTCTATGCCCACTTTCTGGAGAGTTTTTATCATAAATGGGTGTTGAATGTTGTCAAAAGCTTTTTCTGCACGTATTGAGACGATCATATGGTTTTTATTCCTTAATTTGTTAATGTGGCATATCACACTGATTGACTTGCATATACTGAAGAATCCTTGCATCCCTGGGATAAATCTCACTTGATCATGGTGTATGATCCTTTTAATGTGTTGTTGGATTCTGTTTGCTAGTATTTTGTTCAGGATTTTTGCATCTATGTTCAACAGTGATATTGGTCTGTAATTTTCTTTTTGTTTTGTGATATCTTTTTCTTGTTTTGGTATCACGGTGATGGTGGCTTTGTAGAATGAATTTGGGAGTGTTTCTCCCTTTGCAATTTTTTGGTAGAGTTTGAGAAGGATGAGGGTGTTAGCTCTTCTCTAAATGTTTGATAGAATTCACCTGTGAGGCCATCTGGTCCTGGACTTTTGGTTGTTGGAAAATTTTTAATTACGGTTTCAATTTCATTACTTGTGATAGGTCTGTTTATATTTTCTAATTCTTCCTGGTTCAGTTTGGAAAATTGTACCTTTCCAAGAATTTGTGCATTTCTGTGTGGTTATCCATTTTATTGGCATATAGTTGTTTGTGGTAGTCTCTTATAAACCTTTGTATTTCTGCATTGTCAGTCGTGATTTCTCCTTTTTCATTTCTAATTTTATTGATTTGCATCCTCTCCCTTTTTTTCTTGATGAGTCTGGCTACGGGTTTATCAATTTTATCTTCTCAAGGAACCAGCTTTTAGTTTTATTGATTTTTGCTATTGTTTTCTTTGTTTCTATATCATTTATTTCTGCTCTGATGTTTATGATTTCTTTCCTTCTACTGACTTTTGGTTTTCTTTGTTCTTCTTTCTCTAGTTGCTTTAAGTGTAGAGTGAGATTGTTTGAGATTGTTCTTGTTTCTTGAGATGAGATTGTATTGCTATAAACTTCCCTCTTAGAACTGCTTTTGCTGTATCCCATTGGTTTTGGGTCATCGTGTTTTTGTTGTCATTTGTTTCTATGTATTTTTTTATTTCTTCTTTGATTTCTCAGTGATCTCTTGGTTATTTAGAAGTGCACTGTTTAGCCTCCATGTATTTATGTTTTTTTAAGTTTTTTTCCTGTAACTGATTTCCAATCTCATACCGTTGTGGTCAGAAAAGATGCTTGATATGATTTCAATTTTCTTTAATTTTCTGAGGCTTGACTTGTGACCCAAGATGTGATCTATCCTGGAGAATGTTCCACATGCACTTGAGAAGAATGTGTATTCTGCCACTTTTGGGTGGAATGTTCTATAAATATCAGTTAGATATATCTGGTCTATTGTGTCATTTAAAGCTTGTGTTTCCTTATTTATTTTCTGTTTGGAGGATCTGTCCCTTGGTGTAAGTGGGGTGTTAAATTCCCCTACTATTATTGTGTTACTGATGATATCTCCTTTCATGGTTGTTAGCAGTTGCCTCATGTGTTGAGGTGCTCTTATGTTGGGTGCATACATATTTATAATTGTTATATCTTCTTCCTGGATTGATCCCTTGATCATTATGTAGTGTCCATCCTTGTTTCTTCTAACATTCTTTATTTTAAAGTCTATTTTATCTGATATGAGTATTGCTACTCCAGCTTTCATTTTTTCTTTCTTTTTTTTTTGCAGTACGCGGGCCTCTCACTGTTGTGGCCTCTCCCGTTGCGGAGCACAGACTCCGGATGCACAGGCTCAGTGGCCATGGCTCACGGGCCCAGCTGCTCCGTGGCATGTGGGATCTTCCAGGACTGGGGCACGAACCTGCGTCCCCTGCATCAGCAGGTGGACTGTCAACCACTGCGCCACCAGGGAAGCCCCTCCAGCTTTCTTTTGATTTCCAGTTGCATGGAATAGCTTTTTCCATCCCCTCACTTTCAGTCTGTATGTGTCCCTAGGTCTGAAGTGGGTTTCTTGTAGACAGCATATATATGGGCCTTGTTTTTGTATTCATTCAGCCAGTCTGTTTCTTTTGGTGGGGTATTTAATGTTTTACATTCAAGGTTATTATCAATATGTATGTTCCTATTACCATTTTCTTAATTGTTTTGGGTTTGTTTTTGTAGGTCTTTTTCTTCTCTTGTGTTTCCTGCTTTAAAAAGTTTCTTTAGCATTTGTTGTAATGCTTGTTTGGTGGTGCTGAATTCTCTTAGCTTTTGCTTGTCTGAAAAGCTTTTGACTCCTCCATGAAATCTGAATGAGATCCTTGCTGGGTAGAGTAATCTTTGTTGTAGGCTTTTCTCTTTCATCACTTTAAGTATATCCTGCCACTCCCTCCTGGCCTGCAGAGTTTCTGCTGAAAAATCAGCTGATAATCTTATGGGGATTCCATTATATGTCATTTTTCATTTTTCCCTTGCTGCTTTTAATATATTTTCTTTGAATTTAATTTTTGATAGTTTGATTAATATGTGTCTTGGTGTATTTTTCCTAGGGTTTATACTGTATGGGACTCTCTGTGCTTCCTGGACTTGGGTGAATATTTCCTTTTCCATGTTAAGGAAGTTTTCAACTATAATCTCTTCACATATTTTCTCAGACCCTTTCTTTTTCTCTTCTTCTTCTGGGACCCCTGTAATTCGAATGTTGGTGCATTTAGTGTTGTCCCAGAGGTCACTGAGATTGTCTTCTTTTCATTCTTTTTTCTGTATTCTGCTCCTCAGCAGTCATTTCCACCATTTTGTCTTCCAGCTCACTTATTCTTTCTTCTGCCTCAATTATTCTGTTATTCATTCCTTCTAGTGTATTTTTCATTTCAGTTACTATGTTGTTCATCTCTGTTTGTTCTTTAGTTCTTGTAGATCTTTGTTAAATATTTCTTGTATTTTTTCAGTCCGTGCCTCCATTCTGTTTCCAAGATTCTGGATCATCTTTACTATCAGTACTCTGAATTCTTTTTCAGGTAGATTGCCTATTTTGTCTTCATTTATTTAGTCTTGTAGGTTTTTACCTTGTTCCTCCATCTGCGACGTATTTTTTTGCCATCTTTTTTTTTTTTTATGAGTGGGATTGTGTTCCTGTCTTTCTGGTTGTTTGGCCTGAGGCTTCCAACGCTGGGGTTTGTATGCTATTGTGTAGAGCTGGGTCTTGGTGCTGAGATGAGGAACTCCGTGAGACCTCACTCTGATGAATATTCCCTGGGGTCTGAGGTTCTCTGTTAGTCCAGTGCTTCAGACTTGGAGCTCCCAGCACAGAAGCTTCCACCTGACCCTGGGCTCGTGAACTAAGATCCTGCAAGCCACCGGTTCGCTTTGGGGTTCCTCCTGTCTCCTTGGGCATCAGAGTCCTCCACCAGTGGCCGGCAGGCACCCTAGTTGTCAATAATAACTTCTTAAAGAGCTAAGAAAACTTCTTAAAGATCAAAAGAAATTAGTGGATGAAGTGAAGATTTCCTTTGGGGAATTTGGAAAGCTACTCAAAATCAATTCATTTTTGAAAAACTGAGAGGTAAGCATTTTGGGGGCATTCACCAACAGGGGGAGGTGGGAAGAGCAAAACTTTGAAAAGATAATGGAGGAAACATCGATTTTGAAGGGCTGTACCAGTGGAAGCCTGCTTTGGTCCTGCGGGCACTTGACTAGAAGCAGCTATAGATCCTTAGGGCTGGAGGAACAGAGAATGGAGCCTAGCTTTCACCAAGAGTGGAGATCTGAGTGAAACATCCTCTGTTAAGGGCTGGGATTCTGGATAATTTGAGTGACTCAAAAATCTTCAAGCCTCAGTCCTGGGCTTTGAATGCTTTCAGGTATATGGTAGAAGGATGCAGCATGTTTTCTAGAAGCGAATAATATCACTTAGGCATCAAATTATTTCTATCAGCAATTTAAATTCAATATCTAGTAAATATCCAGCTGAGGGAGGAAGAGCAGTGCTTTGGAAAGATCATAGAGAAAACATGGGTTTTGAAGGGCTACAGCAGTGGGACCCTGCTTGAGCAAGGACTGGCAAAATCAAAAGGCATCTGAAATTCTGAAAAAATCATCAGAAGCAGACTGTAACTTACTATGTTTATAAGGATAAAAGCTGAGCTTAAAATTTTAAGCTCTATGAATTTATCTATGAACATCTATGAGCTATTAACATCAACATTACAGATTTTGAAAAAGGAGCAAATAGAAATCCTAGAACTGGAAACCAGAATAACCAAACAAGAATTCAGTGGTGGATGTAATTGCAGATTTGTAATAGCCGAAAAAAAATTGATAACCCAGAAGATAGGTCAGAAGAAACTATCCAGAATAAAATACAGAATATAAAATAGAAGGGATATATAGGCAAGAAGGCAACAATAGAAACAGAAAAAGCATTTAATAATAATAATATATTTCTATGTACATATATGTGCATATACATACACATACATACATACTACACTTCTAGCAAACTAGGAATAGCAGAGAACTTCCTTAATCTGAAAGCTTTCTCTATGAGATCAGGAACAAGACAAAGGATGGCCCTTATCAACACTTCTATTCAATAGTGTATTAGAGATCCTAGCCATTGCAGTAAGGCAAGAAAAATAAACACAAGGTATAAGCAATGAAAAAGAATTAGCAAAATTGTCATCTGTAAATAATACTATTTTATACATAGACAACCTAACATAGCATAGAGATAACGTATTAGAATTAATAACACTTAATAGATCAATATTAGAATACTACAGTTATAGTTAATATAAATTATAGTGTTATGTTCTAGCAATAAATATTAGATATAATATTTTTAAAGATACCATTTTCAATAGCATCAAAAACACCAAGTACCTAGAAATAAATCTAGCAAAATATACATAGGATCTCTGCAAATAAACTATAAAACTTTATAAAAGAAATTAAAATTAGAGAAGACCTAAGTAATTTAAAACATACACCATGTTCCTTATTTTGTAAAGATCTCCATTAATGCCAAATTTATCTATATATTCATTCCAATCTTAAACAACCCTCAACAGGATATTTTTTAGACTATGGCAAGCTTTTAAAATGTATATGGCAGTGCAAAGGTCCAAGAATTACTAAGACATTTATGAAGAAGAAGAACAAGGTAGGAAGGATTACTCTATCATGAATCAACACTTATTTATAAAGCAATAGTAACTAAGGCAGCATATTATTGGCCCATGCATTTCACACAGACAGATGAAACAGAATAGAGGGTATAGCAACAGATTCATACATTTACAGACACTTGGCTTATGACACAGATGGAACTGAAAACAGTGGAAAAGAACAGACCTTATAATAAAAGGTGCTGGAATAACTGAATATCCTTATGGTAAAAAATAAAATTGAGCCTTTAATTCATGCTATTAAAAAAAAATCCAGGTGGATCATAGACCTAAGTATCAGAGGTAAAATAATAAAAGCTTCAGAAGGTTAAAAGGAAAATATATTGTATTTATGACTTTAGTAGGAAAGGATTTCTTACACAAAATACAAACACACTAACCATAAAAGGAAAGACTGATAAATTCATTATTTAAAAACTTAAAACTTTTATCAATAATGGAAAGGTACTTCTAAGAGAGTAAAAATGACCCCTCAGAGTAGGAAAACATACCTGAAACTCATCTAACCCACAGTGAACTTATATGCAATATAGTTAATGAACAAGTACAAATTGATAAGAAAAAGAAAGACAACCCAAAAGAAAAAAAAAAGGACAAATAATCTGAACAGGCAATTTCACAAAAAAGAAATTCAATAGCCAATAAACGTGTTAAAAGGCCCTCAGCCTCATTAGAAATCAAAGAACTACAAATGAAAACTACCACAAAATACCACTTAACATCCACCAGATTGGCTAAAATAAAAACATATGAGAATACAAGCATTAGCAAGGATGTGGAACAATGGGAACTTGTATACATAGTTGGTGTAACTAACATAGTTGGTGTAACACAACCCCTTTGGGGAAAAGTATGGTTATATCTTGCAAAGTTGTAAATACACATCTCTATGACCCAGCAATCCACTCTTAGTTGTAGATCCTACAGAATTGTGGTACCAGGGAACATTTGTGAAAATGTTCATAACAACATTGTTCCTAAAAACTCTAGTATGCGGATAACCCAAATGTTCATCAATAGCAAAACAGATCAATAAATTGTGATATACTACAGTCACACACAATACAATAATATACTATTTGATTCCATTCACAAAAGTTCAAACACAGGCAAAACTAACTTGTATTGCTCTGGGATGCATATCAAATAATAAAACCATGGAAATGATTATGGCAAAATTTTGGTTATATAATTCTGAAGATGAGGGGTTGCGGCTACAGCAAATAGAGCCTGAGGGGGAAACTGTGGGGAGAGACTGAAAGAAAGGAGCTGAGGGAAGAACATGGGTGGGGACTGGGGTGAGGTAGAAGTCTCGGGGAGGAGTGGGCAAAGAAGGATTACATGCCAGGGGGTGGACCTGAGGGGATGTGTGAGATGCAGGTATGGAGGTTGAGGTGAGTCACTGGAGAAAGGGAGCTGAGGCCTGGCAGCAGCTGAGGAGGGGATGAGCTGGTGGCACCTAAACAAGCTGGGGAAGAAAGGAGGCTGGCAGCTGGGAAGAACTGGGCACAGAGCATGCTCTGCCAGGCAGTACAGGCTGTCATTATATATTAGCATTCAGTACATTATCTCTAGCCTGGCCAACAGCAAAAGTCTCCAAATGGGTCTGCCAGCTTCTTCCCTTGCCCCTTTAATCTATTCTCAAACCAATAGTCAGAGGGATTCTGTTCAACTGTTTAAGTCAGATCATGTCACTCCTTGCTCACTCCAACCACACTATTCTAATTTCTGTTCTCAAATGCAATAGGCAGGACCTTTGCACTTGCTGTTCCTTTGCCTAAATTTACCTGTTACCTTTCCTCTAGATACATAGCTTGCTCTCTCATCTTGAAATAGGGAAGAACCTTTGTATTCTATTACAAGTTAATCACTAAAGGGATGTTGCCTATTAGCTTAAATTGTACATAATGGCCCATCTCTGGGAACCCTGCCTCCCAGCTCACAAGCATTAAGCTAAAATACCTTTGCTTAGCTCACATGAAACATCCTGACCAGACCCACTGGTGAACGACTGCAGGGAGGAAGAAATTAACACATCCCCTCTGGAGGCTGATAGGAACGACGAAGTGTTTGACTTTACTCCCTCCCCTTTGAGTATAAAAGGAGCCTGAATTCTAACTCAGGCAAGATGGTTCTTTGGGACACTAGTGCACCATCTCCTTGGTCTGCTGGCTTTCTGAATAAAGTCACTATTCCTTGCCCCAACAAATCGTCTCTCAATTTATTAGTCCATCGTGCGGATTGGTAAAAACCTCTCGGACTCGGTAAAAATCTCTTTCAAGGTTTTACTCAATTGTCACCTTCTCCTTAAGGCTTCCAGAGATAGTCTATCTAAATTTTTAACTACTTCTCACCTGCCTTTTTATTCTTTTCTTTCCTTAATATTTTTCTCACTAGTACCTATCACTCTCTTGCACTATATATTTCACTTATTTATCTTGTTAGTCATCCTAACTTCCATTAGAATAAAAGCACCATAAGGGGTGGGATTTAGGGGTCTTTTTCATGTTTGACTCCCAAGTACTTAGAAAAATGTCAGTATATACTCAGCACTCACTAAACATTTATTGAATGAATGAATGAATGAACATAAGAATGAATGAATGAACCCATCCATCCAATAATGAAAGCTAGAAACCTGGGTACCTTTGGCTCTTTCTTCTCCCTCACCCAGTTCTGTCTCTCTAACTTTCTAAATATCCCTCTACCCCTTCCTCTCCATCTCTATTACTATCCAGTTCAGATCACTATTATCTTTCACCCAGACTATGGCAATAGATGTCTAACTTCTCTCCTTTCCTCTAGCCCTGTCCCCATAAAATCCATCTTCCCCTGCGATCAGACTGATCTTCTTAAAATATGTCAGTTTACTACTGAAACTCTTCGATGGCTCTTCATCACACACATTGATTAAAACTCCAGCTCCCTGACATGGCATGCAAGGTCCTGCAAAGTCTAGCTCACACCTTCCCCTCTCGCCTCCTCTCATTACTCTCTGACACACAATGTATGAAGAGGAAACATCAAACTGCTTTTGTGCCCTGACACGTTGTTTCTGATCTGTGGGAGACTGGCTCATACATCCCACGTCTGGAATGTATTCCCGTTTCTCATTTGACCAAGCTGACAAATACCATCCTTTAGGATTTAATTCAAATCATTGCCTCTCCCAGTGCTCACGACTGCTGCTTCTATGTACCCTCCTCTCTGCTCCCATAATTTTCACACACATCTCTCCTGTGGCACTTACCATACTCCATAATAACTATATATCTCTTCTACTGGAATCTGAGATCCTTGAGGGCATCTTATTCATCTCTGTATGCCTAGTGCCTATCTCAGTACCTGGCATGAGACAGGTGCTCAAAAAATCTTTGGTGATTGAGTAAAAGAATGAGTTATGCTATATATAAAGAAAAATAATTTTTATAATAATCACTAAATAAATTAGAAACATGCAACTTGTGTCACTTTCAAATACTCAGGCATTCAACATATGTCTTTTACAAATTCCATCTTTTGTGACAGCAAAAAAAATAGGCACAGAGCTCAGAAGAATCACATTTAACATGTCTCTTATGGTTCTTTCATGCCCCGAAATTTGACTCTCTTTATTATAAATGCCTCAGGCACCAACAGATCATTTTTCTCATTTTTTGTTCAACTTTATCCCTTCACTAGTCTGCCTCTCTCACCCACAATAAAGAACTTCCAGCAAGCCACCATAACCAAATGTAATATTCATTACAATGAGACAATATAGGAGAAATTCAATACACCTTATTTTAGACATTTATAAAATGGGGATTTTCTCAGGTAGTCTACAGTGAAAATACTCTAATGGGAATTCACTGGGTTAAAATCGGCCTGGTAACAAGTGTTAAGCGGTCATTGTATTCAGAGCACTAATGCTTCACTAGGTAGAAATGTACATAAATACCACATATATCAATAATTAATATATTTAATTTCTCTATTATCACCCAGAGAGTTCTGTGAAAATACACGGCTCATCAAAAAGATGACCTCATCTGTCCATTTCTAACCTGTCAATCCTAAACTTGAAATTCTTTGATAAAAGATTTCCTGGGTTATCTGGAGCTAAGAGCAAGGAATCAGGACTAGAGTTTTTCTACCCAACTATCCTCTCACTCACTGCTTAAGGTTCCCCCAGTCAAACAAAACCAAGGTGAAAGGGCAAACTACAAAAAGCAAATCTGCCCTCTGAATTTCTAGTTGGAGAAAAGTATATATAGAAACCAGAATGAGCTCTGGTGTGATGAAAACTATGGGGATGGCCTCAAACAGACTTAGATGAGTTAACACCATGAATTTATTTTAAAATGCAAACTTTCTTAAACCATGAGGAACATCAAAGCCATATGCGAACAATTTGAAATACAAGTTGATTATCAGAGAACATAAATGAGTACACGAGATTCTTCCTATAGTACTTTTTAAAAAATGAAATAAATTTCATACAAATATAACTTATTCAATGGTATATGAAGACAATACTGTTGTTTATTGAGTATCTATTATGGATTATAGCTGGTGTTAGGCATTATGATACAAAGATGAACAAAAACAGACCCTTCTTTAGAGTCTGGCAATAGACATATAAACAAACACTTACCTCAGATGTAATAAATGTAATACGGGAGGTAAGCACAGCGAGAACAATGTGGGGAGGGGCAAAAGAGCACATTTATCTACTGCATTATATGTAAAAATCAGATCTCTAGAGAAAGTCACACTGTTAATATGTTATATATAATGTAAAAGGAGCCAATACACCTTATATCTCTCTACAGACTAGGTTATGCCGTATGAAAGTACTGATATTTAGCCATTTCTCACACACAGAAACAGTAATTTGACATGTTTTAACCTATGAGTTTCAAAGAAAAGTTTCATTTATTTATTCCACATATATTTGGTCATCATGTAGCAAGTGCAGGTAGAAGAGGAACGGAGAGGAGAAAGAGTAGCCGCACCAAGGGGGACTAAGGACTATGGCTACCATTTAAACAAATCGTTTTGGCCCTGAAATTTCCCCTAAAGAGTGCCATAGACTCAACCCTCCAAGAGAGCTGTGCAGCTCAAAGGTCCTTGTTTGTTCTTACACAAAACAGGCCATAGAGACCCTCTGTGAGAATGCCTAAAGCAGAGGTAGAATCTTAGGGAGGCAGGGACCCCCAAATCCCATGCTGGTAACTCACAGCCATACTCTGCTAATTGTCCCTCTTATTTATTCTCCTCTTCTTCCATAGTAATGACCTCTTAATTTTGTCTGGATATCAACCACCTAAAATAGACTACACTGTTCATCATGTTGCCAGGTATGGCAGGTATGAGAAAGTGCTAGCTCATGGGAGGCTAAGTGGACCAGACTATGCAATTTCTGGAAAATAAACTTGAAGGGCAGTCATGAAGCATTCTCATTCCCTTCTTCCGGCTAACTGGGGAAGTCCCTCCTTCCCCAGTTCCTATAGTTTTGTCTTTGCAAGAAGACCCTATGAATGAAATCATATAGTATGTAGCCTTTTGTGTCTGGCATTTTTCACTTAGGATAATACCTTTGAGATTTGTCTGTGTTGTTGTACGCGTCAGTAGTTTGTTACTTTTTTTGCTAAGTAATAATCCATTGTATGGAAGTATCATAGTTTGCTCATTCATCCCCCAGTTGAGGGCATTTGGGTTTCTTCCAGTATTAGCAATTACAAATAAAGTTGCTATACATGTTCACTTACAGGTTTTTGTGTGAGCATAAGTTTTCATTTTAATGAGTAAACATCTAGAATTGGATTGTTGCTTCATGTGGTATGTGTATGCTTATTAATATAAGAAATTGCAGTTCTTGATGGGAGGAACCAAGATGGCGGAATAGAAGGACGTGCTCTTACTCCCTCTTGCGAGAACACCAGAATCACAACTAGCTGCTGGATAATCATCGACAGGAAGACACTGGAACTCACCAAAAAAGATACCCCACATCCAAAGACAAAGGAGAAGCCACAATGAGACGGTAGGAGGGGCACCATCACAGTAAAATCAAATCCCATAACTGGTGGGTGGGTGACTCACAGACTGGAGAACACTTATACCACAGAAGTCCACCCACTGGAGTGAAGGTTCTGAGCCCCACATCAGGCTTCCCAACCTGGGGGTCCAGCAACGGGAGGGGGTCTTTTAGGGAGGAGGAATTCCTAGAGAATCAGACTTTGAAGCCTAGTGGGAATTGACTGCAGGACTTCAACAGGACTGGGGGAAACAGAGACTCCACTCTTGGAGGGCACACACAAAGTAGTGTGCGCATCAGGACCCAGGGGAAGGAGCAGTGACCCCAGGGGACACTGAACCAAACCTACCTGCCGGTGTTGGAGGGTCTCCTGCAGAGGCGGGGGGTGGGGGCTGTGGCTCACGGTGGGGACAAGGACACTGGCAGCAGAAGTTCTGGGAAGTATTCCTTGGCATGAGCACTCCCAGAATCTGTCATTAGCCCCAACAAAGAGCCCAGGTAGGCTCCAGTGTTGGGTTGCCTCAGGCCAAACAACCAATAGGGAGGGAACCCAGCCCCACTGATCCACAGTCAAGTGGATTACAGTTTTACTGACCTCTGCCCACCAGAGCAAATCAGCTTTACCCAACACCAGTCCCTCCCATCAAGCCTCTTAGATAGATTCATCCACTAGAGGGCAGACAGCAGAAGCAAGAAGAACTACAGTCCTGCAGCCTGTGGAACAAAAACCACATTCACAGAAAGACAGACAAGATGAAAAGGCAGAGGGCTATGTACCACATGAAGGAACAAGATAAAACCCCAGAAAAACAACTAAATGAAGTGGAGATAGGCAACCTTCCAGAAAAAGAATTCAGAATAATGATAGTGAAGATGATCCAGGACCTTGGAAAAAGAATGGAGGCAAAGATCAAGAAGATGCAAGAAATGTTTAACAAAGACCTAGAAGAATTAAAGAACAAACAAACAGAGATGAACAATACAATAACTGAAATGAAAACTACACTAGAAGGAATCAATAGCAGAATAACGGAGGGAGAAGAACGGATAAGTGACTTGGAAGACAGAATGGTGGAATTCACTGGTGCGGAAGAGAATAAAGAAAAAAGAATGAAAAGAAATGAAGACAGCCTAAGAGACCTCTGGGACAACATTAAATGCAAAAACATTCGCATTATAGGGGTCCGAGAAGGAGAAGAGACAGAAAAAGGACCCGAGAAAATATTTGAAGTGATTATAGTCAAAAACTTCCCTAACATGGGAAACGAAATAGCCACCCAAGTCCAGGAAGCAGAGCAAGTCCCATACAGGATAAACCCAAGGAGAAACATGCCAAGACACACAGTAATCAAATTGGCAAAAATTAAAGACAAAGAAAAATTATTGAAAGCAGCAAGGGAAAAATGAAAAATAACATACAAGGGAACTCCTGTAAGATTAACAGCTGATTTCTCAGCAGAAACTCTACAAGCCAGAAGGGGGGGCATGATACAGTTAAAGTGATGAAAGGGAAGAACGTACAACCAAGATTACTCTACCCGGCAGGGATCTCATTCAGATTCGATGGAGAAATCAAAAGCTTTACAGACAAGCAAAAGCTAAGAGAATTTAGCAACACCAAACCAGCCCTACAACAAATGCTAAAGGAACTTCTCTAAGTGGGAAACACAAGAAAAGGACCTACAAAAGGAAACCCAAAACAATTAAGAAAATGGTCATAGGAACATACATATCGATAATTATCTTAAACGTGACTGGATTAAATGCTCCAACCAAAAGACACAGGCTTGCTGAATGGATACAAAAACAAGACCCATATATATGCTGTCTATAAGAAACCCACTTCAGACCTAGGGACACATACAGACTGAAAGTGAGGGGATGGAAAAAGATATTTCATGCAAATGTAAATCAAAAGAAAGCTGGAGTAGCAATACTCATATCAGACAAAACAGACTTTAAAATAAAGAATGTTACAAGAGACAAGGAAGGACACTACATAATGATCAAGGGATCAATCCAAAAAGAAGATATAACAATTATAAATATATATGCACCCAACATAGGAGCACCTCAACACATAAGGCAACTGCTAACAACCATGAAAGGAGAAATCGTCAGTAACACAATAATAGTAGGGGGATTTAATACCCCACTTACACCAAGGGACAGATCATCCAAACAGTAAATTAATAAGGAAACACAAGCTTTAAATGACACAATAGACCAGATAGATTTAATTGATATTTATAGGACATTGCATCCCAAAACAGCAGATTACACTGTCTTCTCAAGTGTGCATGGAACATTCTCCAGGACAGATCACATCTTGGGTCACATCTTGGGTCACAAATCAAGCCTGAGTAAATTTAAGAAAATTGAAATCATATCAAGCATCTTTCCTGACTACAACGCTATGAGATTAGAAGTGAAATACAAGGAAAAAACCGTAAAAAACACAAACACATAGAGACTAAACAATACGTTACTAAATAACCAAGAGATCACTGAAGAAATAAAAGAGGATATCAAAAAATACCTACAGACAAATGACAATGAAAACACGACGATCCAAAACCTATGGGATGCAGCAAAAGCAGTTCTAGGAGGGAAGTTTATAGCTATACAAGCCTACCTCAAGAAACAAGAAAAATATCAAGTAAACAATCTAACCTTACACCTAAAGGAACTAGAGATGAAGAGCAAACAAAACCCAAAGTTAGCAGAGGAAAAATATCATAAAGATCAGAGCAGAAATAAATGAAATAGAAACAAGGAAAACAATAGCAAAGATCAATAAAACTAAAAGCTGGTTCTTTGAGAAGATAAACAAAATTGATAAACCATTAACCAGACTCATCAAGAAAAAGAGGGAGAGGACTCAAATAAATAAAATTAGAAATGAAAAAGGAGAAGTTAAAACAGACACCGCAGAAATACAAAGCATCCTAAAAGACTACTACAAGCAACGCTATGCCAATATAATGGACAACCTGGAAGAAATGGACAAATTCTTAGAAAGGTGTAACCTTCCAAGACTGAACCAGGAAGAAATAGAAAATATGAACAGACCAATCACAAGTAATGAAATTGAAACTGTGATGAAAAATCTTCCAACAAACAAAAGTCCAGGAGGAGACAGGTTCACAGGTGAATTCTATCAAACATTTAGAGAAGAGCTAACACCCATCTTTCTCAAACTCTTCCAAAAAATTGCAGAGGAAGGAACACCCCCAAACTTATTCTAGGAGGCCACCATCACCCTCATACCAAAACCAGACAAAGATACTACAAAAAAAGAAAACTACAGAGCAATATCACTGATGAATATAGATGCAAAAATCCTCAACAAAATACTAGTAAACAGAATCCAACAACACATTAAAAGGATCATACACCATGATCAAGTGGAATTTATCCCAGGGATGCAAGGATTCTTCAATATATGCAAATCAATCAATGTGATACACCATATTAGCAAACTGAAGAATAAAAACCATATGATCATCTCAATAGATGCAGAAAAAGCTTCTGACAACATTCAACACCCATTTATGATAAGAATTCCCCACAAAGTGGGCACAGAGGGAAACTACCTCAACATAATAAAGGCCATATAAGACAAATCCACAGCAAACATCATTCTCAATGGTGAAAAACTGAAAGCATTTCCTCTAAGATCAGGAACAAGACAAGGATGTCCACTCTCACCACTATTATTCAACATAGTTTTGGAAGTCCTAGCCATGGCAATCAGAGAAGAAAAAGAAATAAAAGGAATACAAAGTGGAAAAGAAGAAGTAAAACTGTCACTGTTTGCAGATGACATGACACTATACATAGAGAATCCTAAAAATGCCACCAGAAAACTACTAGAGCTAATCAATGAATTTGATAAAGTTGCAGGATACAAAATTAATGCACAGAAATATCCTGCATTCCTATACACTAATGATGAAAAATCTGAAAGAAATTATGGAAACACTCCCATTTACCATTGCAACAAAAAGAATAAAATACCTAGGAATAAACCTACCTAGGGAGACAAAAGACCTGTATGCAGAAAACTATAAGACACTGATGAAAGAAAGTAAAGATGATACCAACAGATGGAGAGATATACCATATTCTTGGATTGGAAGAATCAATATTGTGAAAATGACTATACTACCCAAAGCAATCTGCAGATTCAATGCAATCCCTATCAAATTACCAATGGCATTTTTTACGGAACTAGAACAAAAAATCTTAAAATATGTATGGAGACACAAAAGACCCCGAATAGCCAAAGCAGTCTTGAGGGAAAAAAATGGAGCTGGAGGAAGCAGAGTCCCTGACTTCAGACTATACTACAAAGCTTCAGTAATCAAGACAATATGGTACTGGCACAAAAACAGAAACAGAGATCAATGGAACAAGATAGAAAGTCCAGAGATAAACCCACGCACCTATGGTCAAGTAATCTATAACAAAGGAGGCAAAGATATACAATGGAGAAAAAACAGTGTCTTCAATAAGTGATGCTGGGAAAACTGGACAGCTACATGTAAATGAATGAAATTAGAACACTCCCTAACACCATACACAAAAATAAACTCAAAATGGATTCAAGACCTAAATGTTAAGACCGGACACTATAAAACTCTTAGAGGAAAACATAGGAAGAACACTATTTGACATAAATCACCCCAAGATCTTTTTTGACCCACCTCCTAGAGTAATGGAAATAAAAACAAAAATAAACAGGGCTTCCTTTGTGGTGCAGTGGTTGAGAGTCCGTCTGCCGATGCAGGGGACACGGGTTTGTGCCCCGGTCTGGGAGGATCCCACATGCTGCGGAGCGATTGGGCCCGTGAGCCATGGCCACTGAGCCTGCGCGTCCAGAGCCTGTGCTCCACAGCGAGAGAGGCCACAACAGTGAGAGGCCCACGTACTCTAAAAATTAAAATAAATAAATAAATAAATAAACAAATAGGACCTAATGAAACTTAAAAGCTTTTGCACAGCAATGGAAACCATAAACAAGACAAAAAGACAACCCTCAGAATGGGAGAAAATATTTGCAAACAAATCAACGGACAAAGGATTAATCTCCAAAATATATAAACAGCTCATGCAGCTCAATATTAAAGAAACCCAATTCAAAAATGGGCAGAAGACATAAATAGACATTTCTCCAAAGAAGACATACAGATAGCCAAGAAGCACATGAAAAGCTGCTCAACATCACTAATTATTAGAGAAATGCAAATCAAAACTACAATGAGGTATCACGTCACACCAGTCAAAATGGCCATCATCAGAAAATCTACACACATCAAATGCTGGAGAGGGTGTGGAGAAACGGGAACCCTCTTGCACTGTTGGTGGGAATGTAAATTGATACAGCCACTATGGAGAAAAGTATGGAGGTTCCTTAAAAAACTAAAAATAGAATCACCATATGATCCAGCAATCCCACTACTGGGTATATATCCAGAGAAAACCATAATTCAAAAAGACACATACACCCCAATGTTCACTGCAGCACTATTTACAATAGCCAGGTCATGGAAGCAACCTAAATGCCCATCGACAGATGAATGGATAAAGAAGATGTGGTATATATATATATATATATATATATATATATATACACACAATGGAATATTACCCATAAAAAGGAACTAAATTGAGTCATTTGTTGAGATGTGGATGGATCTAGAGACTGTCATACAGAGTGAAGTAAGTCAGAATGAAAAAAACAAATATCGTATATTAACACATGTATGTGGAACGTAGAAAAATGGTACAGATGAACCGGTTTGCAGAGCAGAAGTTCAGACACAAATATACAGAACAAACGTATGGACACCAAGGTGGGAAAACCGTGGTGGGGTGGGGATGGTGGTGTGCTGAACTGGGCGATTGGGATTGGCATGTATACACTGATGTGTATAAAACTGATGACTAATATGAACCTGCAGTATAAACAAACAAACAAACAAACTAAAAACAACTAATACTAAACTTTCTTTGGGTTATTTGTATGGAAATATGTTAATATAAATGTTTCAGACATTGCATGAAATTTCTAAAAATCTTGTATGTTCTGGTATAATGTTATGAGTCATAATTCTAGTTATTACTTTAAAATGTATATCTCAGGAATAACTAAATTTCTTTGTCAATTGCATTATTATGAACTTTCATCAAATCTTTAACCATGGTCATTTTAAGTCTTTTGTCATTTACAGACAGTTCTGGGTGTACTCTGATGCTTTTGCAAAAATGTTCCTATAAAAGGGTTTCATCTTCAAGGAATCATGGAAAAGACTCTGACAAGTACACGTTTCTGGTAACTGACTATACTGCTGAACTGAATGACTAAGCATTTTCAGAACTCTAATGGAAAACTGATGAATTCATAAAAGCGCTAACAAAAGATCAAGATAAAAAAAATTAATTACATGGGACTGAGTGAAGTGATGAGGATGATTAAAATTTTTGTGACTTTTTGTTCGAATTAAAAAAAAAGAACAGAAAAAAAAAGAGTAGGAAATCTCGCCTCTCTGTAATATATATCGTGAAAGGTCTGCATAAATACTTATAAAAAATTCTGTATTTAGAAACCTATTCAAAATAGGTCTTCTTGGGCTTCTTAGAAGTGTCAATAAACTCATATGATGCACTTCCAAAAACAAAAAATTGCAATAATGTTTTGCAAAGTGACTATCAGTTTGCAGTCCCACCAGGAATGTATGAGAATTCAAGTTGTTCCACATTTTTGGCAATATTTGGTATGGTCAGATTTTTTATTTTAGACTAATAGGTATATACTTATATCCCATGATGGTTTTAATTTTCTTTTCTCTAATGACTAATAATATTGAGCATACTTTCATGTCTTATTTGCCATATAACTTGTTTTGTGATTTTTCTAATATTTTACTTTTTAATTGAGTTGTTTGTTTACTTATCATTAAGTAAACAAAACACTTTGTAAATCCTGATAATTCTTTATAAATTCAAATACAAGTTCTTCATCAGATATGTGATTTGCAAATATCTTCTCCTACTGGAAGGCCTGCCTTTTTATTGTCTTCACAGTATCTTTCTATGAGCAGGAATTCTTAATTTTGAGAAAGTCCAAATGGTCATTTTTTTTTTCTTTTAGGGGTAGTGCTTTTAGTGTCGTGTTTAAGAAATCTTTGTCCAACCCAAGGTCGTAAAGATTTTCTCCTATGTTGTCTTTCCCTGTGTTTTGTAGTTTTCAGTTTTACACTTAGGTCAGTGATCCATTTTGAGTTAATTTTTGTATAGGTCACAAGGTATGTATCAAGATTCATTTATTTTTGCATCTGAATATTCAATGGTTCCCACACCATTTGTACATAAAACTACCCTTTCTCCACAAAATTGACTTTGTATCTTTGTTTAAAATCAATTGACCATGGATGTGTGGGCCTATTTCTGGATTCTCTATTCTGTTAATTGAGGCACACATTTTTTTTAGTAGATATGTATTCATTTTTAATAAAAATTTTTTAAAATACTGGCTTTCTGACTCCAAGTTGTGGCCTCCTCTCTTAAATTACCCAGTCCTTGAAATTATGATTTCCTGAAGTTATACTGAACAAAGTTACTGTAAAATACAAATATCCCATACAAAGTATGTCACATGAAGTATCCTCATTTGCAAGACATCTTGTGAATTGTTATGCCTTGCCACTGAAACATAAGGCTCTTGTTGCAAAGAACATTAAAAAGTACAGTCTCTTTTAGACTTCATAAATAGACCCCAATGCTGACAAATATGTTTTTTAAAACTAAGACATTTTAAGAGTAGGGCTACTTTGAATATATTATTTTGAACAAATACATAGATTCATCAAGTCCCTAAGCCCTGTGCAATTTCAATTAGCTACCTGCCAAGAGCCATAGATAACATAATATAGCTGTACAGAGAAAATGCCATCTGCCTCTGTGAGCAAAAATCACTCTAGTATCAATGCCTATGATTCCTCAAAGCTCTCTTGATTCCGCTGATACTATATCTAAGGTTAACCACAGAGAACTTCTCTGTGAATGTCTCCAACTGCAGAGACTATAGGGCCCCTGGGTCCATCCAGCACTGTACGAGATTCATTGATAACACTGATTGTGTGGATGGTGCATGGCACAGTTAACCACACCGAGATATTCATGAACAAATGCTCTAAATTGGCAGAAACCACTGAATCCTTGCCAGTTCCTGTGGTAAACTAAATATCCAAGTTTTTCTAACTGCATTTTTTTTCTTTTTTGATCCAGGAAACATATAATGTGAGGATCATCAATTCCCAAGAAGAAACTTGCATTATCTCTCATAACCAAAGAAAACACCCCTGAGATGATGCCAGAAATATAAATAGAAGTAAATAACACTGTGGACATTGAAAGATTGTTATCGTGTGGTAAAAGCAACCTTTCCCCTGCATCTAGTCCTTCAGGCCATGTGACTGATGGCTAAGTTTTTTGTGGTTACCTCTCCCTTTGAGATGATCCTATATAGGGTACCGTGTGCCTAGAGCATCAGTTCCAGCTTGACCAGGTAAGTGATGGGCCATTATTGGTTCCAACTCCTGCTCATCTTAACCTGCAGTCAGCACACAGGCAAGTTAGAATAGCCCAGCAAGACCCAGACATCATCTGTGTCAATTTATTAGTTGTGCAAAAGAGAATCCACCCTAGTTAAAGAAGGAAAGAATTAAAGGGCTTTAGAAAGTTCACAGTCTTTGGAAGGGTCTGAGAAGCAAGCTCTAGACTAAGTTTCCAGGAATAACATCTAGAACCACACATCACAGAGCTGGTCTGGCAAAGGTCATACTGGCTCTGGCACAATCAGGAAGTTGCTGCCATCATCACTGACCCCAGAACATGCTGTATTTGCTTGGGATCACACCAGCAAGATGGCTCTCCATGCCATATCTGTCTCTTCATATAACTGTGTTTCTCTTTACCTTTCATTTCAGTAGTTTCATTATATGTGCCTCGGAATACTTTTCTTTGTATTTATCCATCTTAGGAGTTTGCTGAGTTTCTTGAAAATATAGATTAATGTCATTCATCAAATTTGGTAAGCTCTTGTATGCTATTTCTTCAATACTGTCTCTATCTCATTCTCTCTCTCCTCTTTCTGGGACTTCAATTACCTATATATTAAACCTTTTTACTATGTTCCATATCTCTCTTATGTTCTCTATTCTGCTTTCATTTTATTATTTTTCTCTTCATGTACTTCATTTTGAAGATCTTCTATTGATCTACAAGTTCATTAATTCTGCCTTCTCATAATGTCTAGTCTGCTCATAAGGCTCATCCAATGAGTTCTTAAATTCAGGTATTATATTTTACATTTCTAGAATGTCCATTTGATTCATTTTTATATATTCTAATTCTCTACTGAAATATTCCATATTTTCATCCATTTTTTCATCTTTTCTTCCATTTTCTTTAACACATTTGTCATAATTATTTTGTAGTTCTTACCTTTTAACTGCAATATCTAGTTCATTTCTGAGACTGTTTTATTCCTTTATAATCAGTCACTTTTTCCTGTTTCTTTGAATGTTTGGTAATTTTTATCTGGGGCTGAACATTGTGAAGGATATATCCTAGAGGCTCTAAGTTATATTATTTTTCTCTAAACAGTGTTGAGTCTTTAGTCTGGAAGGTAGTTAAATTGCCACAAAATCTCCTGGATTGTGTTGATGATTTATTTTTACTTTTTTTATGGTAGGTCTGTTTCAGTTTTGTCCATAATTCTCGAGTGCAGCCCATACCCTTAAGGCATGACCTTCCTGGAGTTTCAGCTGAACGTCTAGAATGTTCACCAGGATTTCTCCACATAAGCTGGGCTAGGACTCAAATATCTACACCTCCCCAAAACTGTGTGACCTCTGAAATTTCTATTCAGTTATCAGCCTACCAGTAGTTTTTCTCTCTTGGCCTTTTGGCATCTCATTCTCTGCATTCAGAGCTTATAATTTGGCAAAGGACCCATGAGATATTTTTGTAGGCATTTTGGAGGCTCTTTATCTGCTGTACCTTCATCTCTGGTACCCTATCCTCCAAATCTCAGGTGCCTTTGTAGGCCAAACTCCAATATCTGCTTCCTTCACCTATCAAGATTATAATTTTCTGCTTGGGTTATTTCTCTCTCCACCTTATATTAAAAGATGATGTCAGGGGAATTTCCTGGCAGTCCAGTGGTTAGGACTCCACGCTTTCACTGCCGAGGGCCCAGGTTCAATCCCTGATTGGGGAACTAAGATCCTGAAAGCCGTGTAGCATGGGGGAAAAAAAAGAAAAAAGAAAAAACACAGGATGTCAGGAAGAAATTCTGAGCAAATATAGGGCTCACCTTCAAAGTTTTATTTCAAGGATCTTATCCAGGCACTGGCTGTCCAATGCCTGCAAACATTTTTTAAAATAATATTTTGTTCATGTTTTATAGTTGTTTATGGTGGTATCGGTTATTCATTATCACTGGAATTGGAACTCAAAAACTACATTTTAAATTAAAGTACCATACACCATCTGATTTGTAAAACCTAAGTCTAAGTCTATTCTCCAGAAGCAAAGGAGGCTGAAATCTGTGGAGAAGGGAGATTATGGGAGGAGTTGATGCCATGAAAAATGATCAAAGTGTGGAAAGGGTGTTCAAATGCTATTTATTCAAAAAGGTGTCTTCTACCCCATCATTATCTGACTTCCCTAACTACTATGGCTTCTTGGTTAGGATGTTCATTAGCTAGAGATGGGGGAAAAGGGCACAAAAACAAGATGAAGTCAAGAAGAAAACTAAGTGCCTGGTAACATGATTCATGCCCAAAATATACCTCAGTTTTATAGATTATCAGGTTTTCTTTTTAAAGTCACATGTGACTCTGAAGCGTATTCTGTGTTGACAATTAAGACTTGTACTTCATTTCTTAATGACTTTGCACATCCACATACTTGTTTCTACAGCAAGATTCCCTCATAAATAAGGTAAAAAGAAGGTAGTGAAAATAGTACTATCTCAAGAGGTTATTAAGAAGAAGAGAAAAAAATGCCTAAGCCTTATTACATACTTCGACAAAAGTTACTCAGCACCAAATGTGTTCCAATCACTGAAAAATCTGATGCGGGGGAGGTGTTGGAGGGCTAGAGGAGTTGGAGGGGGTGTATGTTATATCAGGATGAATAAGATGGGGTTCCTGCTTGCAGTTGTATAGGGGACATAGATTTTTCAGTGTGAGAGGTCCACTAGGATCAGGAAGGAAAAGTGTTGACTGGATTAGGTAATATGGAGGTCACTGGTCACTTTGGAGAGAGGAGAGGATTTTGGTGGAGTGGAGAGGTCACAAGTCCTGGAGAAAAATATAATCTAGATTATTCTTTCAAAAGGTTGATTTCAAATGAAAGGGTAGAGAATAGGGACTGCCCAGGTCCTAGAGGATGACTGAGAGAAATACCCCACAGAGTAAAAATAAAGAAAAAATAAGGAAAGGGGATAATCAGTAGAACCCAATTTCTAAAGTGGTTAGATGGGTCAGAGTCCCAAACATCAGAGGGAAGGACTGGATGTCATTGTGTAGAAGACATCACATCCTCCATCGGGAGGGAAGCAGGGGACTAGCAGGAGACAGACACAGGGTGGGCAAGGCAGGAATTAAGGGTCGATTTCATACCTCCATGACTTCATTTTATTGATAAAGTAGCAAGTGGGTTGTCTCCTGGGAGTCTGGTGGGGAGGGTGTATGGTGTTAGGTAAGAGTCTTGTAAGGACAGGTGATCCTTTGAAACAGTGATAAGGGGAATAGGAAGAACTGGTGAACAAAGGACAAGACTAAGGATTCCCATGCTGACACTTCATTGAGAGTCCGGATAAGATGACTTTTCCTTAGTAGTACCTGGCCACCCAGTATGGACACAGAGAAAGTCAACTGTGAGACAGATCTGGGAATGAGGCTCCCCAGCCATTCTGTAGACAGACGAGGATGTTAAGGAATCAAGCACACAGCTAACAGAGTGGTCTAGGCTAGTGCCAGGACGGTCTGGGGCTGGTAGTCTAGGAAAATTTAGGGCAACAAAGAGCAGGTTTTGTGGAAGCAGGAGAATAAGATCTCTACTTTCCCACTTTCATCTCAGCCCTCTTGTGAGAGGCCTAAAAGCCTCTACTTGCTACAGCAGCAGTTACTGATGGAAAACTAAAATAAAACAGAGACAGAGAACTCATTATTTCAAAATTCCTTTAACTCTTTTCTTAAAGACACAAATCGTCTAAATCATCCCCCACAAGCCCCTTTAAATTCCAAGACTAAGAACAAAATTATGGTTAAATGTTTAACTAATGTTTATTATAGCTAGCATGTTGGTTTTAGAAAGGTCAAATTTATGACACAATGAAGTAATATTTTTCACATTCTGTGAGTCTGTTTTATAGCACATTGGGGCCCACAGTATAATAAATGTCTTCCATTATTTTGTAAGATTCTTGTATGCAAAGCTGTGTAGGGCAGTGATAATACGGAATTTCAAATCAACTGAGCTGGCGTGAACCTTAAGGCGGGTCACTTTATCTTTCAGGACTTCACCCTTCAGACTTGTAAAATGAAGACTAGGGATAAATCTCCAAGTTTCTTTACAGGTTAAAAAAAATGAGCATAATTTAATATTTTTAATTACTACTGAATCGATAGAGTTACCCCTTTTCTTTTATGATATATTTTTGGTCCGAGCTATAATTTACTGAGTCTCAGTCCTTGATCAGGAACACAAACTCCAACGATAACACTGTCTCTATGGAAAATAGAATCCATTTTACCACAATTTACTTTATGTTCCAATTTCTCCACTCTCTGCCCACATTTACTCTTTGGAGGCTGCAACTCCAAAAGTTCAGAGATAGTTGTTCACCATATTGTGACCATGTGTCTCTGTGGAGACTCCATATTATGTTGTCTCCACTGACCCCAGCTCCTGATTTCATGGGTGAGTGCTCTACAGCACCCTTGCACATTTTAACTTGGATTTGTCATTGAGGGTAATATCAGAAAATGCCTATAAAGCATCTATTCGAATGCCTGAGATGTTGGGGGCTCTCCACAGAATACACCTGATACGTTGGGCAGCATGATGTATGGGAAATAATCAAAACACTGCCTTATTTTTGTCCCCCATTCAGATGTTTCTCCTGTCACTAGATGAAAACTAAGCAGAACCCATGGCTCACTCTTGGGTTACAGAGGGTCCCACAGTCACTTTAAGTCACAAAATACAGTCTTGATTCAAAATTAAATTGTCTAGTTCTAAGAGATTAAGCAACTCTTCCCTCTTTATTCAGAAGATAACATTTCCTTTCATTCCCTACATGCTTAGGCCATCAGAGTCCAGGAGTGGGAGGGAAAAGGGGAGGAGAGGTAAAGGGGAGAAGCAGAGTTCTCATTGGACTGGTGACTGACGCTGTCCCCAGTAAACCCGGCAGGTGCTTAATGCTGACTCTTGCCCTCCTATCAGTTTTCTTGTCTGGACTGTTCCTGGAAAATTCCCCATACACATTTTCCTTTAGCTAATTCTCTTCCACCTTCAGGTTACCATTTATTGCTGTTCCACCTCACTGTTTTGGGTGGAGCCCAAACCTCTGGCAAGAGCTTTGCTGGGCAGGAAAATCTCAGACCTTTGAAAATGACCCCATGCCACTATCCAATGATTTCTTAAATAGAGCACATAAAAGATTGATAAATAGTATTTCATTAGGACCTTCCAGAAAGCAGGAAAATGTTGCTCCAACTTTAACCACAAGAAAAAGCTGAATAGCCTACAACATCAAAACTTTTCTTGAACCCATCGGAGAAGAGGTCATGGGGCAATAAACTAGCCTGAGATTTAAAGAAAGGTAGATGTCTTACCTTTCTGGTAAGACAGACTGGCTTACCTGAGGCAGAGCCCCTGGGAAAGACAAGGCCATCCTAGAAGGGATAAGAAGATTGCAGGTAAAACTGTGATGATCCCATGGTTACACTTTAACAATTGCTGCTGTGGCAGAGTGTTAGCTTCTGTATAAAACCCATGGAAGCTACAGACGTAAGGGGAATTTACACCCCTTCACAGGCTTTTCTCTACAAACCTCACAGAATGCTCCTAAGAAAGATGGAGGTCAGGGTAAGCGAGCAGAGGAAGTTCCCTATGGGTGTGCAAATCAGCGAGAGAGGAACAAAACCCTACTGAACAAAAGGCACTGTGGGTGGAGAGGGATGCAGAGCAGCAAACTCACCAGGGCGCAAGTATAGACCCTTTACAGCTGGGGAAAGGGAACAAAGAAATCTTCCTCTCCTGGGGAAGAAGCAGCAAGCTCTCTCCCTCACAGGAACAAGCAAGACCAGAGGTGAGTCTGGAGTTCATCTGCCCTGGGGAGGAGGGCACAGCTACTGAGTAGGTCCTGGCCCCAAGACCCAGGGACATAGGTCCTGCCCAAGACTGAGGCTGAACCAAGAAAGCAGAATGCCTCTTCCCCAGCCAGGCTAGCAAGGGGCTAGTAAGAACCTACTGCAGCAGAAGGTGCAAGAGGAGCAAGTCTCTCTCTTGGGCTCAGGTTCACAGGGAAAGCCTGAAGCCTACTCCCACCATAAGCAAAGTACCACTAATTGCCAAAAACTGAAGACAACTGGTGAATGGATAAACTGTGATAAACCCATATCACGGAATACTACACAGCAATAAAAACGACGAAACTATTGACATACACAATAACGTGGCTGGATTTCAAAGGCATTATGCTAAGGGAAAAAAGCCAGACTCAAAAAAGCGCATACTATAATGGTTACATTTATATGACATTTTAGAATAGGCAAACTATAGGGACAGAGATCAGTAGTTGCCAAAGGCTGAAGGTGGGTGAGGTGTTGACTACAAAGAGGCATGAAGGATGGCTGACAGTGATGGAACAGTTCTACATCCTGACTGCAGGGGAGGTTACGTGTCAGGCATTTGTCAAAACTCAGAACTGTACACTAAAAAGGGTGATTTGTACAGTATATAACTTATACCTCAAAGACATTTAAAATTAAAAAAAACAGAATTTCATTAAAATTAAGAAGGTTTGTTTATGAAAAAACAATGTTAAGAGTGTGAAGAGACAAGTTACAGATTGGGAGAAAAAAATAGAACCTGCATACAGAATATATAAAGAACATACAAATGAGTAAGAAAAAAAGGCAAGCGATGGAATAGAAAAATGGGCAAAGGACCTAAGTGGCCATTTCACAAAAGAGAATATTCAAATGGCCAATATGCATAAGAAAAGCTGCTCAATATCTTTATTCTAAATGCAAATGAAAATCATAATGAGGTGCCACTACACATCCATCAGATTAGCTGAAGTGAAAGATTGGCAACATCAATGTTGGTGAGGATGTGGAGCAACTGAAAGTGGCTGCAAATTTATATAACCACTTTGGAAAACTATTTGGCAGTCTTTACTAAAGTGAAACACCCATGAGCCTTATGATGCAGCGATTCCACTCCTAGGTACTTATCCAAGAGATATGAGGGCCTATGACCACCATAAGACATGTTCAAGAATGTTCATAGCACCATTATCATAACAGCAAAAACCTGAAAGCAACACAAATTCCCATCAATAGGAGAACATACAAATAAATTGTGGTACATGTATATTATGTAGGAAGTACTACCCAGCTATAAAAAAGAACAAATAATTGCAACATGCAACAAGGACGAAACTCACAGATATGATGAGTGAAAGAAGTGTAAAAGAGTATATACTGTATGATTCGATTCATATGAAATTCACCAATAAGCAAAACTAACCTATGGTGATGAATTCAGAATAGTGGTCATGAATGGGGCCAGTATATACTGAGAAAAGGCATGAGAGAGTCTTCTGAGCGGTTCTATACCTTGACCCTGATGGTATTTCTATGGGCAGCATATATTTATAAAACTTTATTCAATAGCACACTTAGGTTCTGTGTGCTCTACTGCATGTATGTTTACCTCAAGGTAATACAATAAAAAGAAAATATCACCTATAGCATAGTTTAAGGGCTAATGATAATGTGTGCAAAATAAGTATAAACAGACTAGGAGTACATAAGGACTTGTCGTGGCCCCTGACTACCCTCCACCTTTTTTTTTTAGAGTCACTGAGTGTTCCTAATCAGTCACAGATGGAGAAGAAACACACATTAGCTCTGTAGCCCATGGTAGATAGGGCTTGATGCAGCTTCTATTGCTTTTAGGTCCTAAGCTTATGCAATGTCAAAAGAAATATATTTTTGTTTAAAAAAATGTGGTGCAGTGGTTAAGACTCTGCGCTCCCAATGCAGGGGGCCCGGATTCAATCCCTGGTCAGGGAACTAGATCCCACATGCATGCCGCAACTAAGGAGCCCGCCTGCCGCAACTAAGACCTGGCACTACCAAATAAATAAATATTAAAAAAAGAAAAAAATGCAGAGCAGACATTTTTCCTCTGATGTTTTAAAATAGAGACATTTGTTTCTATATGCTATTAACTGCTATAATATAACATCTACCAGCTTATTTTTTCTATCAAGAGAATATAATTTCTTGTTGCACCATCATCATCCTACCATGTCATTTATCAGTAAATTAATATTTGGGCACTGTATGTATGCTGTAACTCAATACAACTGTGTATGTGCGTATGCCTCATGTATCTTTATTTCTCAACCACAAACAAGCAGTTGGCATTATACTGCAGTTACAGAACTACTAAGTTTCAGAGAGCTGGCTAAGGTCACCAACTCCAGGTTCAACAGTTTCATGGGTAATAATATTGTTGGCAATTTTGTGAGGTCCGACCAGTCCCCTGCTCGGGGAATTAGTTAGCTCCCGGGTCCTGTCTCAGCTTCTCCAGTTTGTATGGTTCAGACCATTCTACTCTTTAAGTATGAGGCGGATTGCCAAATCACAACTCCCAGGCATCCTGCAAAATAAGCAGGTCACCTTAGGGGCAACCTTTACCCACTCAAAAATTCACCTCACATTAGCAGTAAGGATTTGGCACCACCCCAAATCATTATTTTCCTTACTCATAAGTTTAAGGCATGATACAATTCATGTTTGGTGGCCCTTCCAACGCTCCTAGAGAGGCCATCTTCACATGGGGCCTCCAGGACTCATGTACCCGTGACCAGGCACAGCAGCCACTCTTGTTTTCAGTTCTGCCACTAACGTAATTCCTCTATATTTCCCTGCGAGTGTCAGACACCAGTGCTCAAGCCTCCAACTACAGGGGTTACACACTCAACTCTCCAAGTCATCCTGGAGGCCCCTCGCTGGGTCTGAGCAGGAGGAAAACCCTGTCTGCTCCCCCCTCACTCTGCTGAGTGCTCACACACAGCCCATCAGGCTCTCCTCAATGTTTCTCTTCACAAATCCTCCCTCCTCTTCATAATTTGACCCTTTTTTTAAAAAACATCTTTAATGTGAATGAGAGGTCCATGAGTCTGGAGCAGCGTCAGACATTTACTTTATAATTACATTCTGCATTTTCATCCAGCACCTCACTCTGATGTACAGCATTTGTGGTTGGTATTGGACATCCTCAATCAAAACTTCAATATTCACCTCCTGTTATAGTAACTTCAGGTTGAACCGTATGAAATTGTTGATTGTTCACAATTTTTGATCTAAAAGAATTTCAATTTCATATGGTTTGAACTAACAATTGTATTCAAAATAGGCTTTTTAGAGAAATGGGACTTTAGGTTGGAATTGAACAAAAGGGAAAAGTGAATTCTTAAGTGAATACCCAGGCAAATACTAAAGCACCTTCTGCAAAGCGTCTCACCTTGGCTTTCAGATCAGCACACACTTCCTGTTGCTTTTTCCTATCCTTAACCAACATGTTTTCCATTTCATGAGTTGCACAGGCCTCGGCCACTGTCAGCACAGCCTTCTGTATAAAGTCTCTCCTATTCTTACTCCAACTTGCTATCAGGATCTTTCGCTGCTCCTTAGCAAAGCGATATTGGTCACAATATTTTTCATGTTCGACCTGAAAAGGTAACAGGTGGTAAACGCTTATGAAACTGAGCCTACGCTTTATGTCATTGTTACAAAAGTGAATAAAATGAATTATAACCAATGATTTTGAAAAATAAGGGACAAACATCTTAATAGTAAATACAACAACCAGGACCAAGTACCAGTCCCAGCGTTCTGAGCCCATGGCTAACTGGTGACTGAGGACCAGTCATTAAATGTTTTTAAGTTTTATACAGGATGGAGTCAGACCAGACAGCCCTAAAACAACTTCTACCCCTATATAGCAATGAATCTATGAGCAGAAAATATGATTTCCCCTACATATAATTTCAAAAATACTCCATCTTTAAATCAGCTTTGCTGTATTAACAGTGACTCCAGGTGCTTCAGTTAGATATATGCTAATAAACATTAAAAATTGCCACAATAATCCTGAAAACTCAGTTTGCCCTTGATTACTGAAACAATCAGATGTTCAGACATCTAAACTTGAAGTATTTATAGCAATGACAGTAGCCCTTCCCATCCCACACTCCTGAGGGACATGATATTCTTACATAGGTACCAATAGTTCCTGCTGCCAGTGAATCCCAACCCTGGGAGATTTGAGTCTTGAGGGAAAGAACAGGACGGGAGATAGCCTGAGTAGTTCGAAAAATCTCTGTAGGTGATTCTGAAATACTTATATAGAGGTGTGTCTCCTGCAATTGAGAGTCAGTGCTCTAAATAATTCTTTATTTTGCCAGTATAGACCACATCTCTGAATTTGATACATTACTTAACCCCTAAGCGATGTGAGAAAAGAAGCTAGCGAGCAGCATAAGGTTGGTCCTACCTAAAAAAAATAACTTAGGTATGGTTAATTAAGTACATAATGAAACGGGCTATGGCTTCACTGAAACCAAATATCAGCTTCTAAATTCTGTTTGGTAAACTTCTTAGCTTTATTCCCCTAAGCCAAGAATATGCTTAAAACTTGGCAAACATTAAGGAAGTATACACCATGCAGAAATGCATACTAATTATCCCAATGTAAGAAGTAAATGCAAAAATCTTTATCATATTAATAGTAGGCAAATATAAAAATCTACACAGTTAAAAATGACAGCTGGTCACAGAAGCAAACAGAATCTATAGGGAATAAAAAGAAAGATCTAATTTAGTAAATTAAGAGTTTTGTAAAATCCAGAATGAATTATTATATAACATGTTTTTTACACAACAAGGATTTGCTATAAAATAAAGGTCAGAATTAAAACAAATAATTGGGTGGGGGTTGGTGGGTGGGAAAGGATAAAAGAGGTTGGTCATACTAGTTGTGTGGCCTTTGCCTCAGTTTCTTCACCTGAAAAGTAAGGATAACTATAGTACTTCTCTCATCCACTGTTATGTGCATTACAGGAGTTTACACATGACTGAGATAGGATAAATTCTATACACGTTAGTATTGTTACTTGCTTGATTTAAAACAATTACAAAATGCTGGGTATGTGATAATATTTTATAGCATGGCCTATTTAAAAGGTAAGAGTCGGACTTCCCTGCAGGCAACATGGGTTCGAGCCCTGGTCCGGGAAGATTCTACATGCCGTGGAGCAGCTGAGCCCGTGTGCCACAACTGCTGAGCCTGCACTCTGAAGCCCACGAGCCACAACTAGTGAGCCCACGTGCCACAACCACTGAAGCCCACGTGCCTAGAGCCCGTGCTCTGCAACGAGAGGCCACTGCAATGAGAAACCCATGCGCCACAACGAAGAGTAGCCCCAGCTCGACGCAGCTGGAGAAAAGCCTGTGCACAGCAACGAAGACCCAGCGTAGCCAAAAATAAATAAATTTATTTTTTTTAAAAAAGGTAAGAGTCTATGCATGTTTGTTTACATATATGTTTTAAAGTGAGTTACTATGAAATTCACTGGTGACATGGTAACTTCTGTTTCCTTGTCTATGTTACCTTGTCCACTAAAGAATGTAACCATAACTTCCCAGGGAAATTTCAGCCAGGACTCTGAGTTATGAATTTGGGGCATTTGTGTTTAGACCCGTCTAGGGGGATCAAGTGGAGTTGTGGTGGGGATGGTGTAGGTAGGCACCAGCTCCCAAGGCAAGTGTTGGCTTCCCCACGACTAGAAGGACTGAGGTGTGGTAGGCTGTGTGAAGGCAGGAGCAGGCACCCCATTTTCAGGCAAGACTCAGAGATGGCAGAACCTCTGAAATGGGCAGGTGAATGTACAGACACCTGGAGGTCAACACTAGCAGAGCAACCCAGGGGACCATGGTGAAGCTCTCTGTGGCAAGTAAGCCACAGAAGAGTGAACGTGGCCAGAGGGATCTCCCACCTTTTTATGCACCACACTGACCCGAAAAATGGTAGACTTTCAAAATATAACCCTATTATTTTCTAGAGTGCAGAAAAAAAAATCATTTTAGAGCACCATTTAAAGTATATATATATTTTGCTCAATAATTATCAATCATTAAAACAATTTAACTTGCCAGCATATAGGGTCCAGCACTCACCAAATCATGCCTCGATTTGTGAGGAAAATGTCTCTGTAACATGTCCAGATACAGAGTCCTTCTGCCACTGAGATCCCCAGGATACTGATCCACAAGAGCCTGGTAAAACCAGTGGTCTTCATCACTTAATTGGAAGTTTCTGGAAGAAATAAAAATGTCACAACACTTTAAGCAATCATGGAGTTTGAGGGACCTTAAACTGTTTAAGCTGTTAGTGAATGATGATGATTATATTAAATAAAGACTTTTTAAAAAATACATTAGCCAAATTAAATGTCTCCTATAGAAAAAGTTCTAAATTATAACACAATGGGTTCTTTCAATCCTTTATTTGGTCTTGCCATGAGTTTCAGGAATAATTTGAAGAAGTTTAACAATGAGACATAATATTTTTAAAATATTTATTCTATCTTGCCTACAACAATATTTTAAAAATTATGACCAATGAATGAAATAATAAATTATTAACTCTACAGATTAAAAAGGAATTTTGCTAATTCAACAAACTTCCTGTTTCTAGACTGGAGGAAAACACAAATGTAAAGAGTCAAATAAACAATACACAAAGGAAACCAAGGCCTGAGGAAGGCACATATTAAGGTTCACTTTAGAAGTAAGTCTAGGGACTCCCCTTGTGGCACAATGGTTAAGAATCCACCTGCCAATGCAGGGGACACGGGTTCGAGCCCTGGTCCAGGAAAATCCCACATGCTGTGGAGCAACTAAGCCCACGTACCACTACTACTGAGCCTGCGCTCTAGAGCCCATGAGCCGCAACTACTGAGCCCGCGCACCACAACTACTGAAGCCGTGCACCTACAGCCTGTGCTCCGCGACAAGAGAAGCCACCACAATGCGAAGCCTGTGCACCACAAGGAAGAGTAGCCCCCACCTCACCACAACTAGACAAAAGCCCACTCGCAGCAACAAAGACACAACGCAGCCAAAAAAAAAAAAGTAAGTCTAAAATTATCTTTTATTTTACCCGCTCATCTTCTTGCTTTGTGGAGGTAAGACTAGATATTGGTAGTAAAAAGATAACCAGTGGCATTAAATTTCAGATCACTAAAGAAATCATTTGTAACAGGATCCCTTCACGTCACCTTCCCAATAACATATCCATCATGCTCCAAAATACCTTTTTTAGTTCAGAACTTTCCGAGGTACTGGCCTGGTTTGTGTATTAGCAAAGCCCTATGCAAAGTAAAAAGGTTACAATATCAGCTTGAACTCTAGACTGAATTAATGTTTCTTTATTATTCTGAGTTTATTTGCATATCATCATTCCTGTTTAATAAGTTGGAATAATCAAATACAGATGCAATCAGAGGGAATATTATTAGCAACAAATATTTCTTTGATCCAAGATGGAGACTTGCTATTGTTTATTTCTATCATTGGCCTTCTACTTTAAAGTTAGTTGTGCAATTTAAAGAATTTTTACAGTATGTCCTCTATGCCCTTGAAAAATATTTGACAATTTAAAACAATAAAAACCTCTTTAAATCAGTGACACTAATGGGAATTCTACCATCCTCATCCAACTTACCCAGTTTCTGTAAAGTATTTCATGATACTGATAAGTAGCAAGAAAGAAACAAAGTTATTTTTCAAAGAAGATAACCTTCTCTAACAGCTCTATAATAGGAAGAAAAAGTGGGCTGGAAGTGTTCCATTAGGAAGAAGCAAACTCTACATTTCTTCTGTATGACATGATAATATATTGCAGAGAAAGAATTTGAGATTTCATTCATTGAACACATTGAGTGTTTGGGGTCTCTCTGAATCAGTTAAGCCAAAGGCTTCTGCAAATAAAGCATCTCAAATAGGAGTATTAAGCCTGGAGAAAGGATTGCCTGAGTGGTTTTGGCATTTAAAACACCCTCAAGTCTTCAGGGACAGTATCTCAGGTCCTCTCTCAAGGAACTCATTTCATTCATGATAACATAAATGCATTTTAATAGCAGAGTTAGCCACATTTCTACATGGCAAGCAATCAGAAAAAGGAATAGACCCAGAGTCGATGTCCTCATTTATGCTTTTAAACTGTTTCTGTAATCAAAGGGACCTGAATACAGTTTGAATTTCCATCTTTATTTGATTACAAGGATAGACGTGTAGGGGTGTATGTGCTGGGGAGGAGGAAGCGACAGAATCTAGGTCCAATAAGCTCTCTGTTCTTTTAAATTGTCATTTATCTATATAAAGGATGCTGTTGGTGCCAGGCTAGATCACCTTGATGAGCTAGAATTCCTATCTTCAAAATGCTGGTAATTCACAGATGTACCTTCCTCCTCTGAAGAACTGTCCTGGGCTAGATGGGAACTGCCTCACCCAGGAGGCTATTCTCCCACCACCTTTCAGAGCCAACCTCAACCAACGACTGGCTGACATGGGGGTACAGAAGGCCAGGCCACTTGCCTCAAGATGAGACCAACTCTGTGATGCCATTCGTGCTCCAGAGTTTCACTGTGGGAGCAAACTGTAACCTGTTTCCATTGAGATCTTCTGCCACAGACATCTTCCCCTCCTCCATCCTGCTTCCCTTACCATCCTTCTCCTGAGAGCACTGCCCAACAAATCACATGTTCTTACAATCCCTGTCTCAGATTTGCTTTTACAGAATTGACCTAAGATAATCTATGAGCAACCTTACCCATAATTGTCAAAAATTATTTAAATTCTTTGGCAAATGGAAAGGTACTTCTAAGCTAATTGTTTTGATGATCTCTCATACTGAATTGTGGTGTAAGATTGTGGCTATCCTCAAAGTGCAGATAGCAAACATTTACAAAAATGTTTTTTAAATAAAAGCATACATTAAGCAGTGTGCATTGCTATAAATAAACATAGCAGCAGAAGAATTTGTGGTACTCAGTACATTTTTATACATTGCATGAATGTATTAATTAGGTACCATTTTAGTGACAACATTAAAACCACTTAAACATATGAAGATAATATAACATTAAAACTACATATTTCAAACCAAGTATGATATGAACAATGATCACATCCATTTTGCTCCTATTGATTTTGGAAACCTCACATCTCAACAGCTTTTTCCAATTACCACAATTACACAAATTGTAAGTCATTTTTCTATTAGATGTAGGATAAAAACGAAAAACATGCTTATAAGAAATGATAGGGCTTCCATGGTGGTGCAGTGGTTGAGAATCTGCCTGCCAATGCAGGGGACACGGGTTCAAGCCCTGGTCTGGGAAGATCCCATATGCCGCGGAGCAACTAAGCCCATGCGCCACAACTACTGAGCCTGCGCTCTAGAGCCCACAAGCCACAACTACTGAGCCCACGTGCCACAACTACTGAGGCCCGTGCGCCTAGAAGGCAGTGCTCCTCAACAAGAGAAGCCACTGCAATGAGAAGCCCGCGCACCACAACAAAGAGTAGCCGCTGCTCGCCGTAACTAGAGAGAAGGCTGCACGTAGTAATGAAGACCCAATGCAGCCAAAAATAAAAATAAATAAAATTATATTAAAAAAACTTTAAAAAAAGAAATGATAATATAAATACTCACAATATTATTATTTTAGAGTACTTATAGCAATTTCCAGAGCTGCTGGCTTAAATTTTGAAGCAAATATTCACATCAGCAACACTATTGGCAGAGTCATGCATCTCCATTAGGATGCTGTCTGTGAGGGAGAAAACTTCCACCACTATATATATATATATATATATATATATATATATATACTGAGTCTTCTGGGTAGTAAAAATCTAAGATGAATATTCAAACATGATAGCCTCTTCACAATAACAAAGTAGCCATTTCCTACTTGGCATCTAAGATAAAATCAAATTTAACGTATCTGAATTTCTAAATTCAAATCTGGACATTTATCTTTTCTAACCTTCATCTTTTCATTGTAGAAAAAAATATCTATATAAAATAGCAAATTATCCTAAAATTTTGTACTTAAAAAAATATCTTCAGACAAAAGATCTTTGGTAGGTCTCTGCAATTTCCATTTTTCTGTCCATCCAAATTTTCTAATTTAAAATGTTTCAGGAAATTTCAGCCTGCAGGAGGATGAGGTATTTATTGCTCAGTCCTTACCCTCCATCCCCCACTTCCAATTGAGGTCCACCAATATCATTTCATCGTGATTTCCTAGGATATGAGACAAAACAGGTAACTCAGAAAAGGAGGACAACAGGGCTGTGAGAATTCAACGAGACCAAGGCCAACTGTCTCCATAATTCTACCTGTTTGAATCGTTACAAAAATCCTAACCTGACTCACAATCAACTTAACTACCAGTTTTCTTCATAATCGTGTTAAACCACTTCCCCAGGGTTCTGGTTCCGTGACATCAAAAGACATTTAGTGGGGTGGGGGCAGCCAGCCATGGCAAACAGCCCATGTAGGGCAACAGGTACCTTAACAGCAGGGACAAGTCTATGAGACTAAACACTGTGTATTCTAACTGGCTGAACTTGTCTTATATTTTCTCAGAGTGAAGGGGGCTTTCCAGCAAAATGGCAATTAGGGCCTCCTGATGCTAGCCGATGCAGTTACCAGCATCTGATGACTACCTTGACTGGCAAATGGCCATAGTGAATCTGGATTGAAGAAAAGCTCTTGTCTCTTCAAGTGTAATGCTATCAGGGGAGTGAGCCACTGGTGGAATAATGTGGATAATAGATGGTTCTGACACAATCTGCTTGTTTGGCAGCATTGGGTCTGACCCTCTAGAAAATACAACTTGACACCACTTTTCAAAGTTGTCTTTCCAAATCATACCCATCCAAACATTGAATCTAATCAGCCTGGTTCCTGAAACTGTCTCCCCAGCTCTTCACCACCCCACCCCAGGCCTATTGTCCAAACACAAATCTTTGATTTTCAGCCTGGTTTACAGAGGGCCCTCTGGCCGCAGACTCATTTCTGACCAACAGAATCGGCTCCTTAGATGTTGTTTGGGTATGTACATTGTCTTCCAGGAGATCATTCCCATTTAGCAGTCCTCACTCTCCTGGCTCCCCAGGCTCTGCCCAGTTTACCTACTCAGGTGGGAGTTGACAGCCAGAATAAAGTGGGCTCTTAGGAGTATGGTCAAAATCCACTGAATTGGGCTTCCCTGGTGGCGCAGTGGTTGAGAGTCCGCCTGCCGATGCAGGGGACACGGGTTCGTGCTCCGGTCTGGGAAGATCCCACATGCTGCGGAGCGGTTGGGCCCGTGAGCCATGGCCGCTGAGCCTGCGCGTCCGGAGCCTGTGCTCCACAACGGGAGAGGCCACGACAATGAGAGGCCCGCATACCACAAAAAAAAAAAATCCACTGAATTGAAGAATCAACAACAACAACAAAAGTGGTCCAGAAGATAAAGCCAGAACTTGGACCAGCATCCAAAGCCGCCTTCTTCTGAGGGGTGACAGGAAAGTGAAAATAGGACCCTCCAGAATTTCTTAGAGGAGAGTTTAGGAATGAGAATCTGGTCAGAAGAGGAGGTTAAGTGATTTATTTGGAAGCTGCAATTGTTATTTTCATAACAAGCACTCTGTATCTGCTTTTGTATCTGTTTTTACTTAGATACTGTTTAAAAGTAGTTTGCATGGAAAGCTGAATTTTTTACTTAGAATGTGTATTTTTTGGAGGTGGAGTAGCTGGGATGGTGACAATACACCTAAACCATCTTTTGTGCCTATCTCCATCCACCACTAGTTTTAAGAGGCAGTATAATTCCTAGTGGAAGTTTAGAAATAATATGATCAAGATAAAACAGCTTGTTAAAAGTAAAATGTAATAGCTCAGCCATCCCATATGCTAGGTTTTAAATAATTATATTCATCACAAGAACTGTAAGGAAAAGGTAATTGTAGCAGACATCACCTCTACTCTTGCTCCTGCTCACCATAATCCTGATTTTATTCAAGATTTACCACCTTCCTGTACAGGCCCCCCACTTCAGGGTAAGTGAGCCCCATTCCAGCCCCAGGAGTGAATCTTGACTGATCTTAAGCCATTCACAAACATCTGTTCTCAAGCTTTCCGTTCCTCTTCCCAGTGTTCGATATAATCATGGACAAAAGGCCCAAAAGGCCACCGAAATGGGAGGAGAAGTCTTCTGGGGGCAAAGGTTTCCTAGCTCTTAAAACAAGTCACAAGGAAGAAAAGGTCCCCTTCTGCTTCTGAGTGTGGCAGTGTGGAACTGCTCTAGTTGTCTGGCAGAAAGTCATCTATCTACCCTGCAGGAAGGCAGGGCAAGAGAATGCAGAAAACTAGGCCTTGCTGTGCTTGGACTTCTCTACCTCTATGCTTCGAATGAAACAAGAAGTCGCTTTATTATTTATGTTACTTTGACTTGGGTTGGGTATTCTCTTACTTTCAGCTAAAGATATCCTATTTGACAGCTGAATGGAAGAAAAATGACTTTTTTAAAAGTCATTTTTTTTAAAAAAGTAGCATCCTAATATTGCTTTGGAAGGAATGTACTTCCTAATATTGTAGCATCCTAATATTGCTTTATGAAGAATGTAGAGATGCAGATCCAATGTGGCCAGTGACCAACATCTACAGTGACACTCCTGAGCTGACTGGGAACAGAGAAGTGTTTAACACCAAAGGCCATTTTTAAGACAAAAAAAAAAAAAAGAAAACCAAACAAAAACAGCTCAAACTCAAACAAACAGAATCGGTAAAGAAAAGATCATCCACAAACACATTATTTGCTCTAATTAAAAAAAAAATCCTATTGAGCCAAAATCTGCTTCCATGTACCATTTTACTCTTCACTTTTGGGGAGCAAGAATATTTTTAGGTGCAATAAAGTTGAAGTGAATAAAGTTACTTTATATGGATATTATTACTCAATTTTCCAGGTTCAAAAGCAAAAATAATAGAACTGGCTTACTTCTTTGGGATGGGATGAGGAAAAGTTTAATTAACAATTATGAGGGCTTCTGAAATTTTAATTGCTACATAAAAACACTTATAATATCACCTCAAACCAACTACCAGTAATCATTAAGAAACTGTAAGACTGGAATATAAGAATGATGGTTCTTTTTCTTAGTTTGTTTTTTCTTAGACATTAACAATGTTCAACTTTATGTTCTTTTATAGGCACTAGTGTTGGAAATAAACACACGCCTGTGAGTGTGGTGATTATAATTTCCTACATTACTAGTTCTCCATAGTCTCAGTTTTAATGATACAGTTTCCTCAAAGGATTATATTTACCCACAGTTGGACTTCAAGGTATAAGGAGTAGGAAAAACTTGTTATTAATTATTGACTTGATATATAAAGTAAGGTATTATAATTTCTCTCATGTAAAAATTTGACAATCCTGTCTATAGAAATTTTAATCTTGTCTTTGCTTATAGTTACACAGATTTTATTATTTAAATAACAAATTCTATCTATATCATCCAGGTTTAAAAATAACATATATCAATTGTGCTGGACACAAATCTGTCAAGCTGCTATGTTTTCATTTTCTCCAATCTGATTTACTCAAGATTAATTTGATTTCATATCCAGCAAAAAAACAAAAACCTCTCATAAGTAACTCTCACTCCATCCTGTAAAACCCTGATTTTTCAGTCTCCTGAAGTATTAAAAATGTATATTTATGCAACATTACACTGTATAGTTTCTATTTGAGGCAATTATATCAAGAAGGCAGTTGTGGGCTACAGTGATCCTAACAATAAAGCCTGCTGAACTAGAAATTTATGGCCACTATTCTTAGATATACTTTTCACAGACATTTAAACAAACATAACATATCAATAAATACACAGACTGAGTTATTAATTAAGCAAAAGCAAAAATCTAAGACTAATTTTTGGGATATCCTGCAGAAATTGGACCCATTTTTTTTCCTTGATAAAATGTATTCCACCATAGTCAAGAGAATTTAAAATATACTTCATTCCCACAACAAACGCAGAGTAGGTTGAACAATCACCAAGTGTGGCTTTTAGTTCATGATCATAAAGTAATTAAATATTTTCAATGATGTATTTAAGAGAAAGCTATGAAATACACATGACAAAAAAATAAAATCACAGTCTGCAATTATTACCTCCCCAGAAGAAATACAAATTCCCAGGTAAGGTTGGACAATCCATGTTGGAATACGCCAAGAGAAAATGGGAGTTGCAGTGATCAAGGACATTGCTTGAGGGGGTCATGTAAACAATGTGACTAAGTGAACACATTAGTGTTCAAATAATTATGCTCCTGTTTCTGAGCACTTCTCCCCTTATTAACCACCCTTGACATACAATCAGCCCAGATCAGAAATGTAGAACCTCAGACTGGACATGACCAGGCCCTGAATCTTTCCAAAAGTTCTGAGAATACATTCTCAGAGAAAAATGCCACCTGCTAATCAAAGTGTTTAAACTTCCTGTAACTTCATCAAGTAAGCAAATGTCAGTGGTTTATTATGCTCCTTTCCCCGTCCTTCTTCTATCTTTTATTCACCAAGCAAGAGTCACATATGTAAGCATATGTTTATTCAAATATTTTTTAAAGAAAATCATGTGAGAGACATAGAAAACAAACTTATGGTTTCCAAAGGGGAAGGTGGGGAGAGGGATAAATTAGGACTATGGGATTAACAGATACACACTACTATATATAAAATAGACAATCAACAAGGATTTACTATACAGCACAGGGAACTATATTTGATATCTTGTGATAACTTAAAATGGAAAAGAATCAAGAAAAGAATATAGATATATGCATATATATGGATAAATGAATCACTTTGCTATATACCTGAAACTACCACAGTATTGTACATCAACTATACTTCAATTTAAAAAAAATAAAAGAAAGAAAATCATGTGAGGCCACTCACTGTTTCCTGAATGCTGGCTTCTAAGGCTGGTTTTTATCTATTTCATCTTTTATCTTTTTGCCAATTCTGTTGGCAAAACTGACATAAGTACAGGGTCAGAGCTATGCTATATAAATACTGAAAAAGAGAGAGAAAGAGAATATGAACAAGGCACTGGTGATATTCACACATGATAGCCATAGCCAATACCTTGACCAACAAGTCCAAAAGATGAACCAAATGATAGCCTGTTGGTGAAAGTATAAATTGTTTCTACCTTCCTGGAAGGCAATATGGCAATACTCTCAAAAGCCTTAGAATTTTTCATGCCCTTTGGCCAGCAATTCCATTTCTAGGAATTCATCTAAAAGGATTAACCGTGGGATTACTCAAAGTATGGTGACAAGGTTTTTTATTCCAAGGTTTTAAAACAAATATCAAAATACGTAATACGTATATATTTGCCCAAAACCAGGAAATGGGTTAAATTTGTGTGGATGAATTATAACAATGTATCATAATACCATGTATGTAATAACAAATATGCTGTAAAGAATATTTAATACAGTGACTTAAAACATAGAAAAAGGTTGGTAAACATTTATAGAAAAAATGAATAATATTGGATCCAGTTCACAAACTGGAAAAACAATGGATAGTGTAGAGTATTTTTTCATTTTTATGAACAATATACATATATCTGAAATGTACAAAATGTTACCAGAGGATATCTCTGGTGTTAGAAACTTAGATAAGCTTTTAGTTTCTTCTCTTTGCTTGCCTCAACTTTTAAAAAATTTTCTCTAATAAATGTAAAGAGTTCTGTATTAAGAGAAAAAACAATAAGGGAAGTCCATAAGCTACTAATCAGTTATTTTGAAAGTTACTAAAAATTAGGTAAATTCAAATAATTTAGTTGAAAAAGTACAACTTTGGGGTGTTAGCAATGTATACACAGAGGGACAAAATTGTTAAAAATCATTGTGGATTTTAGAGAGGGCAGACAGCAGAAGCAAGAATAACTACAATCCTGCAGCCTGTGGAACAAAAACCACACTCACAGAAAGATACACAAGATGAAAAGGCAGAGGGCTATGTACCAGATGAAGGAACAAGATAAAAACCCAAAAAACAACTAAATGAAGAGGAGATAGGGAACCTTCCAGAAAAAGAATTCAGAATAATGATAGTGAAGATGATTCAGGACCTCGGAAAAAGAATGAAGACAAAGATCTAGAATGTGCAAGAAATGTTTAACAAAGACCTAGAAGAATTAAAGAACAAAGAAAAAGAGATGAACAATATGATAAATGAAATGAAAAATAGACTAGAAGGAATCAATAGCAGAATAACTGAGGCAGAAGAACAGATAAGTGACCGGGAAGACAGAATGGTGGAATTCACTGCTGCAGAACAGAATAAAGAAAAAAGAATGAAAAGAAATGAAGACAGTCTAAGAGACCACTGGGACAACATTAAATGGAACAATATTTGCATTATAGGGGTACCAGAAGGAGAAGAGACAGGACCTGAGAAAATATTTGAAGAGATTATAGTCAAAAACTTCCCTAACATGGGAAAGGAAATAGCCACCCAAGTCCAGGAAGCGCTGAGAGTCCAATACAGGAGAAACCCAAGGAGAAACACGTTGAGACACATAGTAATAAAATGGGCAAAAATTAAAGACAAAGAAAAATTACTGAAAGCAGCAAGGGAAAAATGACAAATAACATACAAGGGAACTCCCATAAGGTTAACAGTTGATTTCTCAGCAGAAACTCTACAAGCCAGAAGGGAATGGCATGATATATTTAAAGTGATGAAAGGGAAGAAACTACAACCAGGATTACTCTACCGAGCAAGGATCTCATTCAGATTCAATGGAGACATCAAAAGCTTTACAGGACATCCCTGGTGGCGCAGTAGTTGAGAGTCTGCCTGCCGATGCGGGGGCCGCAGGTTGGTGCCCCGGTCTGTGGGGATCCCGCGTGCCGCGGAGTGGCTGGGCCCGTGAGCTGTGGCCACTGGGCCTGTGCGTCCAGAGCCTGTGCTCCACGGCAGGAGAGGCCGCAGCACTGAGAAGCCCTGTACCGCAAAAAAAAAAAAAAAAAAAAAAAAAAAAAAAAAAAAAAAAAAAAAAAGCTTTACAGACAAGCAAAAGCTAAGAGAATTCAGCAACACCAAACCAGCTCTACAACAAATGCTAAAGGAACTTCTCTAAGTGGGAAACACAAGAAAAGGACCTACAAAAACAAACCCAAAACAATTAAGAAAATGGTCATAGGAACATATATATCGATAATTACCTTAAATGTGAATGAATTAAATGCTACAACCAAAAGACACAGGCTCACTGAACGGGTACAAAAACATGACCCATATATATGCTGTCTACAAGACACCCACTTCAGACCTAGGGACACATACAGACAGAAAGTGAGGGGATGGAAAAAGATATTCCATGCAAATGGAAATCAAAAGAAAGCTGGAGTGGCAATACTCATAACAGAAAAAATAGACTTTAAAATAAAGAATGTTACAAGAAACAAGGACGGACACTACATAATGATCAAGGGATCAATCCAAAAAGAAGATATAACAATTATAAATATATATGCACCCAACACAGGAGCACCTCAATACATAAGGCAAATGCTAACAGCTATAAAAGAGGAAATAGACAGTAACACAAAACTAGTGGGGGACTTTAACACCTCACTTACACCAATGGACAGATCATCCAAAATGAAAATAAATAAGGAAACAGAAGCTTTAAATAACACAACAGACCAGATAGATTTAATTGATATTATAGGACATTCCATCCAAAAACAGCAGATTACACTTTCTTCTCAAGTGTGCATGAAAAATTCTCCAGGATAGATCACATCTTGGGTCACAAAACAAGCCTCAGTAAACTTAAGAAAACTGAAATCATATCAAGCACCTTTTCTCACCACAACGCTATGAGATTAGAAACAAATTAAAGGGAAAAAAACGTAAAAAACACAAACACATGGAGGCTAAACAATACGTTACTAAATAATCAAGAGATCACTGAAGAAATCAAAGAGGAAATCAAAAAATACCTACAGACAAATGACAATGAAAACATGATGATCCAAAACCTATGGGGTGCAGCAAAAGCAGTTCTAAGAGAGAAGTTTATAGCAATACAAGCCTAGCTCAAGAAACAAGAAAAATCACAAATAAATAGTGTAATCATACACCTAAAGGAACTAGAGAAAGAACAATCAAAATGCAAAGTTAACAGAAGGAAAGAAATCATAAAGATCAGAGCAGAAATAAATGAAATAGAAACAAAGAAAACAATAGCAAAGATCAATAAAACTAAAAGCTGGTTCTTTGAGAAGTTAAACAAAATTGATAAACCATTAGCCAGACTCATCAAGAAAAAGAGGGAGAGGACTCAAATCAATAAAATTAGAATGAAAGAGGAGAAGTTAAAACAGACACTGCAGAAATACAAAGCATTCTAAGAGACTACTATAAGTAACACTATGCCAATAAAATGGACAACTTGGAAGAAATGGACAAATTCTTAGAAAGGTGTAACATTCCAGACTGAACCAGGAAGAAATAGAAAATATGAACAGACCAATCACAAGTAATGAAATTGAAACTGTGATGAAAAATCTTCCAACAAACAAAAGTCCAGGAGGAGACAGGTTCACAGGTGAATTCTATCAAACAATTAGAGAAGAGCTAACACCCATCCTCATCAAACTTTTCCAAAACATTGCAGAGGAAGGAACACTCCCAAACTCATTCTATGAGGCCACCATCATCCTGATACTAAAACCAGACAAAGCTACTACAAAAAAAGAAAATTACAGACCAATATCACTGATGAATATAGCTGCAAAAATCCTCAACAAAATACTAGCAAACAGAATCCAACAACACACTAAAAGGATCATACACCATGATCAAGTGGAATTTATCCCAGGGATGCAAGGATTGTTCAATATATGCAAATCATCAATGTGTTACACCACATTAACAAATTGAAGAAGAAAAACCATATGATCAACTCAACAGGTGCAGAAAAAGCTTTTGACAAAATTCAACACCAATTTATGACAAAAACTCTCCAGAGAGTGGGCATAGAGGGAACCTACATCAACATAATAAAGGCCATATATAACAAACCCACAGCAAACATCATTCTCAATTGTGAAAAACTGAAAGCATTTCCTCTAAGATCAGGAACAACACAAGAATGTCCACTCTCGCCACTATTATTCAACATAGTTTTGGAAGTCCTAGCCACGGCAATCAGAAAAGAAAAAGAAATAAAAAGAATACACATTGGAAAAGAAGAAGTAAAACTGTCACTGTTTGCAGATGACATGATACTATACATAGAGTATCCTAAAGGTGCCACCAGAAAACTACTAGAGCTAATTAATGAATATGGTAAAGTTGCAGGATACAAAATTAATGCACAGAAATCTCTTGCATTCCTATGCACTAATAATGAAAAATCTGAAAAAGAAATTAAGGAAACACGCCCATTTACCACTGCAACATAAAGAATGAAATACCTAGGAATAAACCTACCTAGGGAGACAAAAGACCTGTATGCAGAAAACTATAAAACACTGATGAAAGAAATTAAAGATGATACAAACAGATAGAGAGATATACCATGTTCCTGGATTGGAAGAATCAATATTGTGAAAATGACTATACTACCCAAAGCAATCTACAGATTCAATGCAATCCCTATCAAATTACCAGTGGCGTTTTTATAGAACTAGAACAAAAACTCTTAACATTTGTATGGAGACACAAAAGACCCCAGATAGCCAAAGCAGTCTTAAGGGAAAGAAACGGAGCTGGAGGAATCAGACTCCCTGACTTAAGACTATATTACAAAGCTACAGTAATCAAGACAATATGGTACTGGCAAAAAACCAGAAATATAGATCAGTGGAACAGATTAGAAAGTCCAGAGGTAAACCCATGCACCTATGATCAAGTAATCTATAACAAAGGAGGCAAGGATATACAATGGAGAAAAGACAGTCTCTTCAATAAGTGGTGCTGGGAAAACTGGACCGCTACGTGTAAAAGAATGAAATTAGAACACTTCCTAACACCATACACAAAAATAAACTCAAAATGGATGAGACCTAAATGTAAGACAGGACACTATAAAACTCTTACAGGAAAACATAAGAAGAACACTCTTTGACGTAAATCACAGCAAGATCTTTTTTGATCCACCTCCTAGAGTAATGGAAATAAAAACAAAAATAAACAAATGGGACCTGATGAAACTTCAAAGCTTTTGCACAGCAAAGGAAACTACAAACAAGATGAAAAGACATCCCTCAGAATGGGAGAAAATATTTGAAAATGAATCAACAAAGGATTAATCTCCTAAATATATAAACAGCTCATGCAGCTCAATATTAAAAAAAAAAACAACCCAATCCAAAAAGGGGCAGAAGACCTATATAGATATTTCTCCAAAGAAGACATACAGATGGCCAAGAAGCACATGAAAAGCTGCTCAACATCACTAATTATTAGAGAAATGCCAATCAAAACTACAATGAGGTATCACCTCACACCAGTTAGAATAGGCATCATCAGAAAATCTACAAACAACAAATGCTGGAGAGGGTGTGGAGAAAAAGGAACCCTCTTGCACTGCTGGTGGGAATGTAAACTGATACAGCCACTATGGAGAACAGATGTAGGTTCCTTAAAAAACTACAAATAGAATTACCATATGACCCAGCAATCCCACTACTGGGCATATACCCAGAGAAAACCATAATTCAAAAAGACATAGGCACCCCAATGTTCATTGCAGCACTATTTACAATAGCCTGGTCATGGAAGCAACCTAAATGCCCATCGACAGACAAATGGATAAGGAAGATGTGGTACAGATATACAATGGAATATTACTCAGCCATAAAAAGGAAAGAAATTGAATCATTTGTAGAGATGTGGATGAATCTAGAGATGGTCATACAGAGTGAAGTCAGAAAGTGAAAAACAAACATCGTGTATTAATGCATATATGTGGAACCTAGAAAAATGGTACAGGTGAACCAGTTTCCAGGGCAGAAATTGAGACACAGATGTAGAGAGCAAATGTATGGACACCAAGCGGGGAAAGTGGCAGCGGGGTGGTGGTGGTGTGATGAATTGGGACATTGGGATTGACATATATACACTAATATGTATACAATGGATAACTAATAAGAACCTGCTGTATAAAAAAATAAATAAAATAAAATTCAAAAAAAAATCATTGTGTATTTTCAATAGCATTCAAGATTTAGATCTCATAATTATTATTAGAATAATTATATAATTATAATTAGAATAATGATTATGAATCAACACTATAAAGTTTAATAACCTATCAAACAATAAAGCAGAAATTACTTGTTATCATTCTATAGCTTTTGCCACATATTGGCTTCAGATCTGACATAGCTGAATGGAGCATCAATTATGTCTCATCCATATGATTAACTCATCCAAATGTTAGAAAATTAAAGCCACAATCTCATCTGAGTCTAAAACAAGCAATTAAACTGTCTTCATGTTACTAATGAAATACAGCCCAAATAGAATCTAAATAGCTTCACAAACATACTGAATAAATAAATAGGTTCGATTGCAGCCAATTCTTAAAAAAATGTGTTAGTAAAAGACAATATCCTTTAAAGGTCTGTTGTCCAAGATAGAAGCTACTAGACACAAGTGTCTATTCGGCACTTGAAATGTGGCTAGTCCCAATTCAGGTGTGCTGTGGTGTGAAGTGCAAACCAGATTTCAAAGACTTTGTATGAAAAAAAAAATGTAATGTATCTCATTAATAATTAAATGCTGATTTACATTGAAATTATATCTTGGCACTATTAAGTTAAAATATACTACCATAATACATTGTTTCTTTTAAAATATTTTAATATGGCTACATAAAAATTTTAAATTATGAATGTGGCTCACATCCTACTTCTATTAAATAGCACTGCTCTAGTAGTCAACCCAATTTACCAACATCCTGGTGCATATACATGCTTGAAGTAGTGTGGTGTGAGGGAGAAGCTTTCTATTCAGATGAGCAGAAGAAACTCATTCCTGCTCAGCTATCTACTAGTTCAGAAATTTTGGGAAAATTGCTCATCTACAGCTGCAGCTGTAAAACAAATCTGTGAAATAGAGCTTTTGAAATGGGGTGTATTGAGGATTAAAATTACATGTACTTGTCATGTCATGTAATAGGCACTCAATAAATATCAATGGTTCCATCTTCCCTCTTTATCTTAGATTTTTAAAAATCTGTATTTTTGCTTTATAAGATAGAAACAGTATGTATGCCAAAATTATTTATAATGTTACTACCTGGGGACAGCTATTGTTATTGTTTATTTGGGTGGATAACCGCTCAGTCTTTTTTTTCTGTGGCTAAATGGATGTAACACTTTCAGAGGGAAAGGGAAAAAAAAAAAAGAGAACCCATGTTATGCAAGCTATTTTGTGGCCTGATTTTTAATTGCACAGCAAATTATTGCAACTACCTGTGCCATTAAAATTCTTTAATATAATTCTTAATGACTGTGGTATTCCATTGTGTGGATATATCATAATTGATGAAGCTATTTGTTGGCTATTTCATCATTTTGAAGATTTTGCTATCACTTAAGAAAGAAAAACAATATTGAACACCCTGAAGCCAACTATTTATTTCACTTCTATGATTATTTCCTTTAAGATTATTTCTAAAGAGACAAAGAGAATTTACACTTATAAAGATATTTGATGACCTATTGACAGATTGTCTTCCAAAAGTGTTTATTCACTAGTCCTGTATAAAAATGCCCATTTCTTCCATATTTTTAAACTTGCATAAATTTCTTTTGTTTTGGGCTTCCCTGGTGGCACAGTGGTTAAGAATCTGCCTGCCAATGCAAGGGACACGGGTTCGAGCCCTGGCCCGGGAAAATCCCACATGCTGCGGAGCAACTAAGCCCATGCGCCGCAACTACTGAGCCTGCATTCTAGAGCCCGCAAGCCACAACTACTGAGCCCATGTGCCACAACTACTGAAGCCTGTGCGCCTAGAGCCCATGCTCCACAACAAGAGAAGCCATGACAATGAGAAGCCCACGCACCCCCGCTCACCACAAGTAGAGAAAGCCCACGCACAGCAATGAAGACCCAACACAGCCAAAAATAAATAAATAAATAAATAAGAAAGATTCTTAAAAACTTCTTTTGTGTTTTACCATTTTATAGGTAAAAATCTGAGTATTTTAACATTTTTCATTGCTTTGATGAGTAGGAGGTTTTCAAAAATTTCTCTGTCATTTGTATTTAGAATTACCATCCAGAGTTCCATGGACTGCCATGAGGATATCAATTCACCTCCCAGCATCTGACCATAGAATCTTGCATCCCCACCCGTTACTGTAGTAGATGAAACATTCATGCTTATTCCTCCACTTATGCACTAAATCTTGTTACTGGATTATTCTCATTGGCATCAAACATACTAATATTTGTCCCATTTTAAGCAAAACAAAAGACAAAACCACAACATAAAAGTCTGACCTTACTTTCTAGCTCTCCTTTGTAAGATAACTTCGCAAAAGAGTTATCTATGCTCATTGCCTTCAATTGTTTCCTCTCATTCACTTGAACTCAACCCAGTTGTACATCTGTTCCCACTTCTTCAGTGAAAATGGTCACCAAAGACCTCCATGTGGAGCCAGCAGTCAACCATCAGTCCTATTTTATTTGACCTAGCAACATTTACTCAGTGGATCGCCCCTCCTCCTCACGGTGCTGCCCACTCCCTCTTCCCTTACCTTCTGGGACAGCACACTCTTGCATTTCTTTGTATCTCACAGACCTTCCCTCAGTGTCCTTTGTTGGTTACCCTTCTTGCTGACAATGTAATGCCAGCAGACCCAAGTGAAACAGGAGGAAAGGGGGCAGGGCACAACCTTTAAAAGAATGACATCGCCTTTAAGGATATGACATAAACTGGTTAGAACCAACTAGGTCCAAGATGTTGGAAGATTTGACTCCCGGTAGACCTTGAGCCTCATTATACACACATTGTAATGCATTAGCATATGCTAAATGACACACCCACAGGCACGATGACAGTTCTGAGGCTGACCATAAAAGGCCAAAAAGTGGGTGGTGGCCCAATTCCTGGAAATCCCTGCCCCTTCCCCAAAATAGTTGGAATAATCCTCCCACTTACTAGCCTATGAAATTACCCAGCCTGTAACAACTAACCATCCCATATTCTGGGGCTGCTCTCACCTTCTGGGACTGACAGCATTCTGTCTATGGAATGTGTAGCTCTCTAAATAAATTCACTTCTTACCTATCACTTTGCTTCTCCCTGAATTCCTCCTGCACTGAGACATAAAGACCCTGAGCTTCATTAAGTCCTGAGACCAGGTGTGCAATCTCAATTGAAAGACCGTGGGTTTGAGTCCCAGCCCATGGATTCATGTCCCAATCCGAGTTTTGGCTGAGTGAAAGTCTCAGGCCGAGTGTTCAAGTCCCAGTCAGAGTTCTGGCTGTGTGCAAATCCTATCTGAGTTGTGCAGCTTCACAAGGAACTAGTCTTTTATCCTCTCCTTTGTCCCTTCACACTCTTTTGGTGATCACATCCAATTTCATGCTGGTGACTCACAAACATGTATCTCCAGCTCAGATTTCTCTCCCGAACTCCAAACTCATATAACTGACTGCCTTCATAAAGTCTGTATTTGGACATCTGATAGCATCAAATTCAACATGTCCAAACCTGAATGCCTGATTTCCCCCTCTGCTTTGCTTACAATCTTCCCCAACTCAGTTGATGGTAACTTCATCCTTCCAGTTGCTCAACCACAAAATTTTGGACTATTCTGTTGTTTTCTTTTTCTCACATACCTTATTTTAAGTCTGTCAGCAGATGCTGTTGGCTTTACCTTTAAAATGTGTCCAGAAGCTGACTATTTCACACCATCTCCACTTCCTGATGCAGGCCACCCTTATATCCCACCTGGGTTTAATTAACTTTCTAAGGGTTCAGTCTTTTCTTGGCCCTCCTTTCCTCCATCTTAAACACAATAACTGCCAAAGTGATTCAGCTAAAACGTAAGTTAGGTCTAGTTAGCACACTTCCTCACACTTCTGCTTCCAGTAGCTTCCCATATCACTCAGAGTAAAATCAGAAGTTTTATAAATGGCTACCAGGCTCTAAATGTCCCACCCTCACCCTTACTTCTTTGACCATACCTTCTACTCCTCTCCCCGTCTATCACTCTATTCCTGCCACACAAGCCTCTTGCCAGAAACATGCCCACCTCAGTAAACACTGGCTAGAACACTCATACCGCATATTTCTGCATGGCTAGCCCTCTCACCCCCTTCATGACTTTCCTTCACTGTCGCTTCCTCAACCAGGACTATCCCCAAACTTCTATTCAAATTTGCAACCTGTTGGGACTTCCCTGGCGGTCCAGTGGTTAAGACTTCACCTTCCAATGCGGGGGGTGGCGGGTTCCATCCCTGGTCGGTGTGCTAAGGTCTCACAGGCCTGGTGGCCAAATAACCAAAACATATAACGGTATTGTAACGGTATTACAAGCGGTATTGTAACAAATTCAATAAGGACTTTAAAAATGGTCCACATGCAAAAAGAATCAAAAAAACACTGCAGTCTGTCCCCTCCCCCACAATCCCAGCAACTTCTCTTTTCCTCTAATCACTATTGTTCCATAGTACTTATCACCTTCTAATATACTACCGTGGATAATTTACTTACCTAGGGTGTTTATAGTTCGTTGTGTGTCTCCAACCTACCTCATGAGTACAGGGGTTTTTGTTTATTTTATGCCAGTAATTGCTCAACAAATATTTGTGGAAAATATGAATGATAAGTCACTTCTTCCTCTCTTTTGTCCCTTTTCTCTTCTGGCTGTTCAACAATTAATTTTGCAAAGTGTTTTTATATGTTAGAGATTTTAATCTTTTGTGCCTGATATTTGCCAACGTTTCCTATTTGTCATTTGTTTTTTACCCTTATTTTTTTCCTTAAAAAATTCCTTGTTTTTAGGATAGACAGTATATTCACAGGCTTCAAAATTCTAAAGGTATAATAAAAGGGGGGAGTTACAATAAAAATTCTCCCTCACATTCCCCCCCACCCAGGCATCTAGCTTCCATTCCCAAAGGCAACAAATGTTATCAATTTCTGCATATTTTTTCAGACATATAAAAGCAAATATGTATATGTATGTGTTTTACTTTTTCCTGTTTTACACAATGTGTACTGTACATTGTATATAAGGCTTGCTTATTAACCTTATATCACACCTTAATCCTGACCCCTGGAAAGTGTTCCATATCAGTGAATGCTAAGTATTTACTTTTTTTTTTGGCCACACTGCGTGGCTTGCACAATCTTAGTTTCCTGACCAGGGATTGAACCCAGGCCCCCGGCACTGAAAGTGTGGAGCCCTAACCACTGCACCACCAGGGAATTCCCTACATCGTTTTTTGTTTTTAATCTGGAAAATAATACATTGTATGGTTGTACAATAATCTACAAAACTAGTTCCTATTGACATTAAGATTGTTTCCTCAGTCTTCAGCTACCACAATGAATAACTAAAAATAAATCACTGTATATTCAAGTATACAGTTGACCTTTTGACAACATGGAAGATGGGTAGGGAGGGGAGGGTTAGGGGCACTGACCCTCAGCACAGTCGAAAATCTGGGGACTATGAACTCTACAAATCCTTCTCAGTTTTCCCTCCCTTTGGTGGGACAGGATGGCTGGAGTTGGGTATTTCCGTCCCCAACATGTAAGGCTAGCGCTGCTGGACTTGTGTATTTTCCTGCCCCCAGGTAGGTTAGGTTCTGATAAAACTGTAGCAATTTAGGCTCCAATAAAATAGTTTCTCCTGAGGGCAGCCTTTGTTAAGAACAGAATGCTCTGGAGTATTTCCAAACGGTTCATTTTCCCCTCCCTCGTCAGAGGCATGAGGGGATTTTTCTCAGATATTCACTGTGGGTACCTGGTAGAACTTCTTGAGGCAAAACTCACAAAAGTGTGCTGACATCCCCCTTAACTAAGGCCCCCTAGAGTTTTTAACTCTCAAAGTTGTCCACAACTCAGCTTCAAGCAATTCCTCAATTATAGTCCAGGTGTTCCTACCCCAACATTGGTTCCCCTGAAGGTTTCTGCTAAACCAGTTTCCTCTCAGGTAATTTGTGATTCTCTGTATCACCTGTGTCTCCAGCTCTGGGGGCAGTGGTTTGCCCTGTGACCTAACTTCTCTGAGGTAGTTAAGAAGAGTTGTTGATTTTCCAGTTTGTTCAGCTTTCTACTCCTCATTAAAGCAGAGTGGCAAATTCTAAGCTCCTCACTTGCTGGACAGAGAACTGGAAGTCCCTTTGATTCTTTAAAGATTTAATACTTGCCTGAGGAAACATCTCGTTATATTTTATTAAATGTTTATGTCATTGCATTTATTTAATTTTTTTCTTTATGATTTTCACTGCAGGTAACGTGTTTTTAAAAGGCCTTCTCCACTCCAAGATTATTTAATACTTGTTTTTATTTTTATCTAATTCTTTTATGATTATTTTCTTCTTCACATTTTATGCACCTGGAGTTTACTGAGTCATAAGGAATAAGAGATCTAACCTAACTTTCTAATTCCCTGTTATTTAGTGCTGTCATATAAATAATCCCTCACAGTATAAAAATTTTACCTTTATAATAAATTAAATTATTATAGATATTTTCTGTTTTCTGTATTTCTATTTTGTTCCATTGATCTGCTACAGACATATGAACTTCCTAATTTACTTTGATATTAAAATATATATTTGGCTGTGCAAGTTTTACCATTCCCCCACCCTAGTTATTCTTCATTTTGAAGAAGTTATTCTTCACTTTGGGTGATTTTACAAGCTTAATCTTCCTAATAAATTTTGGAATAATGTTGAACAATTCTTCAATTGCAATTGTACTAAATTGACAGATTAATTTCATGAGTCATGGATATTTTGAAATCAAATCAACTATTATATAAAATTAGGAATTTTATACTCAAACTGGTTTAAGACATTAATATGGACTAATTGCCCTTGAAAATTCAGCAGTGAGGTTGGCTTCCCATGCAGTTCAAACACGGTACCAGACCAGTTTCCCCATGACTGTCTGGGCCCTCTCCTCTCCTTGCGTGCTGTTGTCCTTCATTCACAAGATGGCTGCCAGCAGCAACCACAGCCATGTACTTTCCTGGTAGATCCACAGGGAAGAAAATGCACTACCCCTCACAAGTAGCTAACAAAAGTTCTGAGCTTTGCCTAGATTTGGACCACCCTGAGCTAATTGTTGTGACCGGGGGGAATGAAGTTATGGACTGGTGCACACTCCCAATCAGGGTCTACCTTTGGATCTGGGGTTGGAGTCATTCCAACCCAAACTGGCAAGCTGCTACAAAATAGGAGGAATTAAAATAAATATTGGGGATTAACCATGATGTCCACTGCCTTTAGCCCAACGAAAATTTCTCACAATTTAAAAATGTCCCCTAGATCTTTCAGCCTTCTTATGTTGTAGCAGTAGGCACCTGTTTAAAATATGCACACACTCACTTGTGCAGGTGTACACATATATGTATACAATCTATGTGAATTCTCACAAGGCCTAATAACTAGAACCAAAAGGGGAAATGGCCTTATCAAAATAATGGCAGATACTGGCAAATGAGAGTCCAGTAAATATTACAATTGAATATATAATTCACTGCATTAGTTAGAACAGTGCATTTACATGCCTTACTCCCCACCAGCCACAGATTTCTGATGCCCACCACCTCTATTTATTCAAAACAGCCCATTTAGTGACTTCCCTGGTGGCGCAGTGGTTAAGAATCTGCCTGCCAGTGCAGGGGACACAGGTTCAATCCCTGGTCCGGGAAGATCCCACATATCATGGAGCAACTAAGCCTGTGCACCACAACTACTGAGCCTGTGCTCTACAGCCCGTGAGCCACAACTACTGAGCCTGCACTCTAGAGCCCATGAGTCACAACTACTGAGCCTGCGCTCTAGAGTCTGCGAGTCACAACTACTGAGCCCACATGCTGCAACTAATGAAGCCCATGCACCGAGAGCCGCAACAAGAAGCCACCACAATGAGAAGCCCGTGCACCGCAACGAAGAGTAGCCACCACCCGCCACAACTAGAGAAAGCCCACATGCAGCAACGAAGACCCAATGCAGCCAAAAACTAAAATAAATTAATTTAAAATATATATATATAAGAAATACTAATACTTGTCATATTCATCTTCTTTCATTTCAAAGGAAGAGCCTTTTACTTCTATTGCTAATTTACTATACATGTGTCCCTTCAATAGTTTTCCTTTCTTTTCAGGTATATATTCTTCGGGGAAATTTTTGAGGTCAATATAATAAAAAGCATATTTTGCTACAAAACGTTTCCCAGAAACTTCATATACAGAAAACTACATGAAGTAGACTATTGCTCTGACCCAGGGTGGCATTTCTGGGTTTGTTCATTAAATGAATTTTAATATAAAATTTACACTAGAGAAGATGGCCCTGCTGACACTGAATTTTAAGTCAGTTAACATTATAGTTGTCATTCAGAAGAGGATTGTCATTCTCAGGATACAATCGAAAGTGCATTTTCTTATTGCTATTTGCAGCAACAAGGATGGGACCTAGAGAATACCATACTAAGTCAATTAAATCAGACAGAGAAAGACGAATATTATATACTATCACTTATACGTGGAATCTAAAAAATAATGCAAATGAATCTATATACAAACAAGAAACAGACTCACAGACATAGAATACAAACTTATGATTACCAAAGGGGAAAGGGAGGGACGGGGAGGGAAAAATTAGGAGTTTGGGATTAACTCATATAAACTATTATACATAAAATAGATAAGCAACAAGGATTTACAGTATAGCACAGAGAACTATATTCAATATCTTGTAACAACCTATTATGGAAGATAATCTGAAAAAATATGTATATATATAACTGAGTTACTTTGCTGTATACATGAAAATAACACAATATTGTAAATGCACTTTTTTAAACTTCAATTTCTAAAAAAAAAATTTATAAAACATACTTTGTGTTCACTATAGGGCAAAATCACAGTAGATTACAAGTAACATAATTCCATGGGTATATTTTCCATTGTAATCAATTTTTAGTACTGATTTGTAAATTTCCATTGAAGAAGAGCTTCACATCTTGAAATAAAAATTCATAGTTATCAAAAATTCATGTTTGAAAACTATTTCTTACCTGTGTAGTAAAGAGATAAATAAGAGGGATATTTTCATCAAGTTTCAACCTTATAAAAATCTTTAAAACCATTATTTCAAGGAAATCACTTTGGAGAAAAAAAAACCTCTCTATTCAACAAACAGTAAATCTAAACATTTATTGATAGTCATATTCCAGTCACAAAGTATCTATGAAAACAGTAAACAGGAAGTATAGTGACCCCGAAAAAAGTTAAAATTTGGTGGCAAAAATCTAGATAATTCAAGTAGTTTTATTACCTGTATATATCTTCTAACTGCATATCAAAATCTTGAAGTTTCTTTTGATATTTCTCTGTAAAGTTACAGAATTCATTAAGGATTGAAAACTTCAAGTCAGGGTATGGACATTCCAAAGTTTCTAATTCCACGGGCATTTCACTAAGCAGGTTACTTCTTTCTTCTGAAGAATGATCAAGTGTCTGAAAAAAAATTGTATGATTATTTTATTTAATGTAAATGACAAATTGATAAATTACTACCTATATCGCACTTACTTTCAAACTCCAGTCTGAAAGATAATTTTCTATTTTCTGTTGCTCTAGCCTAAGTCTTTCATAGACGGCTTTCAATTGTTTCTTCACGAAGTCAACCTATAGGACATTTAGAACAAGTGGTATGCAAATTATTGATTTATCCAATATTTATATTTAAAGTCACAGGAATTTTTCTCAAAAGCCATTAAATGATGACAAATTAGATAAGGGAAAGTCCCTTTGAGGACCCATGGAAGAGGGTTCAAGAGATGCCATAGCCAAGCAGTGCCCATCAGACAAAGGAGCCTTAAAGGAGCTTCTAGACATGTAACCCAAAATGGGCTCAGTCACAGCCACTCTGCACTCACATTTGGATTTTGTTTGTGATGAAGCAGAAAGCTTTCCAGATTGCCTCTGCTTTAATCACCCACTCCTTTCCTTGCATCCTTGCCTCCAATCCCCAGTTGGACATGGATTTTTAATGTTTATTTTTAATTATTATTTATGAAAGCAATATGACAATACTACAGAATAACTGAAAAATAAAGTAAGAAAAATCACCTAAAAGCCAACATCTAGGGCAGCTATGATAATGGAACTTATGCTCTAGTCAGGGAAGACAGTCTTAAACTCATAAAAAGTAAGTAAGAAAATATCAGGAAGAGGTAAGTGAGGTAAAAACTGGCTGAGGTAATAGGGAGTGACTGGGTCTTCTCTCATGCAGGTGGTCAGGACAGGCCTCTCGGAGGAGAGGACATTTAAGCTGAGACCTAAAAGACAAAAAGGGCCATGAGTAGGACAGAAGAAACAGTGCAAAGGCCTCAAGACAGGAAGGAGTCTGGCTTATGTGAGGAATAGGAAGAAGGCCAGCGTCGGTGGGACAAGGTCTAGTAGGAAAAAGAGGGTGTCACGTAGGAGGTGAGACTAAAGGAGGCGGATAGGGAAATGTACAGGGAGTGTTACCGTGTGCTCGACGTACAGCGAGGCCAAACAATATCAAAGTGTCAGAGTTTGGCGCAAAGAAAGGTTTATCGCAGGGCCATGCCACGCGACAGGTGGCTCGTGCCTTAAAAAAACCCAAACTCCCCGAAAGCTTTCAGCAAAGCCCCGTTACAGGAAAGGTGAGAGAGGGGTGTGGTTAGTTGTTGCAAACTTCGTGGTGTCAGATTCTTTGTTTTCTTTTTTTTTTTCGATCCTTTGTTCTTGAGGTCAGGTCATGGTCAGGTCATGATGTTCCTGTAAACCTCCACCAAAACAAAATGTTATTCTCTGTTCTACAGGAAAGGGCAAGGTCCCAAGGCTCAACTTTCGCCCTCCGAGGTCCAGGCCCAGGCTAAGAGGAGAGGGTCCCTGCGCGGCCACTTACCAGACCCAGGAACGTTGGTCCAGCACCCAGTCTGGGTCCTCCAGCCAGTGCCCAGGCCCGGCTGAGGAGACAGATCTCAGCGGGCAGTGCCCTCAGGGCCGGGTCCCCAGACCCTGCCCAACCGACATCACTGAGCGAGCAAGACGCCCAGGGCCCAGCCTGCCCTCAGGTCGCCCAAACAGGGCCGGGACCCACGGACTGCGACGACGGAGACCGCTGCCGCCATTAGGTCTCAGAGGTGGGAATGGAGGAGAGGTTTGCGGCTGCTTCAAGGCCTGGGCCCGGCCAGTGAGCGGCCGTGGCAGGGGCTCTGGAGCTCCGCAGACGACAGCTGTCCCGGGGCGCCCCCCAGCTCACCGCTGGCCCATGGCCAATGGGCCTGGAGGGTCCGGGGGAGAAGGCTGCGATCCGCCTCTCACCACATTCTCTGCCGCGAGGACCACCATAAAGCTGACTGGTGTCGGAGCGGGACCTCCAACCGCAGCGCTAAGGGTCACTCGCTCGTGGTCGCGCGCTAACGGTTTCGCGCTAACGATCTTTCGATAACAGTTAACGACTGCGCACCCGCCCCGCCCCTATCGCAGGAGGAATTGTGGGCCGGCAGGAGCCCTGAAGGGATTTACCAGGCGGATAACTTGATCCTCTCCCCTATGATAGGATTTCAGAATACCCTGGAAGGAGGGGCAAGAATGAAAGCGGGTAGGCCAGTTACGAGGTCATTGAAACATTCTCGGGGAGAAATTAGCATGTTTGGACAGATTCAGGGATATGTTTAAGATGCCGAGTAGATAGAATTTGCTATACCTTCTATTTATATACATAAGGCGTACATGTTTCTTATCTCTAACTCTTCTAATTGGGATAAAAATAAAATATTACATTATTAAAAGTAAAAGAAGGCGTCCCTGGTGGTGCAGTGGTTGAGAGTCCGCCTGCCGATGCAGGGGACACGGGTTCGTGCCCCGGTCCGGGAAGATCCCACATGCCGCGGAGCGGCTGGGCCCGTGAGCCATGGCCGCTGAGCCTGCACGTCCGGAGCCTGTGCTCCGCAACGGGAGAGGCCACAACAGTGAGAGGCCCGTGAACCGCAAAAAAAAAAAAAAAAAAAAAAAAAAGTAAAGGAAATATACTGACCTCTTCCAGTACTTTCACAGAGTTGGATTCACTGTGCGAGTGTGAATGCTGTGAAATGTGATGCTGTCTGTATTTTAGATCTGCTCTCAATTGCTGAAGAGGATTTATTACATTTTTAAGATATGTGCACCATTGTTCTGATAACTCTTGTTCTATGGTGAAACAAAATTAAATCAAAGCAACACATTATTATTTTAAGTTTCTTCAAGAACAGGTCATTAGATGCAGATTATTTTTGGATTCCTTTAGAAAAACGCAAACAGCAATATTAAAAGAACATGAAGTGTGTGGCCCACTTTCATCTTCAAAACAAAGCTCCCCTTTAAATGTGGAACCAAAAAAGAAAAAAAAAAAAACCTACCGAAATTCATAAGGTCAGAAAGACATTCATTTCCAATGTTCTCTTCATTGAGTAAGGATTTTATTTCAGATTCCATTTTACATCTGAAATAGACATTATCTCAATCAATTCTTTTACAATCATAAACATATATATAGGTTTAAAAAATAACTAAAAAAAAAAAAATAACTAACAGTAGAAACACTCAATCTAATGTGGTTTTATTCACCTGTTCACTAATTCAGACCACATACTAAATTCCTAACATGGATTAGGTACTTGCCAGGACACTGAGATAGACAGAAGCATAAGTGAATACTCCAGGAGAAGTAACAGCGTGAGCAAGGCAAGGACGGGGTACATCCTGGCACTATTTCGGGTGGAGAGAGCTCCGGGCACTGGGAAGCTGCTGAGGGATATTAAACTGACCATGCCAGCTCAGATCTGTGTTTTGGAAAGATTTCCAAGGCAGCAAGATGGAGGATGGGCTAGAGTTTTGATTTATTATGACTGTTAAGATACAATATTTTAAATGGTATAAAATAAGAAAATAGCAACAATTACCACACTAATACGATGATTATTTTTATTTTTGCCTATAAGTTTCTAACCCTTGTCTACATGCATGGATATTTTAACTAGTTGTAATTATGGCATATTTACCATTTTATATTCGGGTTTTTCTTTTTTAACTTACTTTAAGATATTTCTAAATAATTTTCATAATTGCCATTTATTTTAGTGGCTGCAGAGTATTTTATATTACATATGTGCCATCATGTTCTAAGCCAATTCACAAATGTGGGACAGTGTTTTGTTTGTATATATAAAGGAGGGGTCCTATTGTAGATGACACTTACTGTCTATTTTTCTAGCATGTGGTCTTAGTCAAAGGTATTTTTTTTTAATTTTATATATTTTATTTTTGGCTGTGTTGGGTCTTCGTTGCTGCACGCGGGCTTTCTCTAGTTGTGGCGAGTGGGGGCTACTCTTCATTGCGGTGCGCGGGCTTATTGCTGTGGCTTCTCTAGTTGCAGAGCATGGGCTCTAGGCACGTGGACTTCAGTAGTTGTGGCATGCAGGCTCAGTAGTTGTGGCTCTCAGGCTGTAGAGCACAGGCTCAGTAGTTGTGGCACACGGGCTCAGTTGCTCCGTGGCATGTAGGATCTTCCTGGAGCAGGGCTCAAACCCGTGTCCCCTGCACTGGCTGGTGGATTCTCAACCACTGCACCACATGGGAAGTCCCAGTCAAAGGTATTTTTAAGATTACATTTGAAAGTGTTATATGGAGAATAAGTGCATAATAGTGGAGTAAACCCACAAGTTATTTCATAATGGATTTTTAAAAACAAAAATATAGCACTTTAAACCATTTAGGTCAGCCCTCTTATATTTTCAGCATCTAGAAGGCCATAGCAGAACACAAAAACCAACAGGAGAAGTGGCTTTGTTCATACAGGAGATCAACCTGCTACTGTGCATATAATAATTCTAGTAAGCTCCATCCTGGCTTTGTAGATTAACAACCCTGAACCATCAGACAAGACCAGCCTATTTCTCTAATTGTCCTAATTGCCTAACAAAATCCAGGAGCAAGTACTACACGACTCTGAGACTAGCTTGTGAATGCAGGCTAACGTTCCCAAATTGTGTCCTGTAAAACAGAAACATCAATAAGATGCTAGGAAAAACTGGGAAATGGTGAACTAAACAAATCAGACAAGTTTCCATAGTGCAGGATTTCTCAGAAACTTGATTATGCTAAAGTACATTGAGGTTCTCCAAAAAGGGGATGAAATATGAAGTATTTTCCTAATTTTTAGGATGATGAAATTCATTATTCTCCATGGAGTATCTTTTTTTTTTTATTTTTAAAAAAAAATTTTTTTTTCCATGGAGTATCTTGAAGAATATTTCTGTTTTGTAGAATATGATTTAGGAAATATAGATAAAAACTGCGATGCACTCAAGAGCATTAAAATAGTAACTCTGGGGAGGAAAACCCTGCCTGTTCACCACTGACATGTAGACTCAGTCCCAGGTGTTCACCAAGTCAGAACTCTGCAGCACAGACAACTGTCTCCACATCTGAATAGGGGACAAATGTAAGGCAACATTCCATATCCAGACCTGCCAACTTAAGTACCTCCTACTGTTACTTGGCCTGTCCTCTGGTACCACTGAATCTGATGATGCTACAAAAATTCTCCTGAGATTTTGTGTGACTGTTTGCCTAGAGGATATATTAATCCACTTCCTAGATATGCCCAGTTGCAATGCAACCACCTGCCTGGTGAGGACATTTTTGAACTCTCAGGACTCTACAGGTCCTCGTCCTCCCAGGATGCTGCCAAAGTTCTAGGTGTAGTACAGTCAGTATCCTCAGAACATCAAAAATTACCCAGAGCTTCCTAGGATTTCTAGGGTACACTTAGTTACTAATTTCGGCAGAACAAGGAAAACATGGGGCACTGGAGACTGGTAGAATCAAAAGCCATTTATGCAAACAATAAGCAAAGGGGCATGGATTGTGAAAGGCAGAGTAAGAGAGGATGTTAAAGTTCCTTAGTGGAACTAACAGCCAGGAGATCAGCAGAAAATTAGGGCACCAGAGCAGGCTGAAGGCCAGAGCCATATCCCTCCAATAAGGAAGGAGCTCAGCAGTTCAGACAGCTTGGTACCTCAGACTAGCTATTTGATCTGCTTCTCTCTCTTTTAAGAGTCTGTCCCAAGCTGTGTACCACAGAGGGCAGAGAGGGAAATCTCACAACTGTTGGCTAAGGAATGAATCAGAGCGAATTCTCAGATGGCCTGAGTCACACAGTTATGAATACTGACCTCAATTTCATCTTTAAAGACACTTTTCCAGACAATATTTAACTGTTGTTGGTAAAGCTCCATGATATATTCTGTATAAAGGTGATACTTTAAAAATAAAATTGTAAGAGACCACATATATTTCTAACAGAAACTACAATAAAAGTAGTAAGGCTTACAAATAAATCCCTCAAACTTTATTAGTCAAAAGTTCTTATTAAAATAATAATTGCAATTCTTTACCACATGGCCAATATAAATAACTTCCTCTTTAATTTCAAAATCAGTCACTCTGAAACAAGGAAGAAAGCACTCCTGGCAAAGTGTATCAAGGTCTTCAAGGGGTATAGTTTGGAAAGCATAGTAAATATAATTTTATAAATTTAAATATTAAATTCTATAAATTTAAAATGTAATTTTATATTTTGAAATTTTAATTGTCTAGTTTTCTTACAACAGATTTTAAAGAATTAAGGTTTGGCAAATCCTTTTTTTTTTTCTCGTAAGCCTAGACCATTTAGATCTCAGGTGATGTGAATGGAACCCTATGGAAAAAAGAAAAAGCTGCACAGCTCCAAGGTCAGCGAGCACAGGAGTTAAAGGCAAGTGATTCAATACCACCTCCACAAAAACTAGCTGGTTTACCTTATGCAAATAATTTTAATCCTTTAAACCTCAAGGTTCTCATCTGTAAAATGGGATAACAATGATACCTACTCCGTAGGGTCACTGTAAATGAAACAAACCATGTAAAGTACTTAACATACGACGGCATACACTAAGTTACCCAGCAAAAGGCAGATGTCATTGGAGGCCCTTACCTGCTGGGGACCTGAAATTCGCAGATGGAAGTCTCTTATGGTGATGAGTAAGAATATTTTACTTTCCATCTTTTATTAAAAGGGAATGTAGATTTTAAAGATTGAGAGACACTGATAGAATTTAAACTCCTGATTTTCTGGTGGTCCCTAAATTCTCGAACTTTCTAGCCATTTCTCGAACTTTCCTCCTATCACTAATAGTTTTTAATTTCACTGAATACACATTGTAATTAGCCTACATTCTAGAATAACACAGAAAGTTATCTTGGAATTCTTTTTTTTGTCTAATTTTCAACCCTTACAAGTTTCAAGACATAACGTTATTACTTGAATATTCCTCATTTCCATCGCCTTTGTGTCATTCCAGGTCAGCCAAAAGAATTACTTTCCATAATGAAATCTATGTGCCTCCTTTATCTCGCTCAAGAACAAGGTATATACACGGTAAGAAGGGTGTGGAACAGCCAAGATAAAAAACTTTCTCCAGCATCCTTACATTTGAGCCTGCATCAGTGAGCACAATAATTAAAACTTCCTAATGGCTTTTGTTTTTATCATATCTCAATTATGCAAATCTAAAAAAAAATTTCCAATGGGCTCAAAAGTTCTCTCCATAAAAGGTGACATTTTGAGGGATAAAATGGGCCTGATTTGTTTCTATAGTGGAAGTATGAATGACAAAGTCTATATAATTTTGTTTTTCTCTGTTTTAAGTTATGTAATGATGTAAAACTATTTCTAATCATGAGTCTTTTATGTCACATTTAGGAATTACTTGCCAGAATAGGAAACTCCTATCAATATGAAAAGTACCCATGTCAAAAGTGAAGTTAATGGTATTTGGAAATTTAGCTTAGAATGAGACCACAAAATTATCTATTTTTATATAAAATATATGCTTACAAGCATATATTTTAAAAAGCATACTTTATAAATACCACCATCATTAAAACTAATATATATGCCTTAAAAAGAGGGGAAACACATCTGCCTTCACTTTCTGGTTGACCTTTGAAAAAAATTTATTTCTCAAAGATTACATTTAAGATCAAGTATAAAATCATTATTTTGTTTTAACTCATCTTGAAGTGACTGTTGGAAATAATAGTAAAAGTCAAAAATCCAAACTGAACAAGTTAGTCATGATGCCGTTACATTTAGAAATCACTCAACTTGAATCCCTTAGTTCATTTACTGAAAGCATTTAATCTGTCTCTTTCTATGTATCCTACGTAAAGATGAATATAATGGGATGCTTGTCCTTGAGAAGTTTATCACTTCATAAGAAGACAAATATGTAAGCAAAACATTATAGTCCAAAATACTAAGTATAATATAAATAAATACATGTATGAATGGGAGTGCAGAAGAGTGATTAGCAGACATGAAAGATTATCTTTCTTTTTTGCCTAAGGAAAGGAAAAGCCATATTAATATATTCACTGGATTCCAAATTAAACTGAAGAAATGAAAGGATTTTAATTTAACTCACATTCAACTGTAACTTTAAATTTTGATTATAATAGTTTAATAAATATGGAAATTTACAGAACATCTACCTAGGTAAGTGCATCTCAGTAATTCCTGCATGTTCTTAATTGAGGTTTCTCTCAGTTCTTACCTGACTTCATTTAGCCTTTGGTGTTCTTGCCACCACACTTGCTTGTGTTGCTTTATTAGTGTTTGCTCTTTAGATATCTTTGAAGTCTGCACTGCTTTTCTGATCTAGATTTAAAGGAACAAAAGAGGAGCAATTTCCATGTCTTTTAAGTGTTTTCCACAATAAAAATGTTTAATCTGTAATTTCTAAGTTAAATACTTATTCTTTTTCAATTCTATTTGTGCATTTTCTAACATTAGCACCTTTCTAAAGGTGAAGTAATTCTATTTTCCGTACATACAATAAATAACACCTTAATTCATCTAGTCCCAGAAAATCTGCAAGAGTATTCCATATATTTTCTTGCCTGTTTACACATCTTCCCTGCCAGGCATCATAGGCATCGTTATTCCTATGTTACACATGAGGACAGTGAAGTTCAGAGAGGTTAAAAGACTTGGTCAAGACCATCAAACTCATAAACAACAGAATCACATAGAACCTCAGTGTTCAGATTGGTGTTTTGTTTTTTTTTTTTGCGATATGCGGGCCTGTCACTGTTGTGGCTTCTCCCGTTGCGGAGCACAGGCTCCGGACGCGCAGGCTCAGCGGCCATGGATCACGGGCCTAGACGTTCCGCGCCATGTGGGATCTTCCCAGACCGGGGCACGAACCCGTGTCCCCTACATCGGCAAGCGGACTCTGAACCACTGTGCCACCAGGGAAGCCCCAGATTGGTTTTATGTGATCCTTCAGCACTGGATGGGAAAAGGTCATTGGATAAGTTATTAGGAGGCCTGGCTTTAGTCTCAGCTTCAGTATCTACTAGAAATGTGACCTTGAACTGTATATACAATTTTAATCTTTCAACTCCATGACTTTGTAAATAAAATTTTAAATTAAAACTTAAATTTTAAATTTCAGGCAAATCTTTATCTGAAGGTACTAAACAAGGAAACAGTGAAAAATCAGGTAGCATTGAAACCCAAATTTTCAACTAAATTTAAATTTTTCCCGAATTTTATGACTTTTAAAAAATGTTTTTGGGTTTGTGTTGATAAGATATGTCAGGCCTGGGTCTGTTTACCTCAAGATCCATTCTTGGCCATTTTCCTCGTCTGCTCCACATCAGAGAGCAGCCTGCGTTTCTCAGACACCCCTAGCAACTGCCTTCCAGCTGGGTTCAGCCAAAGGGAGACATTGGTAGTGGGGGATTGGAGGGAGGAAGGGAGGGAGGAAGGGAGAAGCCAAAGGATTACTCACTTCTCCTGCCTTCTCTCTCCCAGAGGGGTCTCCACAAGCATCTGCATCTTCTCCATTGCACCATCATTTCTTGACATTTCTATTATGGTTCTAACTATCTCTGGGTAACCTCAGCCTATGGGATGTACTACAACCTTGCTTTTTCTAAATGTCCCTCCAACCCAGGCAAGGCAATGACTCACTTCTGTTCTAATCCCTGTGTTGGTTCACAGTCCTCTGGCTTCTCAGCTCTATCACCTGTGTAACCATTTCCTGCATTAAAGACCCCTCTATTCTAAATCCTTAAGTGGTTAGACTCTGACTGACATGTACATGCTGAACTTGTGTATTTCATATTAATACTTTTAAACATCTATAAAAGTGTTAATCTGAAATCAGAAACTTGATGAAATATGCATATTTTATATTTTCCCTGTTACTAGAATACTTAGTACCCTGAAAGGCTTAACAGATCAATACTGAAGATATAAAAACTTCAGAAGAAAAGTTCTAAAACGACTATAATGCATGCTATTTCTAGCTGTCATTCACTGATTACCATAACCTTGAGTTTATCTTTCCACTGTTCTGGTTACTGATTCAAAATTAGGGGTATAAGAAAACAAAATAACCCAAACATTACTTAAAAAAACACAAAGTTGGGGCTTCCCTGGTGGCGCAGTGGTTGAGAGTCCGCCTGCCGATGCAGGGGACACGGGTTCGTGCCCCGGTCCGGGAAGATCCCACATGCCGCGGAGCGGCTGGGCCCGTGAGCCATGGCTGCTGAGCCTGCGCGTCCGGAGCCTGTGCTCCGCGACGGGAGAGGCCACAGCAGTGAGAGGCCCACGTACCGCAAAAAAAAAAAACAACAAAAAACAAAAAGGCAAAGGCAAATCTTTTCTTAAGAGTGCTACAATTATGAAATTTAGGAGAAAAGTACATTTAAATCAGAACAGGAGGGACATCCCTGGTGGTGCAGTGGTTAAGAATCCGCCTGCCATTGCAGGGGACATGGGTTCGATCCCTGCTCCAGGAAGATCCCACATGCCGTGAAGCAACTAAGTCCCTGCACCACAACTCCTGTGGCTTGTGCTCTAGAGCCTGCAAGCCACAACTACTGAGCCCATGTGACACAACTACTGAAGCCCGCGTGCCTAGAGTCCGTGCTCTGCAACAAGAGAAGCCACCACAGTGAGAAGCACACACACTGCAATGAAGAGTAGCCCAGGCTCGCCACAACTAGAGAAAGCCCACACACAGCAATGAAGACCCAATGAAGCCACAAGTAAATAAATAAAATAAATAAATGTATTAAATAAATAAATAAGTCAGAACAGGACATTGCAGGAAAACATACAGCCATCTCTCTATTTCGCAGAAAAAATAAAAGTTTATATGTAGTGTTTCTAAAATCAGACACTTGTGTTTGCTTGAAGAATGCCTAAAACTCATTCCAACTATTTACCATCTATAGTCTCTGAAGTTTGTTGCAGCAGGCACAACTTTTAAAATTAGATTTCTTTGACATATTTGGTCCATACTGTACAAAAAAATTAAAACACATTGGTGAAAGATGTAGACACATTTCTATAATTAAAAAAAAAATCAATGCTACTGCCTTTGGTCCCAGGGAAAGGCCAATTAAGTAGACTATAAAAGTGAAAATAAAGCTACAGTTTTTCACTAGACACTTCGAATATTTTGCAGAACATCCTGAGTTTTTTGTAAATTCACTCATTGACTCTACTTCTATCTTTGACCAAATTTTTTTTTAAAATAAAGTTTTTAAACAAACAAGAAGATTTAAAATTGTATCTTTTTCAATAGAGTAATTTCTAGGGGATTCCAATTCATTTTGCTGAGCAATAAGCCATTTGAAAGCAATATTTTAGGTGGGTGATGATTTATGCAAAATGCTGATGAATTAAAATTTGCAAAAGTAATACATTCGAAAGTAGTTTATTGTAATGAGCCAAGATAATAAAACCCTAAATAGGTACCCTGAAATACCGTGAAAGCCCTTTGGGCCAGATGATCCATCTTTAGATATAAACAACAGTAATTAGTAGACAATTTCAGTGTTGGTTACATGTACCTATGTCAAAATTCATTGATATGTACACTTTAGATTTGTGTACTTCACTATATGTGAGTTATAACTCAATACAGAACTGAAGAAATAAAATTTTTTTAAAAACTATACTAAGATGCAATTCCTCATCTATCAGGTTGGCGAAAACTCAAATATTTAACAAAACACTGTGAGGCTATGGGAAAACATGTTCTCTCTCTTATGTTGCTAGTGGGAATACAAAATGATGCAACCCCCCGTAGAAGGGAATTTGGAGTTTCATATGGATTTATCCTTTGACCAAGCAATCTTACCTATAGAAATCTACCTGAAAACTGTATTGGCCGAAGTGTAAAAAGATAGGTGAACAAAGCTATTCACTGCAGCACAATTTATAATAGAAAAAGACAAGTGCAGAGATTCTGTCAATAAGTGTTCTTACCAAAATAAATTGAACTTGAATCTGCTCAAGTCTCCAGATATAACTACCAATTACTGGAAATACAAGAGATAGGAAAATATGTTTAATGACACCACCAGGATGTAATCAGCAAAATCCAGACTGTAAGAAACTATAAAGGATAAACACTACAATTTCTTCAAAAATTAAATTATAAGAATACAAGAGGATGGGGCTTCTCTGGTGGCACAGTGGTTAAGAATCCGCCTGCCAATACCGGGGACATGGGTTCGAGCCCTGGTCCGGGGAGATCCCACATGGTGCGGAGCAACTAAGTCCCTGCACCACAACTACTGAAGCCCAGGCACCTAGAGCCCGTGCTTTGCAACAAGAAGCCACTGAAATGAGAAGCCCGTGCACTGCAACAAAGAGTAGCCCCTGCTCACCACAACTAGAGAAAGTCTGTGCACAGCAACGAAGACCCAACGCAGCCAAAAATACATAAATAAAATAAAATAAATTTATATTAAAAAAAAGGACACAAGAGGATGGAGGAGGAAACCTAAAAAATTAAAATCAATTGTAATATATGGATATTATTTAGATACTAATTTGAATAAACTTTAAGAAAAAAATTTGGAGACAATCAGGGAAATTTAACACTGATTATTTGAAATTATTAAGAAATCATGAACATTTTAATAGTAATGGTATTGTAGGGTTTGGGGTTTTATAGCCCTAATCTTTTAGAGATACTGCTGAAATATTTATGGTGAATAATATGATGTCTGAAATTTCAAAATAATCTGGTGCAGAGGGAAGTCGTAGGTGGGAGTACAGAAGAAATAACGGCCAAGAGTTGTTCATAGTTGAAGCTGGATAATGTTACGTGGAGATTAATGATACCATTCACTCCAATTTTGCATATTTTTGCAATTTTCCATAATATAGTGTTTAAAAAAAAGAATTAGTAGATGGATTACTTGAGTTGGACAAGAAATATTCATTCTTGCTAAGCAAAGAAATTCAAATAAAAATAATGGTAAAGATCTCTTTTGTACTTAAACTGGGAATGAACAGTTAACATATAATGTACCAAAAATTGGTCTCAATTTTCAGCCCACATCTACTATTTGGCTTCAGGTTCAGTCTCAGCCTTTGAAAGACTAGATTACTCAATGTGCACATCAGTGTCTCATCTGGCATCCTGGAATTTGTGCATGATCAATAACACAGCAATTATATGGGTCACTATCACATCTAATCAGTATAACAATACCGGCCAAACGAATCAGGCAAGACTTCCTAATTTATTTTTAATTAAAAATACTGTTAATTTCTTTTCAAATATAGCTAAGCATTCTAGATGTAACTTGAAGCAAAAATCTTATGTGCTTTTTAAAAAATTAATTAATTAATTTTTGGCCGTGTTGTGTCTTCGTTGCTGCGCACGGGCTTTCTCTAGTTGCAGCAAATGGAGGCTACTCTTCGTTGCAGTGCACGGGCATCTCATTGTGGTGACTTCTCTGGTTGTGAAGCATGGGCTCTAGGCGCATGGGCTTCAGTAGTTGTGGCACGCGGGCTCAGTAGCTGTGGTGCACAGGCTTATTTGCTCCATGGCATGTGGGATCTTCCCAGACCAGGGATCGAACCCGTCTCCCCTGCATTGGCAGGCAGGTTCTTAACCACTGCGCAACCAGGGAATTCCTTCTTATGTGCTTTATATGTTAACATTCTATCATTCAGCTTGAGTATGTTTACATTTAATATTGTCACAGTAAAGTGCCATAGTAATAATGATTGTTAAAGCTGTTAATTTCATGTGCAAAAAAATGGGCATATTTAATTAGTAAAAAAAAATTGGGAGTTGACTGATAATTAATACAAATATTAAGAGAGAATGTGTTAACTATGTAACATTAAGAATAAAATATTCTTCAGTCAACACATATTTCATAAAATGTTAAACAATAATATAAGAAAGGATAACAGAGACAACATTATCATAATTCCAGTTGATGTAGGCTGTTTGATATATTAGCATTCATAACATTAAACAAAATAAATTTTAAGAATTGTATTTAATTTTCAGTTATCTAATTCCATTTAAGCCATGTATCTTTCAAGAAAAAGCCCTATTTGGGAATTGTTCACCTCTTACAAGAAAAAATTAAAAGCAAAATGTCAAGTTGATATCTCTAAATTAAATGAGAAGGGAAGAGTCCAAAAATCATGAAAATGACATTCCCAATAAATCTTCCTTAAACTAGATATAATAAAAAATGAAGATTGTATAAAGGAAAGAAGACTGTTTGAAAATGATGAGGTATCCAGGACACATTTTGTTCTCACTGACCAAATTCAAAACAATGGATATTACAAAAATGCTTTCAAAGGAAAATTATTTATTATTATGAATCGATGGAGACTAAAAATGGAAGCAAAAAGCTTGTCAAAATGATTGCTACAGAATGTGAACCATTTTCAGTAGTTGATGGCAAGAGATATTTTGAGATTTGCCAAGCTATGAATCCCAGGTACCAAGTTATTTCTAGAAAATATATAACTAAAAAGCTTCTTCATGAATGATATTCTGTGAACAAAAAGGTTATTGATGTTATTTAAAATGTCAGTTGAGAGTGATCATCCATTTAACCTCGTAAATGTATAACACAGTGACCGGAGAAGCACTATAGTTAGCTGACAGTGCTAAGAAATTATTGTCCCTGAACTTAATGTCAAACTCAAAAAACCACATTAATAATTTAAAATTTTAAATATGTTTACTCTTTGATAGAAATCCTATCATCAAAGAGAAATTCACTTTGACCAAATATTGATTTTAACATTCAACGATTCCCCATTCATCCAAAATGTGCATCTGGTTAGAGGAATAGATAGATGGACAGATGGACAGACAGATGGATGAACAGATATATAGATAATATTTGGAATATATATATGAACATATATGTACAGTCAACCTTGAACAACACAGGTTTGAACTGCATGGGTCCACTTATATGTGCATTTTTTTCACTAAATACTACAGTATCACACAATCTGCAGCTGGTTAAATCTGAGGATGTACAGCCATAGATATAGAGCAACCTTGGATTCAGAGGGCTGACTAGGAGAGCTAACTATAAATTATACACAGATTTTCTTCCAATAGATGGTCAGCACCCCTAACCCTTGCATTGCTCAAGAGTCAACTGTACACATTCCAATACCGAAAAGGGTACAGACAAAATGTTTGTAGTGGCAACTTTACTACAACAGTACTTTGGGAGAGAACTAAAAAACATTCATACTTTTTGGCCCAGACATCCCAATCACGGGAATTTATCCACATAAAGTGTCTATGCATGAAGATATTTACGGAAACATGATTTTCAATATCACAAACTTGGATACAACCTAAATATCCAAAAATTGGAATGTGATAAGGTATTCATCTTTTTCTATTTGGAGTACTCATCACTCCTGTTTTTGTTTGGCTAATTCTTATTGTCCTTGAGATTCCAATTACAATGTCACTTCCTTGGAAAAGCCTTCCCACCCATTTAGGATCAAGTCCTGTTATTATACACAAGACATTCTTTTTTATTGGAGTTTATATTTAATATAATTTTATTTCAGGGCTTATTTGATAAACACTGGCTTCTCTCCTGCAAATAGTACACCCCATGAGGGTAGGTGTTATATATTGTTCACCATTATATATTCAAGGCACATAATAAGTATTTATTATATGTATCAATACATATGTGTATAGATGGTATATATACAACAGATCAGTACAGAAGTCAGAAATATGAAAATAGTTTTATTAGGGTGATAGTTATGTAAGTGATTTTGCCATAAAATTTCTTTGAATAACATTAAATTATTTTAAAGCTATATCTGAAACAAACAAATAATGCCCTACTTTTTAAGTGGTCTCCTTAGTTTGAGGAGACATAGCTCATGAATATATGGTAATTTCCCCAGAATAGGGTATCAAATGTGCCTTGAAATCATGAGAGTTGCCTTTTTAGAAAGACATTAACAATAAAAAGCTATGTAAAACTAATATAACACAAAAATATTAAATATACATGAAAGCTTGTAAATTGCTAAATATGTTGCTTTGCTAAACCAGATTTTTTAATTTAACCAAGCAATGAAAATGCTGTTTATAATGTACTCTATTATTTGCATAAGAGGGAAACATACTGCCTGAATAATCCTAAACCCATCCATGGTCCTAAAATACTGTGCACAATCACTTGCACATAAACCTCTTTCAAATCTAGTCGAGGCTCACCTCTTCTTAGATCAGGGCAAAAAGGGAATTCGAGAAAAGAGAGGCACCTGGGGGCATACTTTGTATGGTGTTGCAGAAGGAGCTTTAAATTAGATGATAATCCATGGCTAGCACTTACTAGCAATTTTTATTTTTTTTAGATTATGTTAGAAATTGTTGAAAATTAATGAGATAGCTATCTTTCTAAAAATAAAGTTGAATTCAGGCCTCATGTGGTTGTTAAGAACATTAAATGAGTAATGCATGTAGACTACATAGCACAGTGTCGGAGAGCATTCAATAAATGTTGCTATTCACAGGGCTTCCCTGGTGGCGCAGTGGTTAAGAATCTGCCTGCCAGTGCACGGGGACACGGGTTTGTGCCCTGGTCTGGGAAGATCCCACATGCCGTGGAGCAACTAAGCCCGTGCGCCACAACTACTGAGCCTGCGCTCTAGAGCCCAGAAGTCACAACTACTGAGCCCTCAAGCCACAACTACTGAGCCTGTGTGCTGCAACTACTGAAGCCCGTGCGCCTAGAGCCTGTGTTCCACAACAAGAGAAGCCACCGCAATGAGAAGCCTGTGCACCGCAACATAGAGTAGCCCCCGCTCACCACAAATAAAGTGCACATGCAGCAAGGAAGACCCAACACAGCCAAAAAAATAAAGAAATAGGAAAAAAAAAATGTTGCTATTCACTATTACCAATAGTTGGAAGATTCTAAAAACTATTTAGAATGTTATTTATTTTCACATTTAATTGTAACTACCATTTTACTTTCTAGCAATTCAATTTTCCAAAACTAGAAAACACACACACACACACACACACACACACACACACACAACTTCTAACCTTTAGCTCCGTAGAGGCAGAAGCTAATTTTTTTGCTTCGGTTAATGCATGCAATTGTTGATAGTCTACTGGTTTATACTTGGTGCTTCTCATTTCATTTTTCATACGAAATACCAGATTATCTGTTTTTCATCAAAAACAGAAAATGACAAAGAAATAGTATTATGTTATTGGAAGTCAAAATAGAATTATGGCAACATGTTGACTGCAGGTCTTATTTTTAAAGATTTTTAAGCAAATATGAGAAGTAATATATTGCAATATTTGTAGTATATTTGAACCTCAATTTCTGGAAATTTAAAAAATATTACCACTATATTCCTTGCATAAAATTACTTCTAAAAGGGCATAAAAGGAATACTTCCATTTAAGTTAGTACATTGAGAATTTTAGAAAATTATATTGTCAAGTTACAAAGTGTGACCATTCTTTTTATTTAAAATGTGTTAGTCATCAACTGTGAATATTTAAGTATCACATTCTTATGAATCAAATTAAGTAAATAGAATTTTTAAAGTCATAGCTGCATTTTTAACTTAGAAAAATTGATTTCAATTAAATACGAAAAAAGGTTGAAACTGAAACCTAAAAAATTTAATAGGCCAGATAAGATTAAAATGATACAAAATGTTTGGGCAGCCATTCTCCATCCAAGCATATAAAATGTCCTAGTTTAGTTTGATACTAACTATTTTGATAAAGTAAAACATAGGTAGAGGATACTCTAAGGCCAAGTAGCATGAAGTATAAAAATTTGGGTAATTCAAGCATCATTGCCTCAATGATGTGAAAAAGTCAGCTGTGCGTTGTAAGGCAATTAAGATTTATTAAGTATGTCATGGATCACATGACTGCAAGAAGCTCCCAAACGACTTAAGGACAAGCACAGGAAAGAATGGTTGGCCTGACTATTGTAAGGGAACTGGAGAAATCTTCAATGTGACCAAAAAATGAACCTTCCATTATTAAACTTTTGAAAATCAACATTCCAATTTTATATCACCAATAATCCACCATAAATCATAAAACAGGCTTAGAAGTAGAAAAAATACCTGAGGTATCATTTTTCTGAACTGTCATGAATGGTCGGTCTCTTTTATCCATGTTTTCCATATCTGTCAAGGAAACAAAAGAGAGCTAATAACTTTTTACAATGTAATTTTAAAAACTGTTTTAAAGATATGTTCATTGTAGTGATTTTTGAAATAATGTCCAGGACCGGATGCCATAACTCCATGTATTTTATTAAAATTTGTTTCTCTTTGCTCCTAGAAGCCTCCTTCCATTAGTTTTTTCTCTGTGTGCTTTTCCTGATCTTGGTTTCTCCAACCAATCTCTTATCTCTTAGTTACCCTCTCTTGGATTGTCCCAGTGACTGGTAAATATTTTGTGATTAAAAAATTGTGTATGTTTTATCTTGAGTTCTCGAGAGGAAAGAAACACCTAAATTAAAGAATAAAGCAGCTAGGCAAATTACTTATTACTTCTCTTCAGCAATGCAGTACTTGTGGTGGATATGGGGATGTGCAATCCACTTCTAGAAAGCACTTGGTGGTTACCTGTCACCAGCTTCAGGGTTGGACTCAGCTGCAGAGAACAGCGGCACACCATTCCTGGGGTAGCCTATACCCAATGACAGAGTGAGGCAAGGATGTAAAGACCCAGCAGTTTGGGCTTAATGCAGGTCACTCTGATGGGCAATATTTGCTCCAGAGCTCCCTTCGGGGTTGACCCACACTTTGTTGGACCTGCATTGAAATTGAGTTTTTTATTTGCCCAATCTTGCTTCTCCCTTCTTCCTTTCACAGGTATGGGTTCCTGATAAATATCTAGCACTCCAAACTCTGCCTCAGCGTCTCCTTCCTAAGAACCCAACCTGAGGAGCACCAAACTGAACTGACATCTTTTTATGGCACCCCCAGGGCAAGATACTAGTCAAGTGGTTCTTTAAATAACAGAACACATTTTTCATACATTTTCGTTCCATATCTACTAGGTTGAACTGATCGTGTCTAGTGGCCTTTGCAGTAACCTAAATCTTCTTAAATGGAAGAAGAAGTCACACAAGTCCATGATTTTCAGAAACTCTGCCAAGTTACCAAGAATCACGGAGATTGCTCACCAGCTTTAGGAATCTAGGGATAAACCTCAGTGTGTAATTTCTATAGGGTCTCTTGTTTTAAGCCTTTGATAATATTGACAATCCTCATACCATCTGCCTTCTACTCATACCCATATCCTATCCATTAAGATTCTTTTTCACTCTGGAAGATTTTGCACATCTAATCTGTCCACCTGCATTGCCTCAAGCTCCCATCACCTCCTGCCTGGATGACAGAGGCATTCTACTTTGTACCTTTACAGTGCATTCTCCAAACAGCAGCCCAAGTAACCTCTTAAAAACTCTAAGCTGACCTTGTTGAATCCCTTCAATTGTACCCATACCCTTTAAGATAGTATCCAAACTTCTTTAAATGGCCTATAAGGCCCTGGATGATCTTGCCTTTGATCATCTCTCTACCCTCATCTCATTCACACATTCCAACCACATTGGTCTTTCTATTTCTCAAACATACCAAGTTCATTCTGCTTCAAGGCCTTCCCACTTGCAGTTCCCTCTGGTATTTAAGGTGAGGGCTTTGGTCATATTGGAGACTTACTCAGTTTTCCTGGGACTCGCCCACGTATACAAGCTATTAAACTTTAGTGTGATTTTCCCCTGTTAATCTGTCTCATGTCAATTTAATTATTAGAACAACCAGAAGAACCTAGAACGGTAGAGGAAAATTCTTCTTCCCCAACACTATATGGTTCAAACTTAACTATGACCTTGATGAAATAAAATTTATATCTGAGGGCAAGACAAAAAAAATTTAAACAAAATTTTCATCTGCCTGCTTGGCCCTCTTCCCTCCCCTGCAGAGTGTACTGTGCATCTGCATTAACCAGACCTCCTCAGGAGATCACCTTTCTCCTTAATCTTTTAATGGGTTATGATGACCCACTATTAGCTTTGTAAGCACAGATCTGGATTGTGTAATCTGTCATTTGACTTATAACTCTATGTCTCAGAAATTTATATAACTGTGCTTTGACATATAACTGGTGGAACAGCCCTCAGAGCTTTCTGAAAGACTGTCTCCAGGTAATAATCTTCAGGATGGCTCAAATAAAATTGTCCATTTATTTCTAGATTGATGAATTTTTTTAAACATATTTATTGGGGTATAACTGCTTTACAATGGTGTGTTAGTTTCTGCTTTATAACAAAGTGAATCAGCTATACATATACATATATCCCCATATCTCCTCCCTCTTGCATCTCCTTCCCACCTTCCCTATCTCACCCCTCTAGGTGGTCAGAAAGCACCGAGCTGATCTCTTGTGCTATGCGGCTGCTTCCCACTAGCTATCGATTTTACATTTCATAGTGTATATATGTCCATACCACTCTCTCACTTCATCCCAGCTTACCCTTCCGCCTCCCCGTGTCCTCAAGTCCATTCTCAACATCTGCGGCTTTATTCCTGTTCTGCCCCTAGATTCCTCAAAACCATTTTTTTTTTTTTTACATTCCATATATATGTGTTAGTATATGGTATTTGATTTTCTCTGACTTACTTCACTCTGTATGACAGACTCTAGGTCCATCCGCCTCACTACAAATAACTCAATTTCGTTTCCTTTTATGGCCCAGTAATATTTCACAGTATATATGTGCCACATCTTCTTTATCCATTCATCTGTCAATGGACACTTAGGTTGCTTACATGTCCTGGATATTGTAAATAGAGCTGCAATGAACATTGTGGTACATGACTCTTTTTGAAGTATAGTTTTCTCAGGGTATATGCCCAGTAGTGAGATTGCTGGGTCATATGGTAGTTCTATTTTTATTTTTTTAAGGAACCTCCATACTGTTCTCCATAGTGGCTGTATCAATTTATATTCCCACCAACAGTGCAAGAGTGTTCCCTTTTCTCCACAACCTTTCCAGCATTTATTGTTTGTAGATTTTCTGATCATGGCCATTCTCAATGGTGTGAGATGATACCTCATTATACTTTTGATTTGCATTTCTCTAATGATTAGTGATGTTGAACATCCTTTCATGAGTTTGTTGGAAATCTGTATATCTTCTTTGGAGAAATGTCGATTTAGATCTTCTGCTCATTTTTGGATTGGATTTTTTGTTTGTTTGATATTGAGCTGCATGACCTGCTTGTATACTTTAGAGATTAATCCTTGGTCAGATGCTTCATTTGCAAATATATTCTACCATTTGGAGGTTGTCTTTTCCTCTTCTTTATGGTTTCCTTCACTGTGCAAAACCTTTTAAGTTTCATTAGGTCACATTTGTTTATTTTTGCTTTTATTTCCATTTCTCTAGGAGGTGGGTCAAAAGGATCTCGCTGTGATTTATGTCATAGAGTGTTCTGGCTATGTTTTCCTCTAAGAGTTTGACAGTGTCTGGCCTTACATTTAGGTCTTTAATCCATTTTGAGTTTATTTTTGTCTATGGTGTAAGGGAGTGTTATAATTTCATTCTTTTACATGTAGCTGTCCAGTTTTCGCAGCACCACTTACTGAAGAGGCTGTCTTTTCTCCATTGTATATTCTTGCCTCCTTTATCAAAATTAAGGTGACCATACGTGCGTAGGTTTATCTCTGGGCTTTCTATCCTATTCCACAGATCTATATTTCTGTTTTTGTGCCAGTACCATACTGTCTTGATTACTGTAGCTTTGTAGTATAATCTCAAGTCCAGGAGCCTGATTCCTCCAGCTCCATTTTTCTTTCTCAACATTGCTTTGGCTATTCAGGGTCTTTTGTGTTTCCATACAAATTGTAAAGTTTTTTGTTCTGGTTCTGTGAAAAATGCCATTGGTAGTTTGATAGGGATTGCACTGAATCTGTAGATTGCTTTGGGTACTATAGCCATTTTCACACTGTTCATTCTTCCAAACCAAGAGCATGGTATATCTCTCCATCTGTTTGAATCATCTTTAATTTCTTTCATCAGTGTCTTATAGTTTTCTGTATACAGGTCTTTTGTCTCCTTAGGTACGTTTATTCCTAGGTATTTTATTCTTTTTGTTGCAGTGGTAAATGGGAGTGTTTTCTTAATTTCTCTTTCAGATTTTTCATCATTAGTGTATAGGAATGCAAGAGATTTCTGTGCATTAACTTTGTATCCTGCTACTTTACCAAATTCATTGATTAGCTCTAGTAATTTTCTGGTAGCATCTTTAAGATTCTCTATATATAGTGTCATGTCATCTGCAAACAATGACAGCTTTACTTCTTCTTTTCCAATTTGGATTCCTTTTATTTCTTTTTCTTCTCTGATTGCTGGGGCTAAAACTTCCAAAACTATGTTGAATAATAGTGGTGAGAGTGGACAACCTTGTCTTGTTCCTGATTTTAGTGGAAATGGTTTCAGTTTTTCACCATTGAGAACAATGTTGGCTGTGGGTTTGTCATATATGGCCTTGTCATATATGGCCTTTATTATGTTGAGGAAAGTTCCCTCTATGCCTACTTTCTGAAGGGTTTTTATCATAAATGGGTGTTGAATTTTGTCAAAAGCTTTTACAGCATCTATTGAGATTATCATATGGTTTTTATCCTTCAATTTGTTAATATGGTGTATCACATAGACTGACTTGCATATATTGAAGAATCCTTGCATTCCTGGGATACACACCACTTGATCATGGTGTATGATCCTTTTAATGTGCTGTTGGATTCTGTTTGCTAGTATTATGTTGAGGACTTTTGCATCTATGTTCATCAGTGATATTGGCCTGTAGTTTTCTTTCTTTGTGGCATCTTTGTCTGGTTTTGGTATCAGGATGATGGTGGCCTCTAGAATGACTTTGGGAGTGTTCCTCCCTCTGCTATAGTTTGGAAGAGTTTGAGAATGATAAGTGTTAGCTCATCTCTAAATGTTTGATAGAATTCGCCTGTGAAGCCATCTGTTCCTGGGCTTTGTTCGTTGGAAGATTTTTAATCACAGTCTCAATTTCAGTGCTTGTGATTGGTTTGTTTATATTTTCTATTTCTTCCTGGTTCAGTCTCTGAAGGTTGTGCTTTTCTAAGAATTTGTCCATTTCTTCCAGGTTGTCCAATTTATTAGCATAGAGTTGCTTGTAGTAATCTCTCATGATCCTTTGTATTTCTGCAGTGTCAGTTGTTACTCCTCCTTTTTCATTTCTAATTCTGTTGATTTGAGTCTTCTCCCTTTTTTTCTTGGTGAGTCTGGCTAATGGTTTATCAATTTTCTTTATCTTCTCAAATAAGCAGGTAGGTTTATTTGAGCTATAGCTCAATAAGCTTTTAGTTTTACTGATCTTTGCTGTTGTGTCCTTCATTTCTTTTTCATTTATTTCTGATCTGATCATTATGATTTCTTTCCTTCTGCTAACTCTAGGGTTTTTGTTTTTTGGTTTGTTCTTCTTTCCCTAATTGCTTTAGGTGTAAGGTTAGGTTCTTTATTTGAGATGTTTCTTGTTTCTTGAGGTAGGATTGTATTGCTACAAACTTCTGTCTTAGAACTGCTTTTGCTGCATCCCATAGGTTTTGGGTCGTCATGTATTCATTGTCATTTGTTTCTAGGTATTTTTTTATTTCTTCAGTGATCTCTTGGTTATTAAGTAGTGTATTGTTTAGCCTCCATGTGTCTGTATTTTTCACAGATTTTTTACTGTAATTGACATCTAGTCTCATAGCATTGTGGTTGGAAGATACTTGATACGATTCCAATTTTCTTAAATTTTCCAAGGCTTGATTTGTGACCCAAGATATGATCTATCCTGGAGAACGTTCCATGAGCCCTTGAGAAGAAAGTGTATTCTGATGTTTTGGATGGAATGTCCTATAAATATCAATTAAGTCCATCTTATTTAATGTATCATTTAAAGCTTGTGTTTCCTTATTTATTTTCATTTTGGATGATCTGTCCATTGGTGAAAGTGGGGTGTTAAAGTCCCCTCCTATGATTGTGTTACTGTTGATTTCCCCTTTTATGGCTGTTAGCATTTGTCTTATATATCGAGGTGCTCCTATTTTGGGTGCAAAAATATTTAAAATTGTTATATCTTCTTCTTGGATTGATCTCTTGATCATTATGTAGTGTCCTTTGTCTCTTGTAATAGTCTTTATTTTGTCTGATATAAGAAGTGCTGCTCCAGTTTTCTTTTGATTTCCATTTACATGGAATATCTTTTTCCATCCCCTTACTTTCAGTCTGTATGTGTCCCTCGGTCTGAAGTGGGTATCTTGTAGATGGCATATATACGCATCTTGTTTTTGTATCCGTTCAGCCAGTCTATGTCTTTTGGTTGGAGCATTTAATCCATTTACATTTAAGGTAATTATCAATATGTATGTTCCTATTACCATTTTCTTAATTGTTTTGGGTTTGTTATTGTAGGTCTTTTCCTTCTCTTGTATTTCCTGCCTAGAGAAGTTCCTTTAGCATGTGTTGTAAAGCTGGGTTTTTGGTGCTGAATTCTTAGCTTTTGCTTGTCTGTAACGGTTTTAATTTCTCCGTCTAATCTGAATGAGATCTTTGCTGGGTAGAGTGATCTTGGTTGTAGGTTTTTCCTTTTCATCACTTTAAATATGTCCTGCCACTCCCTTCTGGCTGGCAGAGTTTCTGCTGAAAGAGCAGCTGTTAATCTTATGGGAATTACCTTGTATGTTATTTGTCGTTTTTCCCTTGCTGCTTTTAATAATTTTCCTTTGTATTTAATTGTGGATAGTTTGATTAATATGTGTCTTATTGTGTTTCTCCTTGGATTTATCCTGTATGGGACTCTCTGTGCTTCCTGGATTTGATGGACTATTTCCTTTCCCGTATTAGGGAAGTTTTCAACTATAATCTCTTCAAATATTTTCTCAGTCCCTTTCTTTTTCTCTTCTTCTGGGACCCATATCATTCGAATGTTGGTGCATTTAATGTTGTCCCAGATGTCTCCAAGACTATCCTCAATTGTTTTCATTCTTTTTTCTTTATTCTGCTCTGCAGTAGTTATTTCCACTATTTTATTTTCCAGGTCACTTATCCGTTCTTCTGCCTCAGTTATTCTGCTACTGATTCCTTCTAGAGAATTTTTAATTTCATTTATTTTTTGTTCATCATTTATTGTTTGCTCTTTCTTTCCTCTAGGTCCTTGTTACAAACATTTCTTATATTTTCTCCATTCTATTTCCAAGGTTTTGGATTATTTTACTATCATTACTCTGAATTCTTTTCAGGTAGACTGCTTATTTCCTCTTCATTTGTTTGGTCTGGTGGGTTTTTACCTTGCTCTTTCATCTACTGTGTGTTTCTCTGTCTTCTCATTTTGCTTAACTTACTGTGTTTGGGGTCTACTTTTCGCAGGATACAGGTTCGTAGTTCCTGTTGTTTTTGCTGTCTGCCCCCAGTGGCTAAGTTTGGCACAGTGGGTTGTGTGGGCTTCCTGATGGAGGGGACTAGTGCCTGTGTTCTGGTGGATGAGGCTGGATCTTGTCTTTCTGGTGGGCAGGACCATGTCTGGTGGTGTGTTTTGGGGTGTCTGTGACCTTATTATGATTTTGGGTGGCTTCTCTGCTAATGGGTTGGGTTGTGTTCCTGTCTTGCTAGTTTGGCATGGGGTGTCCAGCACTGGAGCTTGCTGATCATTGAGGGGAGCTGGGTCTTAGCATTGAGATGGAGATCTTGGGAGAGCTTTCACCATTTGATATTACATGGAGCCAGGAGGTCTCTGGTGGACCAATGTCCTGAACTTGGCTCTTCTACCTCAGAGGCACAGGCCTGACACCCAGCCAGAGCACCAAGATACTGTCAGCCACATGGCTCAGAAGAAAAGGGAGAATAAATGAAAGAAAAAAAAGAAAAGAAAAAGTTATTAAAATTAAAAAATAAGAAAATTATTAAAAATAAAATAAATTAAAAATAAAAAAAAAGAAAGAAGAGAGCAGCCAAACCAAAAAACAAATGCACCAAAGATAACAAGCGCTAAAAACTATACTAGAAAAGAAACAACAACAACAAAAAATGGACAGACAGAACACTAGGACAAATGGCAAAAGCAAAGCTATATGGACAAATCACCCTAGGAAGCATACAAATACACACTCACAAAAAGAGAAAAAGGAAAAAAATATATACATCTATATATTAAAAAAAAAAGGGAAGAGAGCAACTAAATCAATAAAAAAATCTACCAATGATAATAAACTCTAAATAGTAAACTAAGATAAACATAAAAGCAGAAAGCAGTCAGTTGCATAGAGCAAACCCCAAGTCTACAGTTGCTCCCAAAGTCCACCATCTCAATTTTGGGATGATTGGTTGTCTGTTCAGGTATTCCACAGATGCAGGGTACATCAAGTTGATTATGGAGATTTAATCCGCTGCTCCTGAGGCTGCTGGGAGAGATTTCCCTTTCTCTTCTTTGTTCACACAGCTCCTTGGGTTCAGCTTTGGATTGGCCCTGCCTCTGCATGTAGGTCACCTGAGGGTATCTATTCCTGCCCAGACAGGATGGTGTTAAAGTCACAGCTGATTAGTGGGCTCTGGCTCACTCAGGCCGGGGGGGAGGGAGGGGTACGGAATGCGGGGCAAGCCTGTGACGACAGAGGCTGGCATGACATTGCACCAGGCTGAGGTGTGCCATGTGTTCTCCCGGGGATGTTGTCCCTGGATCACAGGACCCTGGCAGTGGCAGGCTGCACAGGCTCCCTGGAGGGGAGGTGTGGATAGTGACCTGTGCTCGCACACAGGTTTCTTGGTGGCTGCAGCAGCAGCCTTAGCATCTCATCCCCATCTCTGGTGTCCTCGCTGATAGCTGTGGCTCGCACCCATCTCTGGAGCTTATTTAGGTGGCACTCTGAATCCCCTCTCCTTGCGTACCACAAAACAAAGCAGCAAGAAAAAGTCTCTTGCCTTTTAGGCAGTTCCAGACTTTTTCCCAGACTCCTTCCTGGCTAGCTGTGGCGCACCAGCCCCCTTCAGGCTGTGTTCATGCAGCCAACCCCAGTCCTCTCCCTGGGATCTGACCTCCGAAGCCTGAGCCTTAGCTCCCAGCCCCTGCCCACCCCAGCGGGTGAGCAGACAAGCCTCTCGGGCTGGTGAGTGCTGGTTGGCACCGGTCGTCTGTGTGGGAATCTCTCCACTTTGCCCTCTGCACCCCTGTTGCTGCGCTCTCCTCCATGGCTCCAAAGCCTCCCCTCGCCGCCACCCCCCATTTCTGCCAGTGAAGGGGCTTCCTAGTGTGTGGAAACTTTTCTTCCTTCACAGCTCCCTCCCAGAGGTGCGGGTACCATCCCTATTTTGTCTCTGTTTTTGTCTCTGTTTTTCCTTTCTTCTTTTGCCCTACCCAGGTACGTGGGGAGTTTCTTGTCTTTTGGGAGGTCTGAGGTCTTCTGCCAGCATTCAGTAGGTGTTCTGTAGGAGTTGTTCCACATGTAGATGTATTTCTGGTGTATCTGTGGGGAGGAAAGTCTTACTCCTCCGCCATCTTGAAGGTCTCCTGACAACTTGTTACGGAGTCCACGCTCATTCTGCTCACTGCACGACAGGCCAATAAATTGGGAGACAAGGTGTTGAGGCAAGGAATATGACTTTATACCTAGATTGACTATCAATTAATTTTTTCATTGACATATGCATGGTGTAGTTGGCAGGGTATCAGAAAAAAATGCCAGAGGACACTTGGAGTCTACGCCGAATGAAGACTTGATACCAGCATGGATCCACTGAGCCCCACCAGCTTCTCAGTACTCCTCAGGTGTTCCAGTGAGTACCCCTGATATCCAGATCTCATTGCTTTTAAATGATGATTATAAAAATTGTATTTGAGCTGTTTTTACGAAGGACTTGGAGTCTTAGGGGGTACTGTTGAATTTCCTAGGCAGAGACCTAGGGTGATCTGAGTAGGAGGCCCAGGAAAGCATGGGTAGCTGGTTTTGTTAACTTTGGCTTAAATTGAAAAAAAAAAAAAAAAAAAAGTTGACATTTGATCTGAACAAAATATTGTTAGTGAAATGAGAGACTGAATTATTCATCTCCAAAAAACAGGGCACATTTGCTCATTCCAGCCACAAGGTGTTCTCAGGTGATTGAGAACCCAGCAGAAGTGTCTGAAGATTAATCCTCATGATGTACAGTGGTCTTACAGGGTAGCCCCACTATAACTATTAAGTAAATACTGCTCTTCCAGGGACACATGAGATAAAGAATGGTCTTCAGTGCTCTGAGCACCTGCAGCAGTTTTAGACTGCTGGAGGTAGAAACACAGATACATAAAATGAATAGATGCAAGGGTAACTCCTTGGGGAGCTAGACTCAGAAGCAGCACACATTCAATCCACCACACTCTCCTCAGAACGTTGTTCAGATGATAGCTCATATCTAAATTAGGCTCCCCATATTACTCAGCCATAAAAAGAAATGAAATTGAGTTATCTGTACTGAGGTGGATGGATCTAGAGTCTGTCATACAGAGTGAAGTAAGTCAGAAAGAGAAAACCACATACTGTATGCTAACACATATATATGGAATCTAAAAAGAAAATGTTTCTGAAGAACCTAGGGGCAGGACAGGAATAAAGATGCAGATGTAGAGAATGGACTTGTGGACATGGGTAGGGGGAAAGGTAACCTGTGACAAAGTGAGAGAGTGGCATGGACATATATACACTACCAAATGTAAAATAGATAGCTAGTGGATAGCAGCCTCATAGCACAGGGAGATCAGCTTGGTGCTTTGTGACCACCTAGAGGGGTGGGATAGGGAGAGGGGGAGGGAGACGCAAGAAGGAGGGGACATGTGGATATATGTATATGAATAGCTGATTCACTGTGTTATACAGCAGAAACTAACACACCATTGTAAAGCAATTATACTCCAATAAAGATGTTACAAAAAAAAAAAGAACTGTAACAGAACTTTGGCTCCTACATATCCAGAAATTCTGTCTTGGAAAAAAATAAAAATGAATGTACTCAGGATGCTTTGCTTATTAAAAAATAAATAAATAAATAAATAAAATAAATTAGGCTCTCAAATTGATCATGGGAAATTTTTCCTCAAAGGTGAAGTAGCTCCCTTGAGGATGGCTACCTATGGGGATTCCAGCTGGGTTTATGCATGCTTGCAAGTACTTATTAATACTTAGTTGGGAATTAAAGTGAAATGGAGCAAGACCCTATGGGGCCTTCCCATGACAAAATAACCCCCTACCCCATGTCCTCTGCCTGCCTCTTGTCTGCAGAAAAACTTTAGCCAAAGAATAAATTTAATAAATTTAATCAGACAAATGAGAAAATGCAGAAGCAAAGGAAAGCAATAAAACAGGACATAATAGCTTAGTCATTAAACAAAGTCAAGGACATTTAGTTCCTCTTCAAGGGCTATAGATAATATTCTGAGCCATATCCTTTGAGCTGTTTTGTAGATACTGAAACCTCCACCAGGTGGAATAATTTAACTACATGATGACCAGACATAAGCCATGACATAAGCTGCCTCAATTGTGAGAACTGGCCTCAAGGAAATGGGAACAAATTGATCCTGTGACTGAAGATTAGCTGTAATTAAAACAATCAAGATGATACTGATCAGACCACTGCATGACTAATTTCAAGATGACTGTGGGAGCTGACTGTGTGCTGTTCTGCATGTAGCCCCTTCCCTCTGCCTATACACCCCTGAAACTCCCCTTTAAAAGGTCTTGCCCACTGATCAACAGTGGGGAGTTGGTCTTTGGACATGAGTCTGCCTTCTCTCTCAGTTGCTGGCCTCCTGAATAAAGCAAACTTTCCTTTTTACCAATACTTGCCTCTCAAGTATTGGCTTCAAGGGGTGAGCAGCCAGACCTGAGTTCAGTAACAAAAAGGAATTTCTCCCTGAAATGGCCAAGATGGGGTTCTTTTGGCACTCCAAAACTGATTTTTGGATACAGAGTTAGAGAAAGCCAGCAGAAGGTAAGTTCTTACCATGGCAGTGTCCTGGATCTCTGACTGCAGGGTCTACTATAAACAAGAGAGGTAAGAGTTTTCTTCATTTCTAAAATTAGATTATCAGGAGAAAATATTTGTAGGGCTAGATACTTGGATCTTCTGAATTGGAAAAACTTTTAAATTGTTAAAATTTTAGAAAGCTATTGAAACTGTGCAACTCAGATTGGGACTCAAACTCAGCCAAAACCCAGATTGGGACTTGAACCCATTTTATGGTCTTTTAATTGAGATCACACACCTGGTCTCAGGACTTAATGAAGCTCAGGTTCTTGATGTCTCATCACAGAAGGAATTCAGAGAGACACAAAGTGATAGGTAAGAAGTGGCTTTATTTAGAGAGAAAAACACTCCACAGAGTGTGGGCCATCTCAGAAGGTGAAAGGCCCTGAAGTATGGCTTGGTTAGTTTTTATGGGCTGGGTAATTTCATAGGCTAAAGAGCAGGAGGATTATTTCAACTATTTTGGAGAGGGGGTGGAGATTTCCAGGAATTGGGCCACTGCCCACTTTTTGATCTTTGATGGTCACCTGGGAACTGTCATGGCACTGGTGGGTCTGTCACTTAGCTTATGCTAATGTATTATAATGAGCATATAATGAGGCTCAAGGTCCACTGGAAGTCAAATCTTCTGCCATATTGGACCTAGTTGGTTCTAACCAGTTTTTGTCATGTCCTATGGCTATGTCATTCTTTTAAAAGTTGTGCCCTGCCTCCTTCCCTCCTGTTTCACTATAATCTTAAAATATTGTACCTATTTAAATTGATATACAGAAGTCCCAAAAGGCTTCAAAATGTGAAAATAGCCTCATTGAAGAATTTGTTGTAGCAGGCTAATGAAAGATTAAAGATATAAAATGTACCTAAAAGCAAACAAAAATTATGACAGATGTAACTACTGCTCCCCTCTATTCTCCTTTATTTGAGTGCTCATTCTAGTAATCCTCTGAATTGCCATTCCTCTCTGAAGAGACTATTAAATGGTTACCTTTAAAAACAGGATCACCTGAGGCTATAGGTGAGCCTCTTCAGACCATACTGAGACCATACTGAGGGCCATAAAGAATTTCTTAAACCCAGGGCGGATCCTCAAAATTTTTGTAAATAGACTATTGAGATGGGAGGCCACTGGTCTGACTAAACTGACCATAGCTGATATTCAGATCTTGTTAGAATTTTTTGTTTTGGCCTTCTCCTCTATGCTAAATAAAGGAAAGAAAAACATTCCAACCTAAGTAAATGTGTCTATCAGTCCTTTGATATCATTGAGGTGGCCACCCAATTCTTTGAGGAATTAAAACTAAGTCCTGGTTTTACAAATCTAAAGAGCTGTGGATCCAGAGACAATTCAAAGCACACCAATCTTTTTACCACTCCCCAAACCTTCCCTATTTATCTTAAGATAATTTTTAAGTAAAACATTCTGGCCTTAAGAGAACAGTCTTCCTCGTAGGAACTTGCATTAATCCTCCTATGCCTTTGAGATGTAAATGTTCTACCTGGTCTTCTCCAGGAACTCTTATCTAGGCCATCTTTTAAAAATGCAAATTTCAGGAAGGTAACTCTTATTAAAAACAAAAGGGCAATAGGTAATTCAGAACTTGAATTGTTAAGGACAAACACAAATCTTAAGTGTCTTCTCTATAAATATTAGTAAAAAGGGTTTAGCCATTTAAACAGGTTACCTTGATTTGTTCCATCTGCCAGAAACTCAATTTGAATCCAACTTCTTTTGTAACTGATGGTTTTCCTATTATTGTACCTGATTCATGGCTGAAATTTTGGAATGGAAACTATGGGGTCACTGTGTCTATTTGTGTGTTTGTATGTATCTATATATGTGTGTTACTGCCAAAATTAATTTGTAAAAGAGCTCTATTTAATTGGCTTAAAAGGAATTACGCACTTATGTAAATACTTAGAAATAAAAAAGAAACTAACCCAAATGAATTTCAGGATCACATGATCTAGGATTACATTTTAATAAATGAAAACAACTTTAAGTTTGTTGGCTTAATTAATACAGCCATGTTTTTAGAGTTATCAACATTAAATATAATACTTTTATTGTGCCTAGGTTTACTAGAAATCAAATAAGATCTTATTTCTGTTACAAAGTTTGTCAACAAGAAAAATAACTAGATATGATGAAACTTTTAAGTAAATTAAATGTAAATGAGATAAGAGTTTTTAGGTGGGCTTCCCTGGTGGCGCAGTGGTTGAGAGTCCACCTGCCGATGCAGGGGACACGGGTTCATGCCCCGGTCTGGGAAGATCCCACATGCCACAGAGTGGCTAGGCCCAAGAGCCATGGCCACTGAGCCTGCGCGTCCGGAGCCTGTGCTCCACAACGGGAGAGGCTACAACAGTGAGAGGCCTGTGTACCGCAAAAAAAAAAAAAAAAAAAGTTTTTAGGTGAATTCTTTAGGAATAATTATGCTTTGGACTGTCTACTTAAAATAAGTTATTCCAGATTTTCAATAACTTGAAACTGCTAAATTGAGTTACATGATGTGATCATTGGATATCCAGGTCATTTCCAAATAAGATATTGGAACATTAATTACTAAAGAAATGTAATTTTACCTATGTTTGTCTTATTAGAGAAAAACTAAAAATGTTTGGGCTCATTGGACACGTCTTGTACCCCACTGTGGAAAGAAATTAGGTTATAGAATATGTTCATAAGTTTGCCAATCAGGAAATGCTGGTATGACAAACAGTTCATAATTACTTGCTTCTTAGTTTTCACTAGAAACTAAGGTTTTAAGGTTAAGAATTCTTATTAAAATGTATAATTAAAACTATTAAAAATTAATAAGGAAAACATTTTTGTATGCAAGGAAAAAGAAAGTATAAGGAATGGAAATGTGTTTTGTTAAGGGAAAAGAAAGTAATTTTGTCCTAAAGCTGGTTATTTCTAAATGTGAAAGAAAACAAGGGACAAATTTATATGGATATAGAAAGTTGTAGAAGATTTGTGAGGGAAAAAAATGAATCTTAGAAAGGAATTCTGTGTGTGGTCAGTATTGACTGAGATTGGGACAAATTTAACTGAGTAAATGAACCTTAATATTAAGGGTAAAGTGGTACAAAACCTGAATTTGGTTTTCTCTCTGTTAAGGGGACAAAGTTTTCTTAGAATATTAATCCGCTTTTGATAACCAATTGTAGTTTCTTTACCTTTTAAGTAATCTGTTATAACTTTCTGTATTTGCTTTTGAAGTCTTTTATTGTCACTTTGGCTAAGTGAATATGTACTGTTCCACAGTGACATATGATCCTATTTGACCAAGTGTTTTAAAATCTTTTTGATATTTTTGACAAACTTCCCAAAGATCAAATTCTAATTGAATTTTGGTTGACTGCTAGCTAACTTTGAGGTTTTCTAAAGGGCCCCTGAAGCATCGTGGAGAGAGAAATATTAAACTAATCAGCCTTCTTTGGTAAGTTAAATTATACAGAAGCATTGTCAAATGAGTGGTAATAAACCTTCTTAGGTTATATTGTATGGGTAAATGTCATTAATATAAACGTTCTAGAAATTATATGAAATTCTAAAAGTTGAATATGTCCTAGCAAATCAGTCACAATTCTAGTAATTATCTTAAAATGTATGCTACAGCAGTAACCAAGTTTCTTTGTCAGCTGTATTGTAATCAGATCTTTAACCATGCCTTTTTAAGTCTTTTGTCATTTATAGACAGTTATTATTTTATTCCAATGCTTTTGCAAAAAATGCTTCATCTTCAAAAAGATTCATAGAAAGGACTTTTTTCATATCATACAACTGAACTTGGTAAGAAATTAAAGAATTCTAATGGAAAACCTGATGACTTCATAAAACTGTTAACAGAAGATTAAGATCAAGGATTAGTCACATAAGACTCAGCAAACTGACGAATATGGTTATAATTTTTTTGGTTTTTTGTCTGAAATATTACTGGTTTTTAATCTGTGTTTTCCAGTCATAAGGAAACGCTTCCCCTCAAGCTAATTATGACTTACAGTAATTTGGTAAATTATACCTTTTTAAGTAGAATTGAAACATTTATCTTTTCTCTCTACCTGATTCCTCCAGAAATTGGAAACCTTAGGTTCCCAGAAGCCTTATCAGGTGAATAAGGAAGGCTGCTTCCTGGCAGGTGCAAGAATCTTGAGATATTTTGGGGACCTCGATAAGAGAGGAATTCACTCAAATTTATAGATATCGCAGGCAGAATCTGATGGCATGCCCTAGATGTGGCTTTTCTGGCCTTGAACAGCCTTTTAAAACTTCAATTTGATTGTTTAAAAGTAGCATGACTTTATTTATTATACTTCATCTTTTTCCAAAATGTGTTGTCTTTGTTATGTTTAGATTTCTGTAACTAATGAACAAGTAAAGTAGATAATCTGATTAAAAGTGAGTATTTTCAAAGATTATAAAAAAAAGTTCAATTTGAGATTCTTTATAAAAAGTTCCAGCACAGCCAATTTAAAAGAGACTCTATGATCAGTTACAGTTATGTAAATAATCAGGCCAAGTTTATTGAAACCAGACTTATTTCACAAATAAATTCAGCTATATGTGGTAGAAATGAGAGTAATTTTAGAGAGAAAAAATTAAGTTTCAGTGGACATTAAGTTCCAGTGTTGTTGTCTTTAAGGTTTTTTGGGGTTTTTTTTTGTATTTACTGCCTAAGACTCACTTTTCATACGGCTCCTTGTCGCTGCGTTACACTACTGTAAAGTTTGTTTCTGAAGCTTGTCACAGTAATCTATCTTTGGATGAAGATCAGATGCCCCATGACCTGCAACCAGAAGATCATGCATACTGGAAAAGACATCAAATTAAAGACTCTTTACCACCACATTGGAAGGGATCATATCAGGCTCCCTCTCCTGAAAGAACGGCAACTTCTGTTTCTGACAAATGACTTTGACTAAGACCAGCACTACCAGGCCAGGGCAAGAAGAAGACAACATCTGAAGTAGACAGCTGATACAAGATGCCAGACCAGGCCTATATCCTAATTGCTTTGAGAATGCTCACACTTTCCTTTATGTATTTATTCCTTGGGCTCAATCATTTGCACGTTTCAAAAACCAATCCAGTTGCTGGGTTTGTAGCCAGTCTCCTAAATCCAGTACTCTTAGGTTACCTTGGTGGATTTTTCCTCTCAAAGGCTCTAATTGGATGGTCCTTAGAAATTTTATTTTAGAAAAAAGAAACTCTAGTACTGGGCAAGCCAATATCACTAAGTGGGACCCTGTTACCTGGCCAGTTAATGACACCTGTTCTGAACCTGGCCCTAAATACTCCTTTTCACTAGATGTTAAATACCTCTTATGGAACTCAGTGGATTTATGGAACAAGTTTATGGCCTTTGACTCTCCCCAGGTTGGTTAGGAAGATGTACACTTGGTTTCCCTTGGACTCGAGGTCACCTACAAGTAGCCCTGGAAACAGCCCCTTCCAATCTGCCTTCAATGTGAGCACACTGGGTGCTCACATTAAAGTTTCTTAATGGTGTGACCAGTTGGCTGCTATATTCGTTCTTTCACTTGGAATAGAAGATATTATTAATCATATAGAGGCTTTAACAAAATTTATGTAGCTGCTTCGAATAATAGTAATCAAGCCAATAGCTTGCTTAATTCGGAAGTCTCCACGATGAGAAAAGTGGTCCTACAGAATTCAATGCATAGCCCTCAAGAGTCTAACTGCTTCCCAGGGGAAAACTTGCACTCTAATACGTACTGAATGTTGGGTTTTTATACAAGAAGTGTCTTCTGATATATCTCATCTTATGACACATATGAAGAATCAAATTTCTGCTCTGAATGATCCTCTTCCCAGTTTAAGGGAAATACTAGGAAAATGGTTTGGTTTAGGAGGATCTTGGCTTAAACCTTTACTAATGACATTGTTACTCCTATTGGCAATTTTGATTACAGTTTGTGTAACTAAGCCATTTCCATTTTATGCTTACTTGTGAGAAATTCAAAGTGGCAACTTCAGCCCATAGTTAAAATGCTTTTGGTTGACTAATGGCTACTTGAACAGAATTTTCCATGTTAAATAATTTAAGAACATTTAATTTTAGAAATTATTTCCATGTTCACATTATGTGACATTTTTGAAATTGCTTATGAGTGTTATAAAAATGTTAAGCCTCTTAGATCTACCCATTTACTGAAAATATTGAAAAATAATACATTTTTATGAGAAATTTCCCATTATGTAGGAAGAACATTTTAATATATAATATAATGATAGCTTTGCAGTAGCAAGAGAGCCGAAAAATATTTTAATATAAAGTTAATTTTAACAGATATGATAGAGAATCTAAACTTAAAAAAATTCACAACCTCAACTAGTTGAGTCCTAATCAGGACTTCTCTAGAGATGAGAAAATAAATAGAGATCATTTATGTAACAAGGCAATCTTTTTACATTGTTAAAATTTGTATTCTTCTCTTTCCTAAGAAAATCTCTCTTAATACACCAAGGAAGAAAATATCAGTTGTACTTAGGCTTAAAATTGTGCAACATATGGATAGTTTGTTAATTCTAAACTGCTTAATTGTGTAGATTAGCCAATTATCCCATAAGGGTAAGTTTTCAAAGATGGCAGGGATTCTGCCAGGCCAAACAGCATGAGAACAATACCAGTCTGAAGAAATATCTTGTATGTAGCATCAAATTATAACCTTCTTCAAATGAAAGATCTCATGACATTTTAAGCATTAGTTAAAATACTACTGCCAATGTCTAGCTTAAGCAGTATTTTTCCAATCTGCCATATTCTCTTTTAAATTCTAAGCAGAATGGCACGTATTACTTCCATTATGAAACATTATGCATTGTATCAATAGTTAGTATAAAGTAAAATTATTGTCCTGGAAAAACAAATGGAACCAACAGACAAACTATGAGAGCTAATTAAAAACTGGCTACATAAAGCACTCAGTTACATAATAAATATCTCATAATCAATTCAAACATAATGGGAAAAGATCTCATTCAAAAGAGCAACCAGGGCTTCCCTGGTGGCGCAGTGGTTGAGAGTCCGCCTGCCGATGCAGGGGACACGGGTTCGTGCCCCGGTCCGGGAAGATCCCACATGCCGCGGAGCGGCTGGGCCCGTGAGCCATGGCCACTGAGCCTGCGCGTCCAGAGCCTGTGCTCCGCAACGGGAGAGGCCACAGCAGTGAGAGGCCCACGTACCGCAAAAAAAAATAAATAAATAAAATAAAAAAAAAAAGAGCAACCAAAACAAAACAAAGTATCTAGGCATAAACTGTACAAGAAGTTTGTAGGACTCATACTCAAAAAAACCACAACAATGTAGTACAGGAGATAAAGCTTGATCAGAGAGAAACAATTCTAATTCTGTATACCAAATATTTAATAATGGCAATTTTGGGGTAGTAGGATTTGATTTTGGTTTCTTCTTTTTGCTTCAGCACAGTTTCTAAATTTTTCTCTTTTTAACAGGAGAAGAAAACCACATTTTAAAAAATAATAAGCAGGGCTTCTCTGGTGGCGCAGTGGTTGGGAGTCCGCCTGCCGATGCAGGGGACACGAGTTCGTAGCCCTGGTCCGGGAAGATCCCACATGCCGCGGAGCGGCTGGGCCCGTGAGCCATGGCCGCTGAGCCTGCGCGTCCGGAGCCTGTGCTCCACAACGGGAGAGGCCGCGACAGTGAGAGGCCCGCGCACCGCGATGAAGAGTGGCCCCCGCTTGCCGCAACTGGGGAAAGCCCTTGCACAGAAACGAAGACCCAACACAGCCACAAATAAATAAATAAAAATAAATAAATAAATAAAAATAAAGGAATTCCCTTAAAAAAAAAAATTAAAAAAAAAAAAATGTAAAAAAAAAAAAAAAAAAAAAATAATAAGCAGGGGCAACTAGTTCTTTCACTATATATGGGGGGCAATGCTACTGCAGTTTTCATATTTTACCAGTAAAAAAAGAAACAATTTCATGACAACAAGAATCCTTTAAAATGTGAGCTTGTATACAGGAGTATAGTTTTCCACTCTAATACTGAATTGAATTATTTCTTACCAATCTTTTTTTTATTAAACGACAGGATATATTAAGTACATTTGTAGAATTTTATAGAACTTGAAAAAGTTAGCAGTAAAATATTTACAAGGTCATTTTTTAATTCTCTATTGGGAATAAATAAATATATTAAACTATTTTTTCAATTATAAAAGTACTGGTTAAATAATGTCAAACTGTCTAGAAAACTATAAGGTAAAAATTAAAATTGCCAGCACTTGTATTTAGCCCTGGTAGTCATTTTTAATGTTTTCTTTTATATTCTTTGAAGGATTTTTTTATGCATATAAAAGTGCATATCCAATTTTTATACAAATGCAATCATGATATATGTACAGTTCTGCAAGTTGCTTTTCTTTCTTTTTTTTTCCATTTTTCTTTTTGGCCATGCTGCATGGCTTGTGGGATCTTAGTTCCCCGACCAGGGATTGAACCTGGACCCTTGGCAGTGAAAGTGCAGAGTCCTAACAACTGGACCACCAGGGAATTCCTACAAGTTGCTTTTCATTTAATAACCTGATTATCTTTCTATATCATGTTATTTGTGTGTCCATGTTTATATATACTTATCTTTAATGGCTGCTATATGACATATATATATGACATATGTTATCATCAACACTATTAATATATATATTATTTAACCGTGCAAGAATCCAAGAAAGAAAATTCCAAAAAAATTCTGCCCTTTCACTGCAAAACAAAATCCATAATCAGACAAAGAAAATCTATAAAATCCCTGCCCTTTTCATAATTCTTATAAAGTTGCTTATGAAGCAAATTCTACATATAGTCAACCTTTATGAATTTTGCTATTTTTATGTCTGTAATAGCTCAAAAAGGAGAGCTTAAATCAACCTCATTATGAAAAGGATTCAAATACAAATCTACTTACCCCGTATGCTTTTCCAGGAAAAGTATGGGGAGCAGAGTCAAGCAAAAAGAAAAGAATTAACCAAGGCAAGGAACCTAGAAGTTTCTGAGGGACTTCAGAATTCCACAGAGAGTATAGGTAACTTCAGTGGAGTCGCTCATGCCCTCACTCCTGCTACATCCTTAAAGTATTTCGATCATTTTAAAAGCCAGGAGAAAATGCATACGTACCTAGTTTAAAGCAGTACATAGTTTAAAAAAAGGGGGGAGGGATTTCCAGACATTGAGGTGGGGGATTAGATGAATTCACACAGCTCACATTGCTAGTCTCAGAAATCTGACCAGAAGCCATGACTGGAAGTTTCAAGTTTTGGCAAAACAACTGGGGAAATTAAGTAATTATTTATGAAGAAATACTATTTTGTCCGTAAATCTCTCCCCATAAAAGATAAAATTGATCATCTGTTATGAAGACTCACCACCTGTCCTGCTTACTTGACTTGCCATTTTGGACCTGCTTAAACTGAAAACTTTGTTACCTTTCTTACGACACAATTTGGGAATCCACTTTCTTATCCTGCATACCTAGACTCGAAGTAAGAGGCTTGTCTGCTTCCTCCTGGCCCTTTTACTCCTAACCTCTTTATCAGTAGAGGGGTGTCATATAATTCACTCCCTGAAAATCATTTGTATAGATTTTTTCAATATCCTTTTACCTGTGCTCCTAGCCCCAGCTACCATCACAGAAGTGTCTGAATGAGTGATGCCTCAAAAACCCAAGGATTTCTGATCTACCAAATGGTTTCCTATTACTTTCCAGAAAAAAGGTTCCATCTCTGCATAGTTGACAAGGACCTTTTAAATCCAGCTCTTGCCTGTTTAGCCCCTTCCTTAGCCATTACCCCATATGCACTCTATACTCCAGCATTCCCAAACCATTTGCAGGTCCCTGAACAAACAATACTTGTGGTAGGTAGAACAACAGCTCCCCCAAAATTGTCACATCCTAATCCACAAAACCTGTGAATACGTTATGTTATTTGGCAAAGGAGAATTAAGGTTGCAGCTAAGCAGCTGATTTTATCTATGGAGAGTACCTGGAGTTACCCAGGAGGGCCCAGTGTAAATCACAAGGCTTCCTTATAAGAGGAAGGCAGGAGAGTCATAGAGAAGATGTGATGACAGAAGCAGAGGTCAGAGAGAAGATTTGAAGATGCTACCCTGCTGGCTTTGAAGTAGGAGGAATGGGGCTGTGACCCAAGGAATGCAGGCATCTCTAGAAGCTGGAAAAGGCGAGGAAATATATTCCTCCATAGAGCCACCAGAAGGCACACAGCCCTGTTGAAACCTTGATTTCAACCCAATGAGACCTATTACGGGCATCTGGCCTGTGGAATTGTAAGACAATAAATATTTGTTGTTTAAGCCATTAATTTGTTATTTGTAATTTGTCATTTAGCAGTGGTAAACTGACAATGCTCTTTCACCCCTCCCTGCCTATGCTTGGAATGCCTTTCCCAAACCTTGCTTCTTTGGCCAATGCCTACTCATTTTTCAGTCGCATTTTAAGCATCCCTCTGGAGCTTCTCCTAATCCAGATGGTGATGATTTTCCTCTCTTGTGCTACTATTGTACTTTGTGTACCTCCCTACTGATGCATTTATTCATTTCTTCAATGTGTACTGCACATCTATCGTATACTAGACTAAGGGATATAGGTTTATTCAGGCTCTGCAGAGAGACCTGCCCTGGCCATCTCATCTGAAGTAGCCCCCTCTACCCTCAATCACTGTTTATCCCCTCAATCTAATTCTCTTCCCTCGTAGCACTTCTGACTATATGGCATTACACTATGTATTTATTAGTTTGTTTATCTACCTATTGCTCACTTCTGCAACTAGGATGTATGCTCCATGAAAGCAAGGCCTTTGGCTGATCGTCTCAGTTTCTCCAAAGTGCCTAACATAGTGCCTGACATATTAGACCCTCAATACACATTTGCTGAAAAAGCATCAAGGGATTGATTGTATTACAGATCACAGTTCAGTCTCTAAAGCTTGGTAGTATTAGAGACAGACACATAGTTTTCACCTCCTCTTCTCCTATTTTTAAAATCTAAGCTCACCTGTATGAGATGAAAATTATTATAAAAGACAAGCTCCAAACGAAAATGGGCAGAGGAGGGAGGTGTATGTCAAGAAGGAAGGAAGGAGAAACACTCCCATGTTACCCTGGTGAGTTTCAGCACTGACTGTAAATTCACAGGTGCCCCTTGACCAGCTATTCAGCTGCCAATCACAGCACACAACCTCCCCACCACATGCAGAAACCTGGGCAATGTCTCTATTTATTAGTAACTGAAGGATGTCTATGTCATTTTACTTTTCCAAGACCTTGAGGCTAAGAAGGACATTCTTTGTTCTTCACAGATTACCTGGTATTTCTTACCTCCAACATATATTGAGTGAAAAAAGCAAGTTGCACTAGGATACATACCATATGATATCATTACATAAACATGTACAGACCCAAAAGAATGTTATGCATCTTTCTCTGTCTCTCTCTCTCTCTCTCCTTCTCTCTTTCCAAAGGAAAAAAGTCTACAGGTTATACAAACAGACCAAACTAAAGAGGATACTTCAACTGGAGGTTAGTTTCAAAAGGGACTTTAGCTTCATCTGTAATGAAATCTTGGCTTTTTTACAAAGAGAACATATATATGTATATTTGTATAATTAAGAGTAATAAATATTACCCAAAAAGGTCTTATCCCTAAATAATTATATTACCTATTGTAGAATTAATGCAATTATATTTGAGTTTATAAATGATTATTCAGTGGGTTCTGCTAGTGAGAGCCCCATAGCCTGATTACCAATCATACACATCTTTGAGCCTGCCAAACTTGGACTACTTCTGGAGCACCTTGAACCTACCAAGTTGCAACAACCCTATGAAGCCCAGTCTGAAACACCCAGTTAACTTTACCTTTAATTTTGAATATAGTTAAATAATTTTTGTACAAATTTGTTGTGCCTTGTACAAGAAATTTCTTCTGACATCTTCCTTAACAAAATGAAACACAGTACTTTTTCTCTTGATTAATGGCCACAAATGCATTGCTCTTTGTTCTGATTACAAGTTTGCTCATTAAAAGAAAAGTGCCAACGTCAAGGCCACAAGCAAGGTTACAGGGTTCAACAATTAAATGGAATTTTGATGTGCTTTTCACTATTACTGCTGAGGAAATGTTATCATCTGATGTTTAAAACTGTGGCAGACACAGCTGGTTGCCAGTAGCCATTCTCCCTGTTTTCCTTCCTAATAAAACCCAGTTTTGTTCAAACATTGGCATTCCTTGATACCCCTGAGGATCCAAGTGACCATGTGACACAGTTAGTCAATGAGCTATAAGCCAAGGTCTGCTGGGAATTTGGGGACAAGATTTGCCTTTTTATATGGCCACTGCCCCTTCTCCCCTGTCCTTCCTCCTTTATTCCTGCTTGAAATGTGGATATGAAACTAGGTATGTAGGACATTTCTGATTACCTAGTAAGTATTAGGATGAAAGATATACACTAACTATTGGGACTTCACTGGTGGCACAGTGGTTAGGAATCCAGCTGCCAATGCAGGGGACACAGGTCTGAGCCTTGGTCCAGGATAATCCCACAGGCTGTGGAGCAGCTGGGCTCGTCTGCCATAGCTGCTGAGCCTACGCTCTAGAGCCCGCAGGCCACAACTGCTGAGCCTACACTCTAGAGCCCGCAGGCCACAACTGTTGAGCCTGTGTGCCACAACTACTGAAGCTAATGAGACTAGAGCCCATGGTCCACAACAGGGGAAGCCACTACAGTGAGAAGCCCGCACATTGCAACAAGGAGTGGCCCCCACTCGTTGCAACTAGAGGGAGCCTGCGCACAGCAACGAAGACCCAACACAGCCAAAAATAAATTAATTAATTAATAAAAATTTTAAAAATTACATGAAAAAAATAAATAGGTAGTTAAAAAAAAAAGATATATACTAACTATTGCAGAGAATAAAGCCAAAGGGAGCCTGGGACCCTGATAACATCAAGTATCTGCTGTACCAGCTGAGGACTACTTCTCTCTGGACTTGTTGCTGTGAGAAGAATAAATCTGGAGTTCCCTAGTGGCACCGTTAAGAATCTGCTTGCCAGTGCAAGGGACACGGGTTCAAGCCCCGGTCTGGGAAGATCCCACATGCCATGGAGTAACTAAGCTCGCATGCCACAACTACTGATCCTGTGCTCTAGAGTCCTCAAGCCACAACTACTGAGCCCGTGTGCCACACTACTGAAGCCCCCGTGCCTAGAGCCCATGCTCTGCAGTAAGAGAAGCTGCTGCAATGAGAAGCCCACGCACCACAATGAAGAGTAGCCCCCGCTCACTGCGACTAGAGAAAGCCAGCTCACGGCAACAAAGACCCAATGCAGCCAAAAATAAATAAATAAATAAATAAATTTATATATATAAAATAAAGAATAAATCCCCAGCTTCTGCCATCAGGTTCTATAACTTTCAGCCAAACAAAATTCCCAGATGATGCAGGCAGGGATGATACGAAGCACCCAGTTGACTTTGATGCCTCTCCATATAAAGCAGTATAAAAATTCTTCTAGAAAAGTACCCATCAATACAGGCACAGGACAAAATAGTAAAAAATATTGCTGTCATTGCTCTTCAATAGTAGCATGAAAAAACTACAGCTAACAAAATTTACTATTTTAAAACTCCAGTAGAGTTTCATTTGTAGTTTCAACATAGTTGAATGAGACTATAGGTAAAAAGATGTGTAGGAGGTTCTGGAAGGGGAAAGATAAAAATCCTCAGAAACTTAATTCCACTATCAAAAAGTAAAACAGAGAAACGTATCTGTGGGTTTTCAATACTCCAGAAAAAATCATTTTTGCACAAAGAATCAATTATGCGAGGAATTTTCCTTTTAAATCCTACACAAAAGTATTGGGTTTTTTTTAGTTTTTAAAGAAAAATAGCAATCTACCACTCTTTAACAACAAAGACTCTAAAATTCTTTTAAATGACAGTGCCTGGAACATGGTCACACTAATATATTTTGAATGAGTGAAATAATAATAGGTAAGAAATATTAAATCATTTTTCTGTTATTGCTAAAGAAAAGACCTCTAGGCTAAGATGTGAAGACACAAAGAGAAAGATTAAAGGAGTTAAGATAAAGTTTAGGGGGAGTGAGGAAGAAGAAAATCTGAGGGAAGAAAATTGTGTTTACTTCCTATTTCCTCTCTCTAGTTCTCTCAAATTTGGGTCAAAAAAACAAAACAAAACAAAAAACATCCTCACTCCCTAGAAAGTATAGATCAGCTGCACTGAAATGGTTACAAGTTTTACCACAGGGGAGGTAGGGCAGGTAATTTTGAACCATCAAAGTTGGGCCCTAAGGTAGGTCTGGGTTGGATTTCCAATGATGGGAGGCACCTAACTCAGGCTGAGGAGCCTACTGTGAAAAAGAGGGAGGGAACTTCTGATGTGGGAAGAGGGGCTGAATGGGGAGGATGTAGTGAAAGATGTCAAACAGCCTTTTCCTGTTTCAATTTTTGTTTCAACCTAGTCCTTCACACAGAAAAGGAAAGGGAAATTCTCTATCCTTTGTTTTGTGATCTCTCTCCATAGGGATTCATATTCTCTGAACAATAATTTGAAACTCCTTATATGAAAAAATCTCAAAAATATCCTATGAAAGCTGGGGAGGTAAAAAAATAAACAAATAAATTAATTAATTAAAATTAAAAATGTTTCTTTCCCTCAGAGAAAGAGGGAAGGAAGAGTTAGTTCTCTTTACTGCCTGTGGGGTCAGAGGTGGGAGGTGGTGAGAGGAGCAAATGATTGTGTGACACAAGGACAAACAGTAAGAATATGTCTGTATGGGATTTTCCCCTTGACTCTAGAAGTACTATCAAAATATGTTGGTTCAAAATATAATGATCGGTAATATATGAAATAGTCATAACATATGATTATTATCTATCAGTGGCAATCAAAGACATGTAGACACACAAGATATCAATGCAATAGGTTTTAAAGAGCCCTAAACAAAACACTATATTAGACCTCCAAAATAGTTTTGTTTAAAATATAATTGAAATCAAACTGAACGTCTTCAAAACTAAGGTATACCTTAACTCCAGAGTAGTGTTGGGCTTTGAAGTAAGTCTATGGAAGACTAAATTCCAACTCCACCACTTCCACACTGTGGGACTCTCAGCAAATTATTTAAACAATGAAAAATACATAATATTGTAAAGATGTCAACTCCTCCAAATTAATTTATAAAATCCCAATTGAAATCCTAGATTTTTTGTGTGCATATGAAACTGGTAAGCTGATTTAATAACGTGTATAGAAATGCAAAAAACAAAGAATAGCCAAGGGAATCTTGAAGAAGAGAACAAAGCTGAACAAAGCTGGAGGATTTAGAGCACCATATAATAAGATCCGTTATGAAGTTATAGTAATTAAGACAGTGTTATTGGAACAAGGATGGATAAATAGGGCAATGAATAGTATAGAGAGACAAGAAACAGATCCATATGTATATGGTCACCTGACTTATGGCAGAGGTGAGTCACACTGCTGTGCAGTGTGCAAAAAAGAGTAATAAATGGTCCTGGGTCAATTGGTTGTCCATATGAAAAAAATGAATCTTGACCCTCTACCTCCAAACATTCACAAAAATCAATTCCAGATGTGTTAAAGATCTAAATGCAAAAGATAAAAAATGAGGCTTTTAGAAGAACACATAGCAGAACATACTTATGACCCAGGAGTTGGCAAAGATTTCTTAAACAGTTCACCAAAAAATGCTAATCATAAATGGAAAATGTATTAAGTTGGGAAATGCTAAACTCAAGAACTTCTGTTCGAGACAGCAGAATCAAGGAGAACTACAACCCTATAGCCTGTGGAACGAAAGCCACATTCACAGAAAGACAGACAAAATGAAAAGGCAGAGGACTATGTACCAGATGAAGGAACAAGATAAAACACCAGAAAAACAATTAAATGAAGTGGAGATAAGCAACCTTCCAGAAAAAGAATTCAAAATAATGATAGTGAAGATTATACAGAAAAAGAATGGAGGCAAAGATTGAGAAGATGCAAGAAATGTTTAACAAAGACCTAGAAGAATGAAAGAACGAACACCTAGAAGAATGAAAGAACGAACAAACAGAGATGAGCAACACAATAACTGAAATGAAAAATAAACTAGCAGGAATCAATAGCAGAATAACTGAGGCAGAAGAATGGATAAGTGATCTGGAAGACAGAATGATGGAATTCACTGCTGCGGAACAGAATAAAGAAAAAAGAATGAAAAGAAATGAAGACAGCCTAAGAGATCTCTGAGACAATATTAAACACACCAACATTTGCATTATAGAGGTCCCAGACAGAGAAAAGGGAGAGAAAGGACCTGAGAAAATATTGGAAGAGATTACAGTTGAAATAGCCACCAAGTCCAGGAAGTGCAGAGAGTCCCAAGCAGGATAAACATAAGGAGAAACACGTTGAGATACATAGTAATCAAATTGACAAAAAGTAAAGACAAAGAAAAATTATTGAAAGCAACAAGGGAAAAATGACAAATAACATACAAGGGAACTCCCATAAGGATAACAGCAGAAACTCTACAAGCCAGAAAGGAGTGGCATGATATATTTAAAATGATGAAAGGGAAGAACCTACAACAAAGATTACTCTACCTGGCAGGGATCTCATTCAGGTTCGATGGAAATCAAAAGCTTTACAGACAAGCAAAAGCTAAGAGAATTCGGCACCACCAAACCAGCTCTACAACAAATGCTAAAGGAACTTCTCTAAGTGGGAAACACAAGAGAAGAAAAGGACCTACAAAAACAAACCCAAAACAATTAAGAAAATGGTCATAGGAACATACATATCGATAATTACCTTAAATGTGAATGGATTAAGTGCTCCAACCAAAAAACACAGGCTCGCTGAATGGATACAAAAACAAGACCCATATATATGTTGTCTACAAGAGACCCATTTCAGATCTAGGGACACATATAGACTGAAAATGCAGGGATGGAAAAAGATATTCCATGCAAATGGAAATCAAGAGAAAGCTGGAGTAGCAATATTCATATCAGATAAAATAGACTTTAAAATAAAGAATGTTATAAGAGAAAAGGAAGGACACTACATAATGATCAAGGGATCAATCCAAGAAGAAGATATAACAATTATAAATATATATGCACCCAACATAGGAGCACCTCAATACATACGGCAAATGCTAACAACTATAAGAGGAAATCGATGGTAACATAATAATAGTGGGGGACTTTACACCTCACGTACACCAATGGACAGATCATCTACAAAGAAAATTAATAAGGAAACACAAGCTTAAATAACACAATACACCAGATAGATTTAATTGATATTTATAGGACGTTCCATTGGAAAACAGCAGAGTACACTTTTTTCTCACGGGCACATGGAACATTCTCCAGCATAGATCACATCTTGGGTCACAAATCAAGCCTCGGTAAACTTAAGAAAATTGAAATCATATCAAGCATCTTTTCTGACCACTACGCTATGAGATTAGAAATAAATGACAGGGAAAAAAATATGTAAAAAACACAAACACCTGGAGGCTAAACGATAAGTTACTAAATAACCAAGAGATCACTGAGGAAATCAGAAAATACCTAGAGACAAATGACAATATAAACACGACGATCCAAAACCTATGGGGTGCAGCAAAAGCAGTTCTAAGAGGAAAGTTTACAGCAATACAATCTTACCTCAAGATACAAGAAAAATCGAAAATAAACAATCTAACCTTACACCTAAAGGAACTACAGAAAGAAGAACAAACAAAATGCAAAGTTAGTAGAAGGAAAGAAATCATAAAGATCAGAGGAGAAATAAATGAAATAGAAACAAAGAAAACAATAGCAAAGATCAATAAAACTAAAAGCCTTTAGCCAGACTCATCAAGAAAAAGAGGGAGAGGACTCAAATCAACAAAATTAGACATGAAAAATGAGAAGTTACAACAGACACTGCAGAAATACAAAGCATCATAAGAGACTACTACAAGCAACTCTATGCCAATAAAATGGACAACCTGGAAGAAATGGACAAATTCTTAGAAAGGTGTAAACTTCCAAGGCTGAACCAGGAAGAAATAGAAAATATGAACAGATGAATCACAAGTAATAAAATTGAAATTGCGATGAAAAATCTTCCAACAAAGAAAAGTCCAGGACCAGATGGCTTCATAGGTGAATTCTATCAAACATTTAGAGAAGAGCTAACACCCATCCTTCTCAAACTCTTCCAAAAAATTGCAGAGGGAGGAACCCTCCCAATCTCATTCTATGATGCCATCACCACCCTGACACAAAAACCAGATAAAGATGCTACAAAAAGGAAAATTACAGACCAACATCACTGATGAACATAGATGCAAAATTCCTCAACAAAATTCTAGCAAACAGAACCCAACAACATATTAAAAGGATCATACACCATGATCAAGTGGGATTTATCGCAAGGATGCAAGGATTCTTCAATATACGCAAATCAATCAATGAGATACACCATATTAACAAATTGAAGAATAAAAAGCCTATGATCATCTCAATACATGCAGAAAAAGCTTTTGACAACATTCAACACCCATTTATGATAAATAATCTCCAGAAAGTGGGCACAGAGGGAAACCACCTCAACATAATAAAGGCCATATATGACAAACCCACACCAAACATCATTCTCAATGCTGAAAACCTGAAAGCATGTCCTCTAAGATCAGGAAGAAGACAAGAATGTCCACTCTTACCACTATTATTCAACATAGTTTTGGAAGTCCTAGCCACAGCAATCAGAGAAGAAAAAGAAATAAAAGGAATACAACTTGGAAAAGAAGAAGTAAAACAGTCACTGTTTGCAGATGACATGATACTCTACATAGATAATCCTCAAGATGCCACCAGAAAACTACTAGAGCTAATCAATGAATTTGGTAAAGTTGCAGGATACAAAATTAATGCACAGAAATCTCTTGCATTCCTATACACTAACAATGAAAGATCAGACAGAGAAATTAAGGAAACACTCCCATTCACTATTGCAACAAAAAGAATAAAATCCCTAGGAATAAACCTACCTAAGGAGGTAAAAGACCTGTATGCAGAAAAATATAAGACACTGATGAAAGAAATCAAAGACGACACAAACAGATGGAGAGATATACCATGTTCTTGGATTGGAAGAATCAATTTTGTGAAAATGACTCTACTACCCAAAGCAATCTACAGTTTCAATGAAATCCCTATCACATTACCAATGGCATTTTTTACAGAACTAGAACAAAAAGTCTTAAAATTTGTATGGAGACACAAAAGACCCTGAATAGCCAAAGCAATCTTGAGGGAAAAAAACGGAGCTGGAGGAATCAGACTCCGTGTCTTCAGAGTATACTACAAAGCTACAGGAATCAAGACAATATGGTACTGGCACAAAAATGAAATATAGATCAATGGAACAGGATAGAAAGCCCAGAGATAAACCCATGCACTTATGGTCAACTAATGATGACAAAGGAGGCAAGGATATACAATGGAGAAAAGACAGTCTCTTCAATAAGTGGTGCTGGGAAAACTGGACAGGTACATGTAAAAGAATGAAATTAGAACACTCCCTAACACCATACACAAAAATAAACTCAAAATGGATTAAAGAACTAAGTGTAAGACCAGACAGTATAAAACTCATAGTGGAAAACATAGGAAAAACACTCTTTCACATAAATCACAGCAAAATCTTTTTGACCCACCTCCTAGAGTAATGGAAACAAAAATAAACAAATGGAGCCTAATGAAACTTAAAAGCTTTTGCATAGCAAAGGAAACCATAAACAAGATGAAAAGACAACCCTCAGAATGGGACAAGATATTTGCAAACGAATCAACGGACAAAGGATTAATCTCCAAAATATATAAACAGCTCATGCAGCTCAATATTAAAAAAACAAACAACCCAATCCAAAAATGGGCAGAAGATCTAAATAGACATTTCTCCAAAGAAGATATGCAAATGGCCAAGAGGCACATGAAAATCTGCTCAACATCACTAATTATTAGAGTAATGCCAATCAAAACTACAATGAGGTATCACCTCACAGTGGTCAGAATGTCCATCATCAGAAAATCTACAAACAACAAACGTTGGAGAGGGTGTGGAGAAAAGGGAACCCTGTTGCACTGTTGGTGGGAATGTAAATTGATACAGCACTATGGAGAACAGTGTGGAGGTTCCTTAAAAAACTAAAAATAGAACTACCATATGACCCAGCAATCCCACTACTGGGCATATACCCTGATAAAACCATAATTCAAAAAGACACATGCACCCCAATGTTCATTTCAGCAGTATTTACAATAGCCAGGTCATGGAAGCAACCTAAATGCCCAACGACAGACGAATGGATAAAGAAGCTGTGGTACATATATACAATGGGATATTACTCAGCCATAAAAAGGAATGAAATTGGGTCATTTGTAGAGACGTGGATGTACCTAGGGACTGTCATACAGAGTGAAGTCAGAACGAGAAAAACAAATATTGTATATTAACGCATATGTGGAATCTAGAAAAATGGTACAGATGAACTGGTTTTCAGGGCAGAAATTGAGACAGAGATGTAGAGGACAAACGTATGGACACCAAGGTGCGAAAGTAGTGGGGGGTAGTGGTGGTGTGATGAATTGGGAGATTGAGATTGACATATATACACTAATATGTATAAAAGAGAACTAATAAAAACCTGCTATATTAAAAAAAAACAAACAAACTTCTGTTCATCCAAATATACCACTCAGGGAGTTAAAAGGCAACCCAAAGAGTAGGAAAATATATTTGCAATACATATATTCAACTTCCAACAAAAAAATAAAAAAATAACCAAAAGGCCAATAAATATTTTTAAAGGGTTCAACTTTATTCATTAGGAAAATCCTATTTAAAACCAAATTGCAGCACCTTTATAAACACACTAGGTGGCTAAAATGAAAAAGACAGAAAATACCAAATGTTGGTAAGAAGATGGAGCAACCAGAGCATTCATACACTGCTGGTAGGAGTGTAAATTGGTTCAGCTGCTTTAGAAATCCGTTCAGTTATATGACACAGCCAATCTACTCCTACATATACCCAACAGAAATGTGCACATATTTTCACGGGAAGGTACGTTTAAGAATGTTCATAGCAGCACTATTCTTCATAGCCCCAAATTAGAAACTATCTAAATGTCTATTAGTGGTTGAATAAATAAATTGTAGCCCTTCTGTCTGGAACAGTCTTTCCTTGGTTTTCACAATCTTCACACTTTAGAAGATTACAGGCCAGTTATTTTGTCAAATGTCCCTCAGTTTGGGTTTGTCTGATTATCTTCATGATTAGAAGGTTATGCATGTTTAGCAGGAATATTACAGAAGTGATTTGTGTTCTTCTCCTTGCATTCTATCACCTGATGTCCATGTGTCCATTACTGATGATGTTCACTTTGAACACTTAATTAAGGTAGCATCTGCCATGTTTGTCCCCTATGGAGTTACTTTTTTCCCCCACTTGCAATTAATAAGTACTTTGTGGAGAGTTACTTTGAAATGCTGTAAATACCTCACTCCTCATTAAACATTTAATTTATGTATCTATTAATTTGTCTATACTATCTATATAGATTCATTTTATTCAGTGGGCTGCCATCTGTTACTCTATTTATTTTGATACTCAAATTTTCCCCACTTTAGCCAGTGGAAACCTCTTCAAGCTGGCTTCTATGTCCTACTTAAAAAAAAAATTTTATTAGCTCAAAGTTCTGTAGGTCGGAAGTCTGTATGTCATGGCTGGGTTCTTTTTTTTTTTTATAAATTTATTTATTTATTTTTGGCTGCACTGGGTCTTCATTGCTATGCGCGAGCTTTCTCTAGTTGCGGTGAGCAGGGGCTACTCTGCATTGCGGTGCGCGGGCTTCTTGTTGTGGTGGCTTTTCTTGTTGTGGAGGCTTCTCTTGTTGCGGGGCATGGGCTCTAGGTGCGCGGGCTGCAGTAGTTGTGGCACGAGGGCTTAGCCGCTCCGCGGCATGTGGGATCCTCCCGGACCAGGGCTCGAACCCGTGTCCCCTGCATTGCAGGCGGATTCCCAACCACTGCTCCATCAGGGAAGCCCATGGCTGGGTTCTTTGCTCAGGGTATGACAAGGCTGAAATCAACACATCGACCAGGCTAAATTTTTCTAAAGAGGCTTTGGAGAAAATCCACTTGCAAGGTCATTCTTATTGTTGGCTGAATTCATATATATGCAGCTATAGGATTGGTCCCCATTTCTTTACTTGTTGTCAGCCAGGGGCCACTCTCAGAAACTAAATGTTGCTTGCTTTCCTTGCCATGGGACGCCCTCTATTTTCAAGATGACTAGGGATAATCACTCTCATGTTAAATCCCTCTCATGCTTTGAATCTCTTTGACTTTCTCTGTCTCTGACCTGTAAACTCAGATTTAAAGGGCCCCTATCGTAAGGTCAACTAATCTGGGGCCTTAATTACCTCTGCAAAATCCCTCTTGCCACATAAAATAACATAATCACAGGAGTACTATCTCCTGATATTCACACTCCCAGGTACTACACAAGGTACTTACACTAGGGGGCTGGGAGTCTTATGGGCCATCTTAGAATTCTTCCTACACATATGTAAAGTGCTAGAACAGTGCCTGGTACCTTATAAACACTATACTGTACATGTATTAGCTATTATTATTATTGATTATCTGACAAATTCACAGAAATTTTAAAAATAGCAAGACCCAGTAATAATGAGAGTGTAGTGAAATGACACTTAAATGCACCATCAAAGAAATAAAAATTTCTAAAATCTTCTGGAGATCAATTTGGCAATGTGTATTGAAAGCCTAGTATTTCTACTTCTAGGAATTCATCCTAAGGACATAATCAGAGGTATACACAGAGATATATGAAAGAAGATATTAATTATAGTATGTTTATAAGAATAAATACTTAAACAGAAACCAAAATCTCCTTTTAGGGGTTTGGTTAAATAATAAGGCATAGCTATTCAATGGAATACTCTGTATCCCTAAAAACAAAAACAATAAACAAACAAAAATACATGGTATAAAGAACATTAATGAGAAGAGGACATACTCATGTTACAAGTGAAAGGATTAAAAGTTACAAAATTGCCCATGTAGCCATATCCAGTTTTCATACAAACACCAAATGGATTCCTGCTTTTCTTTCTCTCTCTTGAGCTCTGTTATAGTTAAGTTTCTACGGCATGGCAAGATAGAGCTTAGCCTCCTTACCTTGCTGTAGGTCAAAAAAGGTTTCTGGCAACTCTTTAGGGAACCCCAGCCTCCTTCCTAGAGTGTGAGGTGGCCTTTTGGCAAGAGAGGGTCACATAAAATGGGAGAAAACATTCCCTGACACCACCTGTCTAGCTGTGCCATTCACCAAAACAAGGGCATCCTGAAAAGGGAGACTTTGCATCATCTCTCTGTGGCCTTTCATTCCTAACACATAGCCCCCTCCTTTATACTAAATTGGTTAAATTACACTCCATCTAAGATTTTAGACTAAGATTTTTGTTTGGCTTTAGCTATAATGAAAGGCATCCCAAGGTAAAAAATATGTATTAATTGAGGAGGGAGGTGACAGAAGTTAACAATTATTGAGAGAGCATCTATAGTGTACTTTATAACACTATAAAATAGCTACTATAAGTTCCATTTTACAGGTGAGAAAACTGATGTTCAGAGGGGTTAAATAATGTGTTCAAGGATGCACATTTAGGAAGTGGTAAAAAATAGGTTTTGAAGCAACTGGCTTTACCCTTTTCACCACACGCAGTGATTCCTGGTGATTTCTGAGATCTTACATATTTTTTAAATGCCACAAGAAATCTTAATGATTAGCCTAACTTATGACCTACTGCAGTGCACATGACTGCTTCCCTATAAGTGAAGGCAAATTAACTATAAGCTATGTGATTACAGAGCAGATTAATTTTTTTCTCCTAAGCTTTTTTCAGTTCCAGTCCCTCAGACTTTAACTTTCAAATTAAAGATGTGCTTTTAACAGGGGGATCCAGATATCACCGCAAGTTCAGGTTGAAACAGTTTTTCCCATCGCTCTCTCAACCCAAAGAGAGACACTCCAAACTCTGTAGTCTTTGGAACTAGCATCTTTCCATAGATCCAAAAACCCAGGATAGTTTCTTGTATCTCTTGCTATTCTGACACAATTCTTGATAAAAGTCAATGTCTAGGCCCCAAAAGTCACCAATTGTTCATTTTTTCTTCAAGGACTTTCCCCCCTATCCTCCCCGGACTCCTTCCCATATATTCTACTTTCTCTCTAGTTCTCGGGACTCTTCAACCTACATTCACCTTCGTCACCTTTAAGAAATAGATGCAAATCCATCTCAAGCTCTAACAACCTGGCCACTCCCATTCTAGTTTTGGCCAGTCTATCTCTGGCCAGTCAACTCAAGTCCATTATTACATCAGGATACAACATGTGTCCTTGCAGAGAACAAAAATTATATAAAAATACACATATGGGGCTTCCCTGGTGGCGCAGTGGTTGAGAGTCCGCCCGCCAGTGCAGGAGACACGGCTTCGTGCCCCGGTATGGAAGGATCCCACATGCCGTGGAGCGGCTAGGCCTGTGAGCCACAACTACTGAGCCTGCACATCTGGAGCCTGTGCTCTGCAACGGGAGAGGCCACGACAGTGAGAGGCCCGCGCACCACGATGAAGAGTGGCCCCGGCTCACCGCAACTGGAGAAAGCCCTCGCACAGAAACGAAGACCCAACACAGCCAAAAATAAATAAATAAATTTATATTAAAAAAAAAATACACATATGGTTGAGAGTTCTGTGTCCTTTTGAAATCACTTTTGAGTACTTCCTTCTCTTCTGGAATAACGTATTTTGCCAGTCTCGTCTTGTGCTTTGCTTGTCACAGTCCTAGAATCAGCTATTTTCCCAAGGAGCTCTGATCCCTTGGAGGATGGTATTTAGAAGTCATGATCTGAACACTAGATACGCTCGTGGCTATTGAGATGTCACTGCTTTTTGACCCTCTCTATGCGCAAAGCTAGGAGATACACACACACACACACACACACACACACACACACACACACACACACCCCTATGTTTATTTCTAGCTCTATTTCTCTTTTAAAAATAGATAAAGAGAAAGCACCATACACACTGATGCCTCCAACTGCAGTACAACAGTATAACGTTCATTCTCATTTTTTCCCTTTCTCTATTTGTAACTCCTTATTCAAACAGTGAGAAACCCAGCTCCCATTACCCTTTATACCTTTTATTTGATCAACTCCCTGTATATAACCAATCCCCCACCTTTAATGCCACCCCTCCTCTACCCAAATGCCTTCTTCAGCCCACTTGTGTTCCCACAACCCGCAGAAGGTGCTCCCCTACCACCATATAAGTTCCAGCGTTCCACGGCAGACTATACACTTCCAAATAGACTCCTTTCTCGCTCTGACTCCCCATGCTGCCTGCCCTCTGTCCCAGGGCATGGATATGCCTCCCCCTCCAGTTGAGTTTCTACATCTCATGTCAGGCTGTCCCTCCCCATACATTCACACTCTCCTCACCCTGCTTGGGCTCTGGCACACTATACTGGGTCACCCCCAGTCATAGGTGCTCCCCCAACCACTTCCTTTGAGTGCTGACACCCACATCAGGCTGCCCCTCCACATGAACACAGTTGTTATCCTGGTTGGCCTCTGACATAAGTGCAGGTCAGGTCTCCCAAATGGATCCCCTCTTTTCTTTCTTGAACTCCAGTACCATGCTCTGGACCACCACATTTCCCTCTCCCTCCCTGTGGAGAAGGCAGCCTTGTTCTGCCCCCATCTAATGACTTTAGGACTGATTATTCAGGAAGGGAAGAGAAAGAAGAGAAAATTGGGTAGAGGATACATTGTCTTCTTCCTAAATAGATAACGTACCTCAACAGAAATTCTCCACTTTGTTGCTGTTATGATTGAACAGTTTTCCATTGACAACTTTCAAAATATTTGATATATAAATTAATTTCTTCTATAAGTAATCATACTCTTAAAATGGGGACCAGCCAACATCTCCTGAAGTCTTTGCATTCTAAGAAACTGAAATCTATGTCCATTAAATTAATGAAAGTAATTACTTTTTAATGACCATAAATATGGGTAACCGATGATAAAAAAAAGGGAAGAGTACCCATTACCTCTATCAGGGAAGAAAAATATCAAACCACTCAAGAGTGTGAGCTCTGGAGCTAGAATATTAGGTTTAAAACCCAGTTCTGGGGCCTTTAGTAAGTTCCTTAGAGTCTCTGTGTCTCAATTTTCTTATCTGTAAAATGAGGATAATAGTGGTACTTCTTAGAGTCATGGGGATTATGGCAGATAATGTGCAAAAATTTCTTAGATGAGCATCTAACATCAAAAATATCATCAAAAATATTAGTTATTGAACTTCCCTGGTGGTGCAGTGGTTAAGAATCCACCTGCCAATGCAGGGGACAGGGGTTCGAGCCCTCGCCTGGGAAGATCCTACATGCCGCAGAGCAACTAAGCCCGTGCGCCACAACTCCCAAGCCTACGCCCTAGAGCCCACAAGCCACAACTACTGAGCCTGTGTGCCATAACTACTGAAGCCCGTGTGCTGAGGGCCTGTGCTCCGCAACAAGAGAAGCCACTGCAATGAGAAGCCCGCGCACCACCATGAAGAGTAGCCCCCGCTCGATGCAACTAGAAAAAGCCCATGTGCAGCAACAAACACCCAACGCAGCCAAAAATAAATTTAAAAAATATATATATATATTAGTTATTAATGTCATTATAAGGTACTCACAGATGCCTGAAACTGTGTCCATAGACTGTGATTCTTAGACTCTGATTTGAGAAACAATATATTAAAATGTAGACTCTGTCACTTAGGTGATCACTTGGCACTAATGTCATCATAAATCCATGAAAACCAAAATAGGCACCAAAATTGTATGAATGAATTTAAGCCCATATGTTTATATTCTTCCTTAAAGATTGTGTTTGAAATAAAAACATAAAATATTTACATTCTCATAGAGAACTTACTAATCTCCTAGCATATGTTGGTGGTCTCCAGTATGAGAATCACCCCTTATAACATAATAATATATTTTCATTCTCTCTACAACTTGAGGTAATATAAACAAAGACTAAATAGTCTTTGTTTTTAGTTGATTTTAGTTTAAATAAGCAGGACTTCTTTCAATTATTCTAAATAAGAATAACCTAGAACAAAAAAGAAAGAAAAGAAAGTTTATGCATGATAGAATTCATGCTCATCAACTGCAGATCATGAGATTATGATAGTTAATTGAGTGGATCCTAGATCAACCCCAGTTTTCAACCAACATTCTCTTAAGGGCTACATCACTATTCTTTCAAAAGTCCTTATGCACCTCTTCATAAACTAATTAAAGTAAAACTTCACTTTTCTTCATTTTTAAATAATTTCACCATAGAGCTAAGTGAAGAATGCTCTGTAGGGCCACTACTTTAACTGTTTTGATCCATCCTGCTCTCTGACTTAATTAGTAATTATTTTCTCAATGTTTAACATGTATTTCCAGGGTAAGTTTCTCACATTTTCTAAATGCAGCACAAAAGTTTAAGTAGAATAGGGAAGATAAAATGTCCTGCTCTAAAAATGGGCTATTGCGTCCTTTGGTCATAGTGAAATAATGTCATTGTCAAATCTGACTCAGGAGAAGGTTCTGCTGTGGCTGGTGGAGAAGGAGCCTTAATTGACTATCCAGAAACAGAAGGAAAGACTGCATTGATTATTCATGCTTCCATATATATATGTACCCTTTTACTAATCAAGGTCATTTCTTAGCACTTGTTTCACAGAAAATTCTAGTTGTCTGACGATTTAAGGTGTCCCACTTTGTTAAAAAAAAAAGTTATTTTAAGAACTTCTACCCTATTTACATGCTGCTTGGGACTACAGTAGATATAAAATAACTGCCTTTTGTCCTTAAGTGAAAACCTTCTAAAAGCACCAGAAAGATTTTAATACAGCTATGCTTTATGTCATCTTGAAATTTATGCATTACATGCCTCAATTCCTTTCAGACAGAATTAGCAAGGGGACTCCCTAGGTGAAGAGTCTTCACTCAAGACAAGAGGATAGAAAGACTAAAAGGCATATCAAGCACAGGGAACAGGAAATCTAAGGGCCAAATATGCCTGGAGGAGAGTTAAGAAGGGGGAAAGACTGGGCAGGGAGACCCAATCTCAGAATGAGGGAAACGATGCTGAAGAAAAGCAGATGAGAATAAAAGCAGGAGTTTAAGAAAAGTGTGGTGGGATTGCAAATGAATTGCTTAGAGCAAAAAAATGTTCAAACCCTTTTCAATGGACAAACTCTTTCATAAACAAAATTCCTTCTCCAAGATTTTAAACTTAAGGCCAAAGAAAGCTTGAAGTCAGTCTTTATCCAGTGACTAAAGTTCCTAGATATAAGGCTTAATGGCTGTCAAAAACCATGTGTCCCACTAAAAGAAACTGGCCTGCAGTGAGCATGCATGAAGCCCACCTGCTGAGAGATGGAGGTGGTGAATTTTTCTGAAGCCAAGGCTGGGTCCTGCCCTTTCCTCAGCTTCATTTGTTCCACCTTTGTTGGTATTCCTGAAACAGTAATTTTTAATTTGACTTAAGCTAGATTGCATTGTAGCTAAGAACCCTGAAAAATCCACTCAAGCAATGTAAAGGTTTGGCAGAAAGTCATTTACTGTTTGCAGAACCTCAGCATTTCCACAAAGCACCATGGTTCCCCAGATCAGAAACTGAAAGCCACTGCCCTAAGTAATAGCTGTTGAGATTTGCCTTTATGAGCAGACAGAGGCATAATATGTGGCTAGGGCCAGGGATGAACTCACATATACTTCATTCATTCACACGACACATATTTATTGGACTCCTATTATGTGCTAGGCACTGTACTAGACACCGGGGCTCTAACAGTGGATGAGAGACGTGTTCCCTGCGTTCGTGGTGCTTACTATCCAGTGGCCAGGTGTGCTCCTGGGCAGTGAATTACAGAAGGCCATCTCTCCCTGTTATTGATGGTTGCTAGTCTTTCATAATAATGCAATGAAAAATATTAGTGCTCAAAGTGAATACTGTATATTTATCATGAACATTTAATTACACATCAATATCATTTGTGAAATGCTTACATCACTAGTCCTAAGACATATTAGGTCAGCTTATATCTACCATAAAATCTGAGAGAGCATTTAATCAAGATGACATAGATGAATTAAACATTTGCTACCAAAGTAATGAGGCTTTATTTTATATTACTAGTGATTGAAATTGTTTTGCTCCTTTAAAGTACTGGGGAAATATCTTTCTTTACTTCTGAAAACACAAGTTAACTGCTAGTCCATATTGCTTTCTTTAGCACTTAATATTATTATTTATGAATATAAATAACTAAAGGATCCCTCTATTAGGAATCCATAATTTCCAAGGATAACCAATCCTTAAATAGTAAAACAACTGAGTCCTAAAGTTAGATTTGTTGCTGCAGTATGATGACATGAATCTGAAAGACTTTTGCTACTACGTGGAAGGACAAGGCCTGGGCTTGCAGGGTTACGTAAGTAAATTTGTAATCATTTACAAGAAAATACCTGTGGGGCTGTGACCACGCTAGAGGTCAGGAATTCAGGTGAGCATTTCAAGGTTCCACAATTTCCACAGTAACAGAGGTGCAAGTGGAAGGTGTGAAAGGACAAGACCTGGATGAGGATCTGAGCAAGGGGGTGCAGCTTCAGGGTGAAATCATAAGGAGAATAATCCCCAATTCTTCCCTTGAATGGGCACTCTCTTTCTCCATCAGACAGGAAGAGATGACCTCACCAGACATATTCACATTGCAAGATCATCATTTTACCACCATTTATGTACTTAGACATAAATCCACTTCTAGCATCTGAGTCAAGATGATTCTTTCATCCTGTTTCCTCCCCACTAGTTTGAGGTTGTACTGGGTACAAGCTTAAAATCGAAAAAAAAAATGACTTGGGTTTCTCTGCAGAGCATTCCCCTCCTGTACTGGTTCTTCCACTGATTTATCCACTCACTCAGTATTTACTGAGCATATACTATATTCCAGTTACTGTGCTTGGTGCTGGAGATACTGGAGCTACAAAGATGAAGATGACACAGTTTCTATCCTCCAACAGTGTTAAGCATTCAGTGTCATGGCAGTGGTCTCTAAACTTCTGTATAACATACTCCTAATAAATGATTCAGTATGTTCTGTCAATCATGGATATTTACCATTTGTAACTTATTATAATTATTATATATTTCCATTATTGTATTCCTTTCATCTAATATCTCAGGGCAAAACAAACCCTTAGGGGACTTCCCTGGTGGAGCAGTGGTTAAGAATCCACCTGTCAGTGCAAGGGACATGGGTTCAAGCCCTGGTCCAGGAAGATCCCACATGCCGCAGAGCAACTAAGCCCGTGCACCACAACTACCGAGACTGTGCTCTAGAGCCCGTGAGCCACAGCTACTGAAGCCCGTGCACCTAGAGCCCATGCTCCGCAGCAAGAGAAGCCACTGCAGTGAGAAGCCCACGCACCGCAACAAAGAGTAGCCCCAGCTCGCCACAACTAGAGAAGGCCTGCGCGCAGCAACGAAGACCCAATGCAGCCAATATATTAATTAATTAATTAATTAATTAATTAAAAAACCCTTAAGATAATGTTCCTAGATAGCAATAGTTGATGTAAATCTACATTTTACGTGATCTTAATAATTTTAAATCTTCTGTAAGATGTGATATTTGCTATTGTGATTGTTTTTACCTACAATGGGTCTGACGGCAGGGCCACCGCATATTATTACACATAAGCACGTGTCATCCTGCTGCTGAGGAAGTGCTCACAGGGGTACAGAGGAGTCAGCTCTGGCTTTTTCTTGTCGTTCGTTGTGTCTACATTACAATTATCGTCTAGAATCCAGAGACCCTTGTAGAAATACATTTAAGGCTATTGTCCATTTCATGCAGGTTAGCTTTGGTTAGGAAAAATGTTAACATAATCTGTAAATCCTCTCAAAACCAGAAAATAAGTAATTACAAGATTTCATAATATGCTGAATACAAGCAAATACATGAGAGCAAACTCGGTATAATGGGGGACTGAATGAAGGTACCAGGTTAGTTCTGTTCATTAAAGATTAGAAAAGCTTAATTTCCTTAGATGTGAAATAAATATAAGTAGAATATCTAACACAGCCTTCTTGTACCTTCCTGTAGAGGACTGACCTGTACTTCGTTTGGAAGAACAGTGGTCTGCAGAGTGAAACAAAGGTCCTGCCATCCGAGGTACTGGAGCACAAAGGGCAGACAGCCTCATTTCGCTTGAGGTGGAAAGCTAAAGGTGGAGGAAGGCAGCGCAGGTGACGTGCTGGGTGAGTTTTATAGTACGGTGGTTTCATTACGTATAGGCAGAGAGAAGGCCTTAGAAGACACAGCTGTTTAAGTCTGTGGGGCACAAAAGCAGAACGTGTTCAGAGGAGCACAGGCAAGCAATTCAGGGTGTTTACAGGTTAGGGAGCCAAGTGGGCAGGCTTAGCTACAGAGACATAATAGATGAAAAGAGGATTGACAGAAATCTGCTGGTGCTGAGAACGCTGATGGCTTCAATTTAGAAAAGGGCAGCCAAAATTAAAGAGATGAGCTGAGGAAAGAGCAGATCACAGAGGTGGATAGGTTTTTAAAAGAGAAATCATTGAGGAACATGTCATATTAAAAGACACTGCTGAAAAGCAGCTTTCTTGGGAACTAAATAAATGGCTCTTAATGCTAAGAATATCACAGAGAGTGGAGCAGTTACCCATAAAAGCCTTTCCTAGAACCAGATATCTGTGGGTTACACGAATGGAATAATTACGTAACACATTTGATTTTAAAGGATACGATGACCATTTTGCCTTTAATGGCCAAAGACCTTTCTGAAGTCCTAGCCTCTGACATTCCTCTTTGTAGCCTTCTTACTCTTCAGTACCTCTAAGAAACCCTGGAGACTGACCAGTGAGAGAGGTGTAGCTTCAAATAGCTAAGTCCATATGATTGAACCTTATCCCACTTACAACCACTGTCCACTAGTTTTGAGTTTATTTGCGAAAAGTAAAGCCTAGCTATTCTACATTAATACATGCATACATTCAAACATGACTCTTCTTATATGAAATCATCATGCTGTACACCTTAAATATCTTACAATTTTACTTTTAATTATGCCTCAATAAAGCTGGAAAAACCTACTACTCTTCTATTCCTGGAAAAATCCAAACTTTTGCAGAAAGACAATGTACTATGGTTAAGGCAAAGCAACAATTACCATTGATAAATCATTAGGGAATTGAGTTGAGGGTCGCAAGCTGCCTCTGAACCGCAATGAAGGAATAAAATTTTTTCATAACTGGTTTCCAAAATGAAAGAAAAGGGGAAGAGAGTAGAAGTATTCTGGGATTGCCAAGAAGTTGTGAGAAGAAGGATTCATGTTGCACAGAAGCATGAGTAAATTCTACGAGGGTTGGCACACTAAACATTAAGGGGATGTTTTGGGCAAAGTTGTCTAATAAATAACAGTCAGTACTAAGGCTTAGCAGATGTCAGGGAACTCTTAGCATGGAATCTCCCTGAATTCTTCCAACTCTTCTCACTTTCGCTTGCAGAAGGGAAAAAGAAATCTGGGAGAAACCCACACTCTTGGGGCTTCAGGAGTGGGGACAGGGAGAGAAAGACCAAAGAGGACTTTGAGAGTCACCCCCTCGACTGCTCCTTTCCATGCACCCTATGCCCTTAGTAGGTTCTTTCTCCTTGAGGTAATTGCAGATTTTACCTCACAAAGGCAGTAAAACTTGCCCACCTTGTTCTTACCAGACCATGACAACTAACAATTTTTTCATTCATTCTGCTCCAATAACAATACTCTGTTATATGTTCCCCTTCTAAAGTGAGTTATCTTATTATAAAAAATTCAAACAATACATAAAAAGTCCATCATAATCCTATCTCTTGGAAACAGCCTTTTTGTTCAGCCAATTTCTTCAACTTTGTTTTCTCCTTCACTATTCATTGGGTCTGTTCCTTAATCTGAACCAAAAAATATATACATATTATTTTTTAAAGATTATATTTTTATTTTAGAAGTATAAAAAATGTTCAGAATCTATTTAAAGCAAAAATGCTGCATTCTTGTAGTATAAATGTAATAGGATAAAAAGCACTGAGCAATAATACAGCCTTGTCTATTTGAAGGGATAACTCCTGGTAAAAAAGTAAAGTAGCTCACAAACTTGTGTGTCCACTGTCCTGCTTCTGATGCAGTCAGAAGCCTGCCTGTGACCTGAGGGACCAAATTGGGGGCCAGATTCCACAATCTAGTTATTCTACCTGAATGGTGGCCCATACTTCAGAATGGCCCCTTCTTCCTTGCTGTCCTAGAAAAATTCCCATGATCTCAGCTAGTTATTGGAAGCATGTAATCTGATTCACTTCAGGTTAACATATGAATGAAGAAAAGATTGCTTAAGCAGGGACCTTCCCAGGAGTATGCTTGTTAACACAAAAACAATTCCAAAGGCTAGAATTTCAGGCTGCATGATAAAGTGAAATGGGAGAATTTCCAGTAGTGTGCAGAGATCATTTTGATTCGAAGAAGTATCCCCCAGTGAAAGCGAAAATCACAACACCATGTAAAGTCTGTCCCCAGCTACTTGAGTTCTAGCATAATGCTAATCTTGTTGCAGTACTACACTGTAAAGGCAGGAGAGCCAGGAGGAAGATCAAGGGTTTTGGAATAATGTACCTGTGGATTCAAACCCACCCCGCTCCTCACTAGAGGAATGCCTTTGGCCAGATGTTGTTGTGTTGCTGTCATTCAACCTCTCAGAGGGCTTTCCTCACCTGTTAAGCAGGGTTGCTATGAAAATTTAAATCGATAAAATAATACATATAAAGGGCATGACACACAGTAGGTACTCAATAATAGAAGTTATTGCTTATTTCTTTCAGGCTTTATGCCACATTTAATAAACTGGGATTTTCCCAGTCTTCTGTTAAGCAACAGTTGATGGAGTGAAAGGATGGTCTTACTACTAGCCAATGGCGACCAATACGCCTGCTTTCATATTGCGTCATTACTCATTGAAATGGTTAGAATGTTGTACATTTTTCCCGAGAGGTTATAAACCAGGTGAAATTTGGTCCCCAGACATAAATACTTTAATCTTCACAATGTTAAGTTTATTTTTTAAACTTGAATTAGCTGTCAGCATTTACTAATCAGAAATACGACATAAAATCCCTATTTCCATCATCTTTTATGGAATTTGTATTTCAACCTAAGTGACCATTGATAGATAAAGAAGATGTGGTATATATAAACAATGGAATATTACTTAGCCACAAAAAAGAATGAAATAATGCCATTTGCAGCAACACGGATGGATCTAGAAATTATCCTACTAAGTGAAGTAAGTCAGAAAGAGAAAGACAAATATTATATGATATCACGTATATATGGAATCTAAAAACTAGTACAAATGAACTTATTTACAAAACAGAAACAAACTCAGAGTCATAGAAAACAAACTTATGGTTTCCAAAGGTGGGGGGAGGGATAAATTGGGAGTTGGGATTCGCAGATGCACACTACCATATATAAAACAGGTAATCAACAAGGATTTACTGTATAGCACAGGAACTACATTCACTATATTGTAATAAACTATAGTGGAAAAGAATTAAAAAAAGAATATAGATATATATGTGTAACCAAATCATTTTGCTATACACCTGAAATTAGCACAATAGTGTAAATCAACTATAATTCAATTAAAAAACAAATTCATGCTTCAAAAGCGTACTCCCTCACAAGAACAACTACTGGAGAAAGTCACAGCTAGCTTTTTTAGCTAGGACACGTGTTCTCCAGGAAGCCACAGTTGTTACCATGGCTTAGGGTTCCCCAACACGGAGGAAGAACATCAGTTACCATTTACCATCCAGCTTGCACTCTTGCCTTGCTAACTCTGGGCTCTCTCTACTACTTTTCACTTCTGGCCTGGCTCCTATGGGCATCTGATTTAGTGACCTCTGTCACAAGCATGAATTAGTATATTCCACAATATATAGCAGTATATTCAGGTTCTGAAATCCGATAACTTGGGTTTCAATACTGATTCTTCAGATTACTAGTTTTATAACCTCAGGCAAGTTACTTTACCTCTCAGAGTCTCAGTTTCTTCAACCCTACAAGAAAAGTAGTAACTGATTCATCTCCCAGGGTTGTTGTGAGGTTTGATGTAATGCATATTAAGAACTTTTCATCGTACCTGGTTAGGGGCAATAAACGTTAACTACTACAAAGAAGGAGATGATGATGATGATGCTATTATCACTATGACTACTCTAAGTAGTATTACCACAATTACCTACTACTGTAGGTAATTTCCTTTGGAAAGCCCTAAGGAACATGGAGCCTTTCAAAAGTGGGAAAGAGCAGTTTCTATCTGCGGCTGCCCAGGAGCACAATGAGATCAGCTACAGAGTGAAGCAAAAGAGCTTCCAATCTCAAAGGCAGTGAAACCACTACAAGCCAGACTTCCAGTCCAGTCCAGGGAAAGAAGGCAAGACTCTGTCCCAAAACCCCAATAGGAAATATGTTTCAGATAAGCCAACCCAGCCAACAAAACCAGAGTGGGGAGAAGACAGGATCTCTAAAGACTTGAAACTAGAAAACTTCATAGAGGCAAGAGAGGTACCCTTAAGTTAGTACTCACCCAGGGAAGGCAAGGGAATGAGGTACTGGGCAGAGCAAGGGGGAGAGGGTGGGAATGCAGGCAGGTGTCTGTCAAGAGGAAATGGAGTATAAACTATGGTCAGAGCAGACAAGCCCCGACCTCTGCTAGAGAACCCAAGACAAGACCAGAAGGCAAGGGAGATCACATGATGGCACACAATCAGAAGTTACGTTTCCTTAGGGCTTCCACAAAGTAGAGGAAAACACTGGGTTGTGCACTGAATATACTTAACAGCCCCAAGGTGGGAAGTTCATCATCAACACAACCAGCATCCATCTTTTACAAAGTACTTTCCTGTTTATCATTTGATCCCAGACTAGCTGTACAAAATGGAATTCTCCTACTTTACAGATGAATAGAGATGAAGAGATTAAACCATTGCTTAAAGGCACAAATCTAGTAAATGGTGAAGCTTGCTAGAGCTTAATTCTTCCGAAACCCATTACTTTGCACTGCTCACTGCACCGTCTTCAGAAACTACCTTTTGTTCACTGTGTGGTTTCCACGTTTGTTTTTGCCTTTAAAATTTTCTTGCTTTAAGGAAGTTTTTTTTATTGTTTGTTTCTTATTTTAATGCAGATATGCCTTGGTTGAATACAGAAGACAAAGGTCAAGGAAAAGATATGTCAAAGTCTGGAACGGTATAGCTAAATAAATTAATTTCCGTGGTCAGGCATGGGGTCACCAATCGTTCCAGCTACAGACTAGAATAACCCAATCTCCTCACCACCACCCCAAGCCCAGACCACTAGAGTCGGGGATTATGATGTGGTAACATTTTCATGGAGGATTTATTGTAACTTTACCCAAAATATCTTCATCATCCCAATGGATAGATTACTCTTGTATTATTCTAGTGGGGATGAAGGATTACTGTCAAGAAGACACTTTTAAAAGTCGTAGGAGAGGGGGAAGATGGCGGAAGAGTAAGACGCGGAGATCACCTTCCTCCCCACAGATACACTAGAAATACATCTACACGTGGAACAACTCCTACAGAACACCTACTGAACGCTGGCAGAAGACCTCAGACCTCCCAAAAGGCAAGAACCCCCCCACCACGTACCTGGGTAGGGCAAAAGAAAAAAGAATAAACAGAGATAAAAGGATAGGGACGGGACCTGCACCAGTGGGAGGGAGCTGTGAAGGAGAAAAGTTTTCCACTCCGCCCTTTGTGGGCGGAGACTGTGGGTGGCGGAGGGGGAAAGCTTCGGGGCCGCGGAGGAGAGCGCAGCAACAGGGGTGCGGAGGTAAAAGAGGAGAGATTCCCGCACAGAGGATCGGTGCCGACCGGCACTCACCAGCCTGAGAGGCTTGTCTGCTCACCGCCGGGGCAGGCGGGGCTGGGAGCTGAGGTTCGGGCTTCGGTCAGAGCGCAGGGAGAGAACTGGCGGCGTGAACACAGCCTAAAGGGGTTAGCGGGAGTCCGGGGAAAAATCTGGAGCTGCCGAAGAGACAAGAGACTTTTTCTTCCCGTTTATTTTCCTGGTGAGCGAGGAGAGGGGACTAAGAGCGCTGCTTAAAGGAGCTCCGGAGACGGGCGCGAGCCGCGGGTAAAAGCGCGGACCCCAGAGACGGGCATGAGACGCTAAGGCTGCTGCTGCCGCCACCAAAAAGCCTATGTCCGAGCACAGGTCACTCTCCACACCTCCCTTCCAGGGAGCCTGTGTAGCCCACCACCGCCAGGGTCCCGGGATCCAGGGACAACTTCCCCGGGAGAACGCACGGCATGCCTCAAGCTGGTGCAACGTTATGCTGGCCTCTGCCACCGCAGGCTTGCCCCACACTCACACTCCGTGCCCCGCCCTCCCCCAGGCGTGAGTGAGCCAGAGCAACAGAATCAGCGGCTCCTTTAACCCCGTCCTGTCTGAGCAAAGAACAGACGTCCTTCGGCGACCTACACACAGAGGCGGGGCCAAATCCAAAGCTGAGCCCCGGGGGCTGTGTGAACAAAAAGAGAAAAGGAAATCTCTCCCAGCAGTGTCAGAAACAACGGATTAAAGCTCCACAATCAACTTGATGTACCCTGCATCTGTGGAATACATGAATAGACAACGAATCATCCCAAATTGAGGAGGTGGACTTTGAGAGCAAGATTTATGATTTTTTCCCCTTTTCCTCTTTTTGTGAGTGTGTATGTGTATGCTTCTGTGTGCGATTTTCTCTGTATAGCTTTGCTTTCACCATTTGTCCTAGGGTTCTATCTGTCCTTTTCTTTTTTAATTTTTAAAAAAACCTTTTTTCTTAAAAATTATTTTTTATTTTAATAACTTTATTTTATTTTATCTTACTTTATCTTATTTTATTTTATCCTCTTTCTGTCTGTTTTTCTCCCTTTTATTCTGAGCTGTGTGGATGAAAGGCTATTGGTGCTGCAGCCAGGAGTCACTGCTGTGCCTCTGAGGTGGGAGAGCCAACTTCAGGACACTGGTCCACAAGAGACCTCCCAGCTCCACATAATATCAAATGGCGAAAATCTCCCAGAGATCTCCATCTCAACACCAGCACCCAGCTTCACTCAACGACCAGCAAGCTACAGTGCTGGACATCCTATGCCAAACAACTAGCAAAACAGGAACACAACCCCACCCATTAGCAGAGAGGCTGCCTAAAATCATAATAAGTCCACAGACACGCCAAAATAACACCAGACATGGACCTGCCCACCAGAAAGACAAGGTCCAGCCTCATCCACCAGAACACAGGCACTAGTCCCCTCCACCAGGAAGCTTACACAACCCACTGAACCAACCTTAGCCACTGGGGACAGACACCAAAAACAACAGGAACTACGAGCCTGCAGCCTGCAAAAAGGAGACCCCAAATACAGTAAGATAAGCAAAATGAGAAGACAGAAAAACACACAGCAGATGAAGGAGCAAGATAAAAACCCAACAGACCTAACAAATGAAGAGGAAATAGGCAGTCTACCTGAAAAAGAATTCAGAATAATGATAGCAAAGATGATCCAAAATCTTGGAAATAGAATGGACAAAATGCAAGAAACATTTAACAAGGACCTAGAAGAACTAAAGATGAAACAAACAATGATGAACAGCATAATAAATGAAATTAAAAATACTCTAGATGGGATCAATAGCAGAATAACTGAGGAAGAAGAACGGATAAGTGACCTGGAAGATAAAATAGTGGAAATAACTACTGCAGAGCAGAATAAAGAAAGAAGAATGAAAAGAACTGAGGACAGTCTCAGAGACCTCTGGGACAACATTAAAGCACCAACATTCGAATTATAGGGGTTCCAGAAGAAGAAGAGAAAAAGAAAGGGACTGAGAAAATATGTGAAGAGATTATAGTTGAAAACTTCCCTAATATGGGAAAGGAAATAGTCAAGTCCAGGAAGCACAGAGAGTCCCATACAGGATAAATCCAAGGAGAAACACGCCAAGACCCATATTAACAAAACTGTCAAAAATTAAATACAAAGAAAACATATTAAAAGCAGCAAGGGAAAAACAACAAATAACACACAAGGGAATCCCCATAAGGTTAACAGCTGATCTTTCAGCAGAAACTCTGCAACCCACAAGGGACTGGCAGGACATATTTAAAGTGATGAAGGAGAAAAACCTGCAAGCAAGATTACTCTACCCAGCAAGGATCTCATTCAGATTTGATGGAGAAATTAAAACCTTTACAGACAAGCAAAAGCTGAGAGAGTTCAGCACCACCAAACCAGCTTTAAAACAACTGCTAAAGTAACTAGGCAAGAAACAAAAGAGAAGGGAAAGACCCACAATAACGAACCCAAAACAATTAAGAAAATGGGAATAGGAACACACATATCGATAATTACCTTAAATGTAAATGGACTAAATGCTCCCACCAAAAGACACAGACTGGCTGAATGGACACAAAAACAAGACCCATATATTTGTTGTCTACAAGAGACCCACTTCAGACCTAGAAACACATACAGAATGAAAGTAGGGGAAGGAAAAAGATATTTCATGCAAATGGAAACCAAAAGTAAGCTGGAGTAGCAATTCTCATATCACACAAAATAGACTTTAAAATAAAGACTATTAGAAGAGACAAAGAAGGACACTACGTAATGATCAAGGGATCGATCCAAGAAGAAGATGTAACGGTTGTAAATATTTATGTACCCAACATAGGAACACCTCAATACATACGGCAAATACAAACAGCCATAAAAGGGGAAATCGACAGTAACACATTCATAGTAGGGGACTTTAACACCCCACTTTCACCAATGGACAGATCATCCAAAATGAAAATAAATAAGGAAACACAAGCTTTAAATGATACCTTAAACAAGATGGACTTAATTGATATTTATAGGACATTCCATCCAAAAACAACAGAATACACATTTTTCTCAAGTGCTCATGGAATGTTCTCCAGGATAGATCATGTCTTGGGTCACAAATCAAGCCTTGGTAAATTTAAGAAAATTGAAATTGTATCAAGTATCTTTTCTGACCACAACACTATGAGACTAGATATCAATTACAGGAAAAAATCTGTAAAAAATACAAACATATGGAGGCTAAACAATACACTACTTAATAACGAAGTGATCACTGAAGAAATCAAAGAGAAAATTAAAAAATACCTAGAAACAAATGACAATGGAGGCAAGACGACCCAAAATCTATGGGCTGCAGCAAAAGCAGTTCTAAGAGGGAAGTTTATAGCAATATAAACCTACCTTAAGAAACAGGAAACACGTCAAATAAACAACCTAACCTTGCACCTAAAGTGATTAGAGAAAGAAGAACAAAAAACCCCCAAAGTTGGTAGAAGGAAAGAAATCAGAAAAATCAGATCAGAAATAAATGTAAAAGAAATGAAGGAAACGATAAAAAAAGATCAATAAAACTAAAAGCTGGTTCTTTGAGAAGATAAACATAATTGATAAACCATTAGCCAGACTCATCAAGAAAAAAAGGGACTAGACTCAAATCAATAGAATTAGAAATGAAAAAGGAGAAGTAACAACTGACACTGCAGAAATACAAAAGACCATGAGAGATTACTACAAGCAACTCTATGCCAACAATTTGGACAACCTGGAAGAAATGGACAAATTCTTAGAAATGCACAACCTGCCAAGACTGAATCAGGAAGAAATAGAAAATATGAACAGACCAATCACAAGCACTGAAATTGAAACTGTGATAAAAAATCTTCCAACAAACAAAAGCCCAAGACCAGATGGCTTCACAGGCGAATTTTATCAAACATTTAGAGAAGAGATAACACCTATCCTTCTCAAACTCTTCCAAAATATAGCAGAGGGAGGAACACTCCCAAACTCATTCTATGAGGCCACCATCACCCTGATACCAAAATCAGACAAGGATGTCACAAAGAAAGAAAACTACAGGCCAATATCACTGATGAACATAGATGCAAAAATCCTCAACAAAATACTAGCAAACAGAATCCAACAGCACATTAAAAGGATCATACACCATGATCAAGTGGGGTTTATTCCAGGAATGCAAGGATTCCTCAATATACACAAATCAATCAATGTGATACACCATATTAACAAACTGAAGGAGAAAAACCATATGAGCATCTCAATAGATGCAGAGAAAGCTTTGGACAAAATTCAACACCCATTTATGATAAAAACCCTCCAGAAAGTAGGCATAGAGGGAACTTTCCTCAACATAATAAAGGCCATATATGACAAACCCACAGCCAACATCGTCCTCAATGGTGAAAAACTGAAACCATTTCCACTAAGATCAGGAACACGATAAGGTTGCCCACTCTCACCACTCTTATTCAACATAATTTTGGAAGTTTTAGCCACAGCAATCAGAGAAGAAAAGGAAATAAAAGGAATCCAAATCGGAAAAGAAGAAGTAAAGCTGTCACTGTTGGCAGATGACATGATACTATACATAGAGAATCCTAAAGATGCTACCAGAAAACTACTAGGGCTAATCAATGAATTTGGTAAAGTAGCAGGATACAAAGTTAATGCACAGAAATCTCTGGCATTCCTATACACTAATGATGAAAAATCTGAAAGAGAAATTAAGAAAACACTCCCATTTACCACTGCAACAAAAAGAATAAAATATCTAGGAATAACCCTACCTAAGGAGAAGAAAGACCTGTATGCACAAAATTATAAGACACTGATGAAAGAAATTAAAGATGATACAAATAGATGGAGAGATATACCATGTCCTTGGATTGGAAGAATCAACATTGTGAAAATGACTCTACTACCCAAAGCAATCTACAGATTCAGTACAATCCCTATCAAACTACCACTGGCATTTTTCACAGAACTAGAACAAAAAATTTCACAATTTGTATCGAAACACAAAAGACCCCGAATAGCCAAAGCAATCTTGAGAACGAAAAACAGAGCTGGAGGAATCAGGCTCCCTGACTTCAGACTATACTACAAAGCTACAGTAATCAAGACAGTATGGTACTGGCACAAAAACAGAAAGATAGAGAAATGGAACAGGATAGAAAGCCCAGAGATAAACCCACGCAAATATGGTCACCTTATCTTTGATAAAGGAGGCAGGAATGTACAGTGGAGAAAGGACAGCCTCTTCAATAAGTGGTGCTGGGAAAACTGGACAGGTACATATAAAAGAATGAAATTATAACACTCCCTAACATCATACACAAAAATAAACTCAAAATGGATTAAAGACCTAAATGTAAGGCCAGACACTATAAAACTCTTAGAGGAAAACATAGGCAGAACACTCTGTGACATAAATCACAGCAAGATCCTTTTGACCCACCTCCTAGAAAAATGGAAATAAAACCAAAAATAAAAAATGGGACCTAATGAAACTTAAAAGCTTTTGCACAACAAAGGAAACCATAAACAAGACAAAAAGACAACCCTCAGAATGGGAGAAAATATTTGCAAATGAGGCAACTGACAAAGGATCAATCTTCATAATTTACAAGCAACTCATGCAGCTCAATAACAAAAAAACAACCCAATCCAAAAATGGGCAGAAGACATAAACAGACATTTCTCCAAAGAAGATATACAGAGTGCCAACAAACACATGAAAGAAAGCTCAACATCATTAATCTTTAGAGAAATGGAAACCAAAACTACAATGAGATATCATCTCACACCAGTCAGAATGGCCATCATCAAAAAATCTAGAAACAATAAATGCTGGAGAGGGTGTGGAGAAAAGGGAACCCTCTTGCACTGCTCGTGGGAATGTGAATTGGTACAGCCACTATGGAGAACAGTATGGAGGTTCCTTAAAAAACTACAAATAGAACTACCATATGACCCAGCAATCCCACTACTGGGCATATACCCTGAGAGAACCATAATTCAAAAAGAGTCATGTACCAAAATGTGCGTTGCAGCTCTATTTACAATAGCCAGCAGATGGAAACAACCTAAGTGTCCATCATCGGATGAATGGATAAAGAAGATGTGGCACATATATACAATGGAATATTACTCGGTCATAAAAAGAAACGAAATTGAGTTATTTGTAGTGAGGTGGATGGACCTAGAATCTGTCATACAGAGTGAAGTAAGTCAGAAAGAGAAAGACAAATACCATATGCTAACACATATATATGGAATCTAAGAAAATAAATATGTCATGAAGAACCTAGGGGTAAGGCAGGAATAAAGACACAGACCTACTAGAGAATGGACTTGAGGATATGGCGAGGGGGAAGGGTAAGCTGTGACAAAGTGAGAGTGGCATGGACATATATACACTTCCAAGCGTAAAATAGATAGCTAGTGGGAAGCAGCTGCATACCCCAGGGAGGTGAACTCAGTGCTTTGTGACCACCTGGAGGGGTGGGTTAGGGAGGGTGGGAGGGAGGGAGACGCAAGAAGGAAGAAATATGGGAACATATGTATATGTATAACTGATTCACTTTGTTATAAAGCAGAAACTAACATACCATTGTAAAGCAATTATACTCCAATAAAGATGTTAAAAAAAAAAAGTTGTAGAAAAATGTAACTCAAAGTAATATTCTCTGCCAGGATTTGGAACTTGCCTGTTTAGATAGTATAATTTTGCCAAGAACTCTCCTGTTAATACTATGCTTTCAACACTGATTAGAAAGTAAAATGTACTATCTCAAACTTGAGTAATATCTTTTTTCATGTCATGTGATTCTGCTTTAAGAGATTTTTCCAGAGCCGAGAATAGAACAGGTCTCTAAGGCTCTCAGTCCAATGAACTAAACAATGTGGCTTCTTCATTTTTAAATGGTCTGTTTTGAAATGAACAAATCTTAACATTTCATCAAGCTAAGAAAAGAAACAAAAGGAAAGAAATAGTCTCTTTGGCCAGGAAAAAGCTGAGATAGGTTTGAAGATGCAGAAGCTGAAGTTACCTGTAAGGCTGCCCAAACTAAACTGAATCAATTGAGTCAATTTTTTTAATCAAACAAAACCCACCACAAATCTTTTTTCTTTTCTTCTGACCGAGAGTCTGTGTTTCGAAGTTACACAGACAAAAATACCTGTCAAACCCAATGATATGTAAGAGAGTCACAAGGAATGTTGATATTTTTTGAGAAAGATTTTAAAGAATCTAGTGTGTAAGTTTGTAAGACTGGGCTTTCAAACAAGATGTGCGTTGACAGACACACAGACACACATGAATGCACACACCACACATACGTACACCTTCTCTTCAGAAGGAACAAAGGTACTCATTTCAACCAATGGGGTAAAGCACTTGCAACACATATAAAATATCTATTCTATCACCCATTAAAGTATTTTTAGAGCTACTGACCTTTATGTGAACTAAACAATAAGGCTGTTCACAAACCTGACAGAGAGCAGCTTTTCCAAAGTGAAACAGTGAACCACTGTCCCTAATGCATCCATCAAACTAAACAATTAAAATGGCATCTAGCACAAAATTTAAAACGCCATGTAACATAACACTGTCAAGATTATTGGTCCTGTCTCAATAAAAAAATTCATGTTCTGCTTTGTCATTTATTTAAAAAAATAAAAACCTAAGTTATTTATTTATCAGATGAATGCACTGAATACATTTCAGGTAATCAAAAGAAACTCAGTGGTCCCCAGCTCCTCAAGTTGCTGTCAAACTAACTTGGGCGCCGGTGGCTACAAACTGGTCCTAATAACACAGTTTTAGTAACAAACAGTCATGTAGCTCCAACAGGCCTGAATTCAAGTCTTAGTTCCTCAGTTACTAGCTGTATGACCATGGGTAAATTACTTAACCTCTTAGCTTCTACTGTCTTTTGTAATATAAGTATTATAACCCTAGTTGCCTAATATAGTTGCCTATATAAATGAAATCATATACGTAAAGAGTTTAGCATAGTGTCTGGTATAGAGCAAATGTCCCCCAAATCTAGCTGTTATTATCAATGAGAAATCTCATAGAGGTACCACATGATTTCTTATCCAATCCAAGATACTTTTGAGGTTGAAAGGGCGCTCTGTTAGCAATAGGGTGGCAGGGATGGAAGGACAATCTAATCACTGTCCGTGGAGCACAGTCTAGTAGCATGGAATCCTGGGGATTAGGAGCACGATGTTAGTGATAAGCAACATGAAACACAAACCGTATTAGCAAGTGAGCATGCCAAGCGACCCCTGAATGGAAATATTAGCAGTGAGGAAGAACTCAAGTTAACTGAAAATTTCTAGTTTTGAAATCAATTATTTGATGACAGGATCACACCAGAAACAAGTGTTCATATCAAGACTGTTTCAGCATTCTGAATTTAAACAGGTCATGCTCTTTTGCAACAATACTTTACAGCAGACTTTGAAGTCAAGAGTTTTTAAAATTTGCATTTATCATAAGACATCCTTAACCATTTCTTAGATCTGTATACACTTTTCCATGTGGTGTTTTCAGCATAGCTTTTATGCTAGAAATTAAACTAATTTTAAAGTTATAGAAGAAATAGCACAGCAGTTATCTAAATCATCAAACCATCAAACTCAAGCATTGTGCTTCCAGAAAATTAGCCAATCTACCTTGAGACTTATAAGAGTGCAATCAACGAATGTTTATTTAAAATCGTCTTGTTAATTGTTTTTAACTGGAGTATAGTTGATTTACAATGCTGTGTTAGTTTCAGGTGGACAGCAAAGTGAATCAGTTATACTATATATATAGTCACTCTTTTTTAGATTCTTTTCCCACACAGGCCATTACAGAGTATTGGGTAGAATTCCCTGTGCAATACAGTAGGTCCTTGTTGGTTATCTATTTTTATATATAGTAGTGTGTACTTCTTGTTAATTTTGATAACTTTATAGACACCTTGTGAATGCATCTGTAAACGATTTCATTAATCTTCTTTGCAGTGAAGAGGTAAGTTACCAACTGACAAATGAGTCAGTAGCAAGGCTTAAAAGGGCATTATGGGGAGAATTTAAACATTTTTCCTGGTTTTGAAAGACAGGGGAAAACCCAAAAATGCATCTTTGTGTTTTCTCATATTTTCATTAAGAAACATGGAAAAGATTAACGAGAAATTACAAACAGCAGTAACATACATGAACATGGTGACTTCTGAAACTATTTCTGTGATTATTTGTAAAAACATGAAAATTATAACTAGTTTTTGGGCGTGAGAACAATCTGGCTGAAACATCTGCCTCTATATTGATTGCCAGGGTGGTTCTCTGTGATGTGGCTGGCTGGACAGGCACCTCCTTCCTCCTTGATCTCAATGTACATCTCCCCCAAACCTGCCTGCTCTGTGACCTTGCTGCCCAGATTCACATTTACTTGGATAGTCTGAATCCTAAAAAAAAATTACAGTATTGTAGAAGCATAGTTTTTACACAGATCAGAGGGTTCTCATCCTTTCTACTGCCCAAGGCCTAAGCAGAAATTCAACTCTTTGTAACAGGGTGAACACATAGGGTTGGGCAGGGAGTTCGCTGCACAAGCGGGTCTGGCAATGGAGAGAAATGGGGCTGAAATCTCAGCTATGCTCTGCTTACTAAGCCACATGTCCTGGTGTGGGGCTGCATCTGCCTGTTTCTAATTCACACTAGTGTCCTGTGGGCTAGTGTGAGCCCCAAGCCACAATTTGGGTAGACAGGTAAGAGACCGGCCCTCTTGTATCCTCTGATATTCTTCCCCTCACAGTGAGGCATAAAACACTACAATATACATTTCCAGGAAATCATTTTTAAGTACATGCTCTTGACGTTACAACCAGGTAGGCAGATTACATTTCCAGTGCAATCAACGAGCCCAGTTTTGTCTAGATGAATACAAGTATGGTTTCTTTCCTGAACTTCTCCATCCTTCTGTCTCTGGTTTCCTCTCTGTCTCACTTCTCTCTCTCTCCCTTTTTCTTCCCTCTCTTTCCCACTCAATATTTCTCTCTTTCCCCACTGTCCCGACCTCATCCCTAAAACCTTAAAGAAAACAAGGTTCTTTCTGCCTGAGCTTTCGATACAATGCTCAAATTTGGATTGAAACTGTTCCCCCCGAAGCCATCTGCCACCCAAGCTGTTTGCATCCTTCACTGAATTCCCATTTCTAAAACCAGGGAGGAAACAAGGGCCTGCGCTGCCAGCTTCCTCTGAACTCACCCTTTGACTGCGGTCTGCCCTCTGCTTTTCATTGCTGGCTTCTGGTCCCTTCAGCTCCTTCTCTAGGCACCTTCATCCTTCCATCACACTTCTATCAGGAGTCACAGTCTCAAGGGCAACTGTCCCTCTATTATTCTACCAACAAACTGTCAACTTCCTTTCCATAAATAGCATCCCCCCCCCAGATGTATCAAAATCCATGAGTTTTGTTTTTTCTTTTTTTTAAAAGGACATATTAAGCAAAAGAGGTACAGTGACAATATATGTCCTATTTAACTGAAAAGAGAGATACATACAGTCAGGATACTGACACAGTTATTAAATTTTTGGTTGTATAGCATCTGACAGAAAAAAATATGAAGGGTAAAGACACTACATATAGAGCAAAATTAAAAACAAAGGGGCTCCAACTGAAGAATATTTCTTAAACTGGTCCATGGTTGGAGTCCATTATTATATGTCAGGGTAAGTCGAAACCTTGTAATTATATGCAAAAACTTTTTGTGTTAACTTTCCTGGGGAGAGATTACACAGATTTCATCAACTTCTCAGGGGGAATCTCTGACCCAAATAAGCTTAAAATACTAAAGGAGAGTCAGTGACTGAAATATCAAAAGAACCTCATTAATTGATAAATTATCTAATATTTAGCTTTTTAAAGTGCAAATATTAAATTCTATGTATTAAAATGATCTCATCATTGGTGGGAGTATATTATAGGACCAGGTAAGTTTTTCAAGCTTACTCAAATCGTTTCATATATGATCAAGAAAATGTGAAGGTATTTTTTAAAGTAGCATTTCCTAAAACTTCTCTGATGATGTGAATCACTTGGGGTATTTATATTAAAAAAAAAAAAAGAGTCCTGGGCCCCACCCCACAAATACTGAATGGGAACTTAGGGAGGCCTAGGCATTTTTAAATTACTTTTTATTTAAGATTTTATTTTTTTAGAGCAGTATTAGGTTCACAGCAAACTTCAGAGAAAAGCACAGAGATTTCCCACGTACCCCCTGTGCCACACATGCACACCTGTTATCAACATCCTCCACCAGAGTGGTACACTCATTACTATTGATGAACCTACATTTGATACATCAGTATCACCCAAAGTCCACAGTTACATTAAGGTTCACTCTTGGTGTTGGACATTCTATGGCTGTGGGCAAATGTATAATGACACGTATCCACCACAGTATCAGACAGAGTAGTCTCACTGACTCTCAAATCCTCTGTGCTATGCCTATTCATCCTTTCCCCCCGGAACTTTTTTTTAAACAAGTGTCACAGGTGATTCCTATCAATAAGAAGCATTTTATGAAAAATTTCCAAAATTGTTATTAATTAATATCCTTGTTCATCACAGAAAAATGAATGGACTAACAGAAGGAAAGCCAGAAACCCATGCCCTGATTTATAAAAAGTATCAATTCTTAAAATTAGATTCCTTTCTTTGTGAAATTTTGAATGTAAATAATTAATAAACTATAATAGTTTAGAACATTTTGATCTTTATAGCAATACAACAAGCATTAAAATTAATTTTGTAATACATCTGTAACCAGATACATACAAAGGTTTTTCTACTCAAACAATTTTTCCAAACCAGGTATTACACATACTGAAAATATTTGGAGAGCTTCACGCATGTGAGTCTTGGAATTTGATGAATGATCATGCCTAAAGTATTAAGAAGTTATTCAAGGAATCTTAGCATAAAAAGCAAAATGTTAAGAGAAGCAGCAGGGGGTCAAGTATTCTCTCTCAAACATATGATTCCATTAAACTAATAATTTTTTTCACAAAAGGAATGTTTTTCTAATGTATTACACATCACACCAGGGAGATTATTTATAATGGTCACTCTAATGGGCTAGCCCAGCTAGTTTACTCTCCAGTGCCAACTTTAATAAAAACATACTAGGAGGAAATTTCTTTTTAATTTTAAGTATTTAACTTTTTAAATTAATGTAATCAATTCAATTCCACAAATATTTGTTTAGTATCTACTATAAGCCTGGCTCTAGGCTAGCTACTGAGGATAAAGTGATGAGTAAAGCACAATTCCTACCCTCAAGAAGTCATCCTGTTTTAGATTAAAAAGAATTTTTTTTTCCTGATTTTTAAAATTTTGGGTCAACTAAATCAAGGGTTGGCAAACTTCCCTGTAAGAAGTCAGATAGTAGATATTTTATCCTTTGCATACCATACAGTCTCTGTTGTAGCTATTCAATTCCATTGTGTAGCATGAAAGCAACCATAGACAATATTTAATCTAAAAAGCATGGTTACAATAAAACTTTATTTATACAAACAGTCTGCTGGCCAGATTTGGTCCTTGGGCCAGTTTGCCAACTACTGGACTAAATAATTTGTGAACGCTCATTTAACTTTTCAAATGCTCATTTAACCTTATATCATATCTGCTTTATTAAAAATGTTTAGACCAGGAATAATGAAAAGTGGGTATGCTAAGGAGATAGGGAGTTAAAGAATTACAGAAAAAATAGGCTGAGAGAAATTAAGGAAGCTATTAAAGGAGGAAAGGCAGCATCACCCAAACAGAAAGTGATTCAAGAGCAGTCAAGCTCTCCTAAGCAAGTTTGAAAACTTTTTAAACATTTGTGCAATAACAGCAGTAATAATATTATACTACAGAATAATCCACTTCCATTCAAAATCAACTTTATAGCTCTAACTTGCTTTAAAAAGCAGATGTTTTCTACTATTCTTCAAAAATAATTTTTTTAAAAAGGAGATATGTTAAAGAATTGGGCATAAAATTGAAAATGTAATGCAAAAACATTTTTTTCAATTAAAAAAACAAATAGGCACAAAGAAAAAAAAATTAATATCTCCTCAAATACTACCAACCAAGAGACACTGCTTTTTCACTGAATAATTTTCAAATGTGTTAGAGGAGCTGACTCCTCAAAGCGTCCTCCTGCAGCTTGAAGGATCAGAGATTCATCCAATCATTCATGCCCTACGTTCACATTTTCGATGGCTGCAGTGCTCAGCGTGCAAAAGCCTGTCACCACGGGGATATTACGTGCCAGGCACAGTGTGAGGAGCTTTCTGGAAGTCATCTCACTGGATCCTCCCCACAATCCAAGGATGCAGGCACTATTAATTATTTTGTCCATGTTAGAAATGAGGAATCTGAGGCACAGACAGGGGAAGTAATTTACCTATGGTCAAGCAGCTTATCAGTGGCAGAATCACAGTATGAACTCAGGAATTCTGTCTCCATTATCCATGCTCTGAACCTTTAGTGCTTCCCCTGAGGAAAAATAAGTATGTACACACCCTATCATGTAACCCTCCCATCAGCATTCTAACACTACTTGTTTTCATTGTGATAAATATAAATATGAATGTCTCTGCTACTCATGAAGAAATAATGGAAACAATGCCAAAATTTTCAATGGTTTGGTGAATGACTCCTGTTTATTGACTTTTGGCAATAAATTGGTATTAATACTTTGGTTCCTGAGGGCTACAACTCAACGACTTACGTGTCAGAACCAACCATGTTGTAAATATGACAAAAGCCACAGATACTTTCCCCAAAGGAACGCACGTAAGTATAGTGTGATGGCCCTGTAAGTGCACTGCTCATATCTCCTTCCAGAGAACTCCTGCCAGGAGCAGAGTTGATGCACAGCCCCAGCTACTGTACCCTTGGATCTAAAGACAGTGTTCACAGCAAAACCTCACTTCCCCTGGGGTTGCTTGGAACCAATAACCGAGCATGGCAGGGATACTAGTGCCAGTGCCTTTCTGCCTGACATAGGATGCTTCCAACAAGCAACTTGTCCTTGGGACTCCCCATCAGCCTGGCTGACCTTTCTTGGAACTGTACTGCAGTTTGAGATGTTCTACCCAATGCTTCCTTCCCTTTTTCCCCTCACAGATGTCAGACCTGCATTGTGGTCTCATTGCTACCTATTCCTGCTCCCTCTCCTTTATCTCTCACAGGGATTTCTCCATATTTGAGCTTGTCTAATCCTGTCTTGATGTCTGGTTCTTGGAGGACCCAAAATGATATTCACAAGCATGTTAAATGTTGTGCACTTTTCAGAGGGTTAGCAGAAAGAACCTCAAAGCCCATTTGTGGAGCCCTTGGAGTGTAAGAACACCAGGTTAAGAACCTATGCAGACGGTACAGTGAAAGTGAAATGAAAGATGGTACAGTGAAAGTGAAATGAAAGATACTAAGTCAATATCTGTATTATTCTGCTTTGATACTTATACGAATCTGACAAATGATTTTTAAAAAGTGTACAATCCAAATCAATTAAATATACCTAAATGCTGGTAATAATAAGTTATAGTAATCTATTATTTTTTAAAAAACCTAATGGAAAACAGGAGAGCCACAGAAATGCCATAAATTTTAAAAATTGTTTTAATGTTCTTTTTAAAACAATTGTTCTTTTTAGGAGTGTTCTTTTCTTGGAAAAAACACTGGACTCTGCAATACTGAAGCTTGAGCTCAAATCCTAGCCTGCCCAGGCTTGCTGAGTTACCCGTTACAAGTCACTTAACTTTTCTGGGCTAAAATTGCCTTATCTCTAAGATGAAGGGGTTGGACTACCTAATTTTAAGGAATCTTTAAATTCTTAAAATTTTATGATAATATATGTTTCTTTCTGTGGCATAAGTAATAAATAGTGCCAGGGTGATAAAGGTAATTCTAAGGTGAATGTAATAATATCAATAATGTTACTTCAGAAGAATCTGATGGTAACTTTAAGTTTATTTGAAATCCTTAAGATCTGACCCCTGCCTCCTTTTCCAGATTTATACACTATGTTCCAGCAACACCTTCCTGGGATCTCCCAAGGTCATTCCTGCCTCTAGGTCTGGTTTGGAAAGTAGTTCTTACAGCTTTTCAGATGGCTGGTTCCTTATAGTTGAGGTCTTGATTCAAAGGTCACCTCCACCAAAAGACTTTACATATTCATCCTGTCCAAATTAAAGCTCCCGCCCCTACCATCTTCAACCCTCTATATCAGAATATCCTGTATATTTACTCAGCAGCAGTTATCACTATTTCATTGTTTGGTTGTCCATTTCTCCCCACTAGAATAGAATCTCTATGGGGCAAGCATTTCATCTGTCTTGTGTATAACTGTACCCCCTAGAATGATGCCTGGCATGGAGGAAGCACTCAGTAAATGCTTTTTACATGAACAGATGAGTTAGCAAATGAATAGATGCACCCTAAGAGAAAACATTAACTTTTAGAAGAGTGAGTTATAAAAATTATTTCTTATTCATTTTTTCTTCAGAGTTATATAGAAGCAGAACATAAAGTTGGTTCCGTATGTTGTTTTTCACAATTTGAGACAATAATAACCCAAATGTAAGCCAGAAGTAGCACTGGTTTTAGCTTTGGGCTGGGTTTTTCTATGGAAGGTCAATAGAATTGTATGCTGATCAATACCAAGATCATGTTCTAACTAACTGAGCAAAAAGGCTTAAATTACTTAGCTTTTAATACTGGGAAACAAGCAAGTATCAAAATAACCCTGTTGATTTCCAAAGAACTGAAAATCACAAGCCCTAATAATAAAGTCATGAAATAGCTGGATGGAAATTTAATTACTGTAGAAAGGTGACATTAAGAATGAGTCATAGAAGTTTAAAGAAACCATTTAACTGAATTTGATGCCATAAAGTCCAAGGAACAGACAAATTTGAAGTCAACTGTCAATTTTCCACGGTAGACTCAGGAATTGTAGCAGAGAGGGGAAAGCATTTGGAACTTCGTGAATCCTGGATCTGGCACTACTAACTACGGCTTTGAGCAATTCACTTAATTTCTCTGGGCCTTAATTTTTAATTTGTAAAACAGGATCAGTAATACATGTTTTGCATTATTACTAGTACTTATTTTGAAAATTCACCATACTCTAAAGCACTAAACATGGGATTCAGCACATATGAGAAAATAAACGGCAGCTAAGGTGGAGAATGAAGATGTACTGGTAATGTAAGGCTACGGTGCTTGGGAGTATGTGTGTGAGATGGGAGAGAGGTCAGAACTACCTCCACAAGCCCGTTACCCTCTCTAGAAACTGGATATGATCACTTCCTTTGTAAAATACACAATCTGTACGGTTGAAAACTGACTGAAATATTTTGAAAGTAGGCCATTTTTCCCCTGGAAAGAAAATGGCAAACAGAACCTAGGAGGTAAATTTTTTCACTATATTAAAACAAAATTTGCCTTCATAATGAAAGTTAATATGAAATTAAATTCTTCTATACTATTTTTTTCGTGAGGAGGGGGGCACGCCAAGTGGTTTGAGGGATCTCAGTTCCCCAACCAGAGATCAAACCCAGGCCATGGCACTGAAAACTTGGAATACCAATCACTAGGCCACCAGGGAACTCCCTATGCTATTATTTTCAATGAAATATGAACTAATTTTTAAAAGGCTATAAATAAACTATCATTCCGAATACATGAAATGATGCACATTAGGCAATAATTCATAAAGTGGTCAATAAATTTTCATTTAGGATCATGCTCATGATTCAATAAAAATAAAAAGACAATCACTAACTCAATCATTCATTTGCTGAACAAATACTTTTGTAGTACCTAGGGCTAAGGACATGAAGCTTATTTCCCCTGGGAACAAACTGGCTGTGACATAATTAGTTTTATACAATTATATGCAAAGTTCATGTTTAAAGAGAAAGAAAGCCTTATGCTAACACATATATATGGCATTTAAGAAAAAAAAATGTCATGAAGAACCTAGGGGCAAGACAGGAATAAAGACACAGACCTACTAGAGAATGGACTTGAGGATATGGGGAGGGGGAAGGGTAAGCTGTGACAAAGCGAGAGAGAGGCATGGACATATATACACTACCAAACGTAAGGTAGGTAGCTAGTGGGAAGCAGCCGCATAGCACAGGGAGATCAGCTTGATGCTTTGTGACCACCTAGAGGGGTGGGATAGGGATGGTGGGAGGGAGGGAGACGCAAGAGGTAAGAGATATGGGAACATATGTATATGTATAACTGATTCACTTTGTTATAAAGCAGAAACTAGCACACCATTGTAAAGCAATTATACTCCAATAAAGATGTAAAAAAAGCAAAAAAAAAAGAAAGGCTTTCTTGAAGAGGTGACATGAGCCGAAATCTATAAATAAGGATTAACCTGGAGAAGGGTATGATTTGAAAGTGGGAAAGGACATTCCAAACAGAGTTAATTGCATATGCTGAGGTTCTCTATGGCAAGAAAGAAGCTAACAACTTCCAAGAGCTGAAAGAAAGCAAGTGTGGCTGGAGAACATAGTGAGGGGTATTGTGGTGTCAGAAAAAGAGCGGTAGGCAAGGTCCAAAACATGTAGAGCCTTTGAGACTTTGTTTAGGATTAGGGTCTTTATCTTAAAATCAATGAGAATCCACTGAGGAGATTTAAGAAAGCAGGTGACATGCTTTGATCTGCATTTTGGAAGATCACTTTAGCCTGAGGTATTGAGAACAGATTGGGGTGGAAAATTAGAAGGCATATATAGAGGTCAGTTAAGACACTGTTTCAGTAGGTCAGATGAGAGGTGATATTTAGCTTGGGCTAATTCAGTGGCAATAGTGATAAATGGATGGAGTCCAAAAATTTTAAGAGGTAAAACTGACAGGACTTCCTGATGGAGAGAATACATAGAGAGGCATAGTTAAGGATGGCACAGGAATAAGGGACAGGAAAATGTCCAAGACTCTCCCTGTTTTTTGACCAGCACAACTGGATAGGGTGAAGGTATAATTCACTGACGTATGAGACACTGGAAGAGGGCCAGGTTTGGAGGCTGGTGTCTGGGCAGGTGAGAAGATCACAATTTTATTAACTGGACTTTGAGTTGCCTCAGAGACATCCAAGAAGGCAGAAGGGTCTAGAGTATGTAAGAGAGGTCTAGGCTGGGGAGAGAGGGTTGAAGGTCCTTGGTGACCTTTAATGTTATAGGTGAGATTTCCCAGAGAAAGAAAATAAAAAGAAAAAGGGATTTAAACTAAGCATTGAAAAATTCCAAGATATAATGCCCAGGTAGAGGATGACGAACCTGAACATGAGTATTAAAAGAATGGTAAGAGAAGAAGGAGGAAAATCAGATTGGCATGTATTCCAGAAACCAGTGGAAGACAATCTTTTGAGAAAGAAGGAGCCAAGAACATCCAACACATAAGCACATACACACACACTAATATAAACTAACACTGTCTTTATTCAAAGACAGCACACTGTGTCCATGGAAAATACTAAGGGATCACTAAGAAAACTTTTAAAGTTACTGAAGCTAATATGAGAGTTTAGCATGGTCACAGGATATAAGGACAATATATCATATTCATTTGTATTTCTAAATGTTGGCAATGAACATCTGGAAAAAGAAATAAGAAACACCATTTACAATAGCATCAAAACTATAAAATCCTTAGGAATCATAACAATATGCATTAAGATCTCTACATTAAAAACTGCAAATTTCCCCAAGAGACATTACAGATCTAAGTAAAAGGAAAGATACACCATGTTCATGGGTCAAAACCTTGATGTTATTGTCAGTTCTCCCCATAGTAATATAAAGAGTCAGTGCCATCCCAATCAACTTCCCAGTTGTTGTTTTTTTGTTTGTTTGTTTTAACATCTTTATTGAAGTATAATTGCTTTACAATGGTGTGTTAGTTTCTGCTTTATAACAAAGTAAATCACTTATACATATACATATGTTCCCATATCTCTTCCCTCTTGCGTCTCCCTCCCTCCCACCCTCCCTATCCCACCCCTCTAGGTGGTCACAAAGCACCAAGCTGATCTCCCTGTGCTATGCGACTGCTTCCCACTAGCTATTTATTTTATGTGGGGTAGTGTATATATGTCCATGCCTCTCTCTCACTTTGTCACAGCTTGCCGTTCCCCCTCCCCATATCCTCAAGTCCATTCTCTAGTAGGTCTGTGTCTTTATTCCTGTCTTGCCCCTAGGTTCTTCATGACCTTTTTTTTTTTTTTTTCTTAGATTCCATATATATGTGTTAGCATACGGTATTTGTCTATTTCTGACTTACTTCACTCTGTATGACAGACTCTAGGTCCATCCACCTCACTACAAATAACTCAATTTCGTTTCTTTTTATGGCTGAGTAATATTCCATTGTATATATGTGCCACATCTTCTTTATGCATTCATCTGTTGACGGACACGTAGGTTGCTTCCATGTCCTGGCTATTGTAAAAAGAGCTGCAAAGAACATTTTGGTACATAACTCTTTTGGAATTATGGTTTTCTAAGGGTATATGCCCAGTAGCGGGATTGCTGGGTCATATGGTAATTTTGTTTTTAGTTTTTTTAAGGAACCTCTATACTGTTCTCCATAGTGGCTGTATCAATTTACATTCCCAACAACAGTGCAAGAGTGTTCCCTTTTCTCCACACTCTCTCCAGCATTTATTGTTTGTAGATTTTTTGATGATGGCCATTCTGACTGGTGTGAGATGATATCTCATTGTAGTTTTGATTTCCATTTCTCTAACGATTAATGATGTTGAGCTTTCTTTAATGTGTTTGTTGGCAATCTGTATATTTCCTTTGGAGAAATGTCTATTTGGTCTTCTGCCCATTTTTGGATTGCGTTGTTTGTTTGATATTGAGCTGCATGAGCTGCTTGTAAATTTTGGAGATTGATCCTTTGTCAGTTGCCTCATTTGCAAATATTTTCTCCCATTCTGAGGGTTGTCTTTTTGTCTTGTTTATGGTTTCCTTTGTTGTGCAAAAGCTTTTAAGTTTCATTAGGTCCCATTCATTTATTTTTGGTTTTATTTCCATTTCTCTAGGAGGTGGGTCAAAAAGGATCTTGCTGTGATTTATGTCATAGAGTGTTCTGCCTATGTTTTCCTCTAAGAGTTTGATAGTATATGGCCTTATATTTAGGTCTTTAATCCATTTTGAGTTTATTTTTGTGTATGAAGTTAGGGAGTGTTCTAATTTCATACTTTTACATATACCCATCCAGTTTCCCCAGCACCACTCAATGAAGACGCTGTCTTTCCTCCACTGTATATTCTTGCCTCCTTCATCAAAGATAAGGTGACCATATGTGCATGGGTTTATCTCTGGGCTTTCTATCCTGTTCCATTGATCTATCTTTCTGTTTTTGTGCCAGTACCATACTGTCTTGATTACTGTAGCTTTGTAGTATAGTCTGAAGTCAGGAGCCTGATTCCTCCAGCTCTGTTTTTCATTCTCAAGATTGCTTTGGCAATTTGGGGTCTTTTGTGTTTCGATACAAATTGTGAAATTTTTTGTTCTAGTTCTGTGAAAAATGCCAGTGGTAATTTGATAGGGATTGCATTGAATCTGTAGATTGCTTTGGGTAGTAGAGTCATTTTCACAATGTTGATTCTTCCAATCCAAGAACATGGTATATCTCTCCATCTATTTGTATCATCTTTAATTTCTTTCATCAGTGTCTTATAATTTTCTGCATACAGGTCTTTGTCTCCTTAGGTAGGTTTATTCCTAGATATTTTATTCTTTTTGTTGCAATGGAAAATGGGAGTGTTTTCTTAATTTCACTTTCAGATTTTTCATCATTAGTGTATAGGAATGCCTGAGATTTCTGTGCATTAACTTTGTATCCTGCTACTTTACCAAATTCATTGATTAGCTCTAGTAGTTTTCTGGTAGCATCTTTAGGATTCTCTATGTATAGTATCATGTCATCTGCAAACAGTGACAGCTTTACTTCTTCTTTTCCGATTTGGATTCCTTTTATTTCCTTTTCTTCTCTGATTGCTGTAGCTAAAACTTCCAAAACTATGTTGAATTACAGTGGTGACAGGGGGTAACCTTGTCTTGTTCCTAATCTTAGTGGAAATGCTTTCAGTTTTTTACCATTGAGGACGATGTTGGCTGTGGGTTTGTCATATATGGCCTTTATTATGTTGAGGAAAGTTCCCTCTAAGCTTACTTTCTGCAGGGTTTTTATCATAAATGGGAGTTGAATTTTGTCAAAAGATTTCTCTGCATCGATTGAGAGGATCATATCATTTTTCTCCTTCAGTCTGTTAGTATGGTGTATCACATCGATTGATTTGCGTATATTGAAGAATCCTTGTATTCCTAAAATAAACCTCACTTGATCATGGTGTATGATCCTTTTAATGTGCTGTTGGATTCTGTTTGCTAGTATTTTGTTGAGGATTTTTGCATCTATGTTCATCAGTGATATTGGCCTGTAGTTTTCTTTCTTTGTGACATCTTTGTCTGGTTTTGTTATCAGGGTGAGGTGGCCTCGTAGAATGAGTTTGGGAGTGTTCCTCCCTCTGCTATATTTTGGAAGAGTTTGAGAAGGATAGGTGTTAGCTCTTCCCTAAATGTTTGATAGAAATCACCTGTGAAGCCATCTGGTCCTGGGCTTTTGTTCGTTGGAAGATTTTTTTTTATCACAGTTTCAATTTCAGTGCTTGTGATTATTCTGTTCATATTTTCTATTTTTTCCTGGTTCAGTCTCGGCATGTCGTGCATTTCTAAGAATTTGTCCATTTCTTCCAGGTTGTCCAAATTGTTGGCATAGAGTTGCTTGTAGTAATCTCTCATGGTCTTTTGTATTTCTGCAGTGTCAGTTGTTACTTCTCCTTTTTCATTTCTAATTCTATTGATTTAAGTCTTCTCCCTTATTTTCTTGATGAGCTGGCTAATGGTTTATCCATTTTCTTTATCTTCTCAAAGAACCAGCTTTTAGTTTTATTGATCTTTGCTATCGTTTCCTTCATTTCATTTATTTCTGATCTGATATTTATGATTTCTTTCCTTCTGCTAACTTTGGGGTATTTTTGTTCTTCTTTCTCTAATCGTTTTAGGTGCAAGGTTAGGTTGTTTATTCGACATGTTTCCTGTTTCTTAAGGTAGAATTGTATTGCTATAAACTTCCCTCTTAGAACTGCTTTTGCTGCAGCCCATAGGTTTTGGGTCATCGTGTCTCCATTGTCATTTGTTTCTAGGTATTTTTTGATTTCCTCTTTGATTTCTTCAGTGATCACTTCATTATTAAGTAGTGTATTGTTTAGCCTCCAGTGTTTGTATTTTTTACAGATCTTTTCCTGTAATTGATATCTAGTCTCATAGCATTGTGGTCAGAAAAGATACTTGATACAATTTCAATTTTCTTAAATTTACCAAGGCTTGATTTGTGACCCAAGATATGATCTATCCTGGACAATGTTCCATGAGCACTGGAGAAAAATGTGTATTCTGTTGTTTTTGGATGGAATGTCCTATAAATATCAATTAAGCCCATCATGTTTGATGTATCATGTAAAGCTGGTGTTTCCTTATTTATTTTCATTTTGGATGATCTGTCCATTGGTGAAAGTGGGTTGTTAAAGTCCCCTACTATGAATGTGTTACTGTCAATTTCCCCTTTTATGGCTGTTATTATTTGCCTTATGTATTGAGGTGCTCCTATGTTGGGTGCATATTTACAATTGTTATATCTTCTTCTTGGATTGATCCCTTGATCATTATGTAGTGTCCTTCTTTGTCTCTTCTAATAGTCTTTATTTTAAAATCTATTTTGTCTGATATGAGAATTGCTACTCCAGCTTTCTTTTGGTTTCCATTTGCATGCAATATCTTTTTCCATCCCCTCACTTTCAGTCTGTATGTGTCTCTAGGTCTGAAGTGGGTCTCTTGTAGACAGCATATATATGGGTCTTGTTTTTGTATCCCTTCAGCTAGTCTGTGACTTTTGGTGGGAGCATTTAATCCATTTACATTTAAGGTAATTATCGATATGTATGTTCCTATTCCCATTTTCTTAATTGTTTTGGGTTTGTTATTGTAGGTCTTTTCCTTCTCTTGTGTTTCTTGCCTAGAGAAGATCCTTCAGCATTTGTTGTAAAGCTGGTTTGGTGGTGCTGAACTCTCTCAGCTTTTCTTGTCTGTAAAGGTTTTAATTTCTCCATCAAATCTGAATGAGATCCTTGCTGGGTAGAGTAATCTTGGTTGCAGGTTTTTCTCCTTCATCACTTTAAATATGTCCTGCCAGTCCCTTCTGGTTCGCAGAGTTTCTGCTGAAAGATCAGCTGTTAACCTTATGGGGATTCCCTTGTGTGTTATTTGTTGTTTTTCCTTGCTGCTTTTAATATGTTTTCTTTGTATTTAATTTTTAACAGTTTGATTAATATGTGTCTTGGCATGTTTCCCTTTGGATTTATCCTGTATGGGACTCTCTGTGCTTCCTGGACTTGTTTAACTATTTCCTTTCCCATATTAGGGAAGTTTTCAACTATAATCGCTTCAAATATTTTCTCAATCCCTTTCTCTCTTCTTCTTCTGGGACCCCTATAATTCGAATGTTGGTGCGTTTAATGTTTTCCCAGAGGTCTCTGAGACTGTCCTCAGTTCTTTTCATTCTTTTTTCTTTATTCTGCTCTGCAGTAGTTATTTCCACTATTTTATCTTCCAGGTCACTTATCTGTTCTTTTGCCTCAGTTATTCTGCTATTGATCCCTTCTAGAGAATTTTTAATTTCATTTATTGTGTTGTTCATCATTGTTTGTTTGCTCTTTAGTTCTTCTAGGTCCTTGTTAAATGTTTCTTGTACTTTCTCTATTGTAGTTCCAAGATTTGGAATAACTCTGCTATCATTATTCTGAATTGTTTTTCAGGTAGACTGCCTATTTCCTCTTCATTTGTTAGGTCTGGTGAGTTTTTATCTTGCTCCTTCATCTGTTGTGTTTTTCTGTCTTCTCATTTTGCTTAACTTACTGTGTTTGGGGTCTCCTTTTCACAGGCTGCAGGTTCGTAGTTCCCTTTGTATTTGGTATCTGTCCGCAGTGGCTAAGGTTGGTTCTGTGGGTTGTGTAGGCTTCCTGGTGGAGGGGACTAGTGCCTGTGTTCTGGTGGATGAGGCTGGATCTTGTCTTTCTGGTGGGCAGGTCCACGTCTGGGTGTGTTTTGGGGTGTCTGTGGACTTATTATGACTTTAGGCAGCCTCTCTGCTAATGGGTGTTGTTGTTTTCCTGTCTTGCTAGTTGTTTGGCATAGGGTGTCCAGCACTGTAGCTTGCTGTTCGTTGAGTGAAGCTGGGTGTTGGTGTTGAGATGCAGATCTCTGGGAGATTTTTGCCATTTGATATTATGTGGAGCTGGGAGGTCTCTTGTGGACCAGTGTCCTGAAGTTGGCTCTCCCACATCAGAGGCACAGCCCTGACTCCTGGCTGGAGCACCAAGATCCTTTCAACCACACGGCTCAGAATAAAAGGGAGAAAAAATAGAAAGAAAGAAGAAAAGAAAGAAAGAAAGGAGGAAAGAAAGGAAGAAAGAAAGAAAGAAGGAAAGAAAGGAAGAAAGAAAGAAAGAAAGAGGGTAAAATAAAATAATGTTATTAAAATAAAAAATATAGTTACTAAGAAAAAAATTTTAAAAAGAAAAAAAAACCGGGTTGAGAGAAACCTAGGACAAATGGTGAAAGCAAGGCTATACAGACAAAATCACACACAGAAGTATACATATAGACACTCACAAAAAAGAGGAAAAGGGGAAAAAATAATATATCGTTGCTCCCAAAGTCCACCTCCTCAATTTGGGATGATTGGTTGTCTATTCATATATTCCACAGATGCAGGGTACATCAAGTTGATGGTGGAGCTGCTCCTGAGGCTGCTGGGAGAGATTTCCTTTTCTCTTCTTTGTTTGCACAGCTCTGGGGTTTAGCTTTGGATTTGGACCCGCCTCTGCATGTAGGTCACCTGAGGGTGTCTGTCCTTCGCTCAGACAGGACGGGGTTAAAGGAGCAGCTGATTCGGGGGCTCTGGCTCACTCAGGTTGTGGAGAGGGAGGGGTATGGATGCAGGGCGAGCCTGTGGCAGGAGAGGCTGGCGTGATATTGCACCAGTCGGAGGCGTGCTGTGCGTTCTCCCGGGGAAGTTGTCCCTGGATCACAGGACCCTGGCAGTGGTAGGCTGCACAGGCTCCCGGGAGGGGAGGTGTGGAGAGTGACCTGTGTTTGCTCACAGGCTTGAAGGTGGAGGCAGCAGCAGCCTTAGCGTCTCGTGCCCATCTCTGGGGTCCACGCTATTAGCCACGGCTCGTGCCCGTCTCTGGAGCTCCTGTAAGTGGCGCTCTTAATCCCCTGTCCTTGCGCACCAGGAAACAAAGAGGCAAGAAAAAGTCTCTTGCCTCTTTGGCAGCTCCTGACCTTTTCCCAGCTTCCCTCCTGGCTAGCTGTGGCACAGCAGCTCCCTTCAGGCTGTGTTCACGCCACCAAACCCAGTCCTCTCCCTGCGATCCGACAGAAGTCCAAGCCTCAGCTCCCAGCGCCCCCCACCCCCGCCCCAGCGGGTAAGCAGAGAAGCCTCTCGGGCTGGTGAGTGCTGGTCGGCACTGATCCTCTGTGTGGGAATCTCTCCGCTTTGCCTTCTGCACCCCTGTGGCTGCGATCTCCTCCGCGGCTCAGAAGGTTCCCCTCTCCGCCATCCGCAGTCTCCGCCCACAAAGGGGCTTCCCAGTGTGTGGAAACCTTTCCTCCTTCACAGCTCCCTCCCACTGGTGCAGGTCCCGTCCCTATTCTTTTGTCTCTGTTTATTCTTTTGCCCTACCCAGGTACGTGGGGAGTTTCTTGCCCTTTGGGAGGTCTGAGGCTTTAAAGCTGCCTTTAAAATTTATCCAGAAAGGCAAAAGACTTAGAATAGCCAAATTACTTTTGAAAAAGAAAAATAAAGTTGAATAACTTACACTATCATATCTCTAAACTTACTATAAAAGGTATAATTATCAAGACAATGTAGTATTGGTTTATGGATAGACATATAATGAATGAAACAGAAGAGAGTCCAGAAAAAGAACCCACGAATATGGTCAATTGATTTTTTTTAAATTGTGGATAAACATACACAACATAAAGTGTACCATTTTAACCAACTCTGGTATTAAGTACATTCACATTGTTGTGCAACTATTACCACCATCCATCACCAAATTTTCATCTTCCCAAACTGTAACACTGTCCCCATTAAACACCAATTCCCCATTGTCCTCTGTCTCCAGTGTTCAGAAACCACCATGATACTTCCTGTCTCTATAAATTTGACTACTCTAGGTTCCTTATATAGGTGGAATTTTTCCTTTTGTGACTGGCTTATTTCACTTAGCATGTCTTTAAGCTTCATCCATGCTGTATCTGAATTTTCTTCTAAATAATAAATCATTGTTTACATACCATATTTTGCTTATTCATTCATCAATGAACACTCCGGTTGCTTCTGTCTTTGGCTATTGTGAATAATGCTTCTGTGAATGCATAATACATTTGTATTCTGTGGGTATACAAATATGTTTAACTCCGTGCTTAAAACTCTTTGGTGTATATATCTAGCAGTGGAATTGCTGGATCATATGGTAATTCTATATGTAATTTTTTGAGAAACTAATGTACTGTTTTCTACAGCAGCTGCATTATTTTACATTCCCACCTGCAGTGCACAAGGATTCCAATTTTTCCATGTCCTTGTCAACACATGCTATTTTCTGGTGTGTTTGGTTTTTTGCTTTGTTTTGTTTTGAATAATAGCCATCCTCTTGGATGTGAAGTGATATCTCACTGTGGTGTTATGTTCAGCTGATTTTGACAAATGTGTGCTGATAATTCAATGAGGAAAGACTGATCTTTTTAATAAATTGTGCAGGATGTGTATTAAAAAATAAATGAAAGTCAAACCTTGCCTCATACAATATACAAAAATTAATAAGTAAAATCATACATTCAATGAAATTCCTATCAAAATACCAATGGCATTTTTCACAGAACTAGAACAAATAATGTTAAATGTTGTATGGAAACACAAAAGACTCCAAATAACCAAAACAATCTTGAGAACGAAGAACAGAGCTGGAGGAATCAGGCTCCCTGATTTCAGACTATACTACAAAGTTACAGTAAACAAAACAGTATGGTACTGGCACAAAAACAGACACAAAGATCAATGGAACAGGATATAAAGCCCAGAAATAAACCCATGCACTTATGGTCAATTAAGCTACAACAAAGGAGGCAAGAACATACACTGGAGAAAAAGTCTCTTCCATAAGTGGTGCTGGGAAAACTGACAGCTACATGTAAAAGAATGAAATTAGAACATTCTCTAACACCATATACAAAAATAAACTAAAAATGGATTAAAGACCTAAATGTAAGACTGGATACTATAAAACTCCTAGAGGAAAACATAGGCAGAACAGTCTTTGACATAAATCACAGCAATATCTTTCTTGGATCCTTCTCCTAGAGTCACGGAAATAAAAGCAAAAATAAACAAATGGGACCTCATTAAACTTAAAAGTTTTTGCACAGCAAAGGAAACCATCAACAAAAAGAAAAGACAACCTACTGAATGGGAGAAAATATTTGCAAATGATATGACCAATAAGAGATTAATATCCAACATATATAAACAGCTCATACAACTGAACAACAACAAAAAAACAAAGAACCCCCAACAAGGAACTACTGCATAGCACAGGGAACTCTGCTCAATATTCTATAATAACCTAAATGGGAAAATAATTTGAAAAAGAATAGATACATGTATAACTGAATCACTTACTGTAGACATGAAACTAACACAACATTGCTAATCAACTATGCTCCAGTATAAAATAAAAATTTTTTAAATTAATCAATTGATTAAAAAACCCCAAAGAACCCAATTTTAAAAATGGGCAGAAGAACTGAATAGACATTTTTCCAAAGAGGAACTACAGATGGCTAATAGGCACAAGAGAAGATGTTCAACATTGCTAATCATTAGGAAAGGTAAATCAAAACCATAATGAGATATCACCTTACACCTGTCAGAATGGCCATCATCAAAAAGAACACAAATAACAAATGTTGGCAAGGATGCGGAGAAAAGGGAACCCTTGTACACTGTTGGTGGGAGTGTAAATTGGTGCAGTCACTGTGGAAAACGTTATGGAGGTTTCTCAAAAAACTAAAAATAGAACTACCATATGACCCAGCAATTCCACTCCCAGGTATATAGCTGAAAAAAAAACCCCACTAATTCAAACAGATACATGCACCCCAGTGTTCATAGCAGCATTACTTACAATTGCCAAGATATGGAAGCAACCTAGATCTTCATCAACAGATAAATGGATAAAACAGATGTGGTGTATACATACACAATGAAATACTACTCAGCCATAAAAAAGAATGAAATTTTGTCATTTGCAGCAACATGGATGGACTTGGAGGGCATTATCCTAAGTAAAATAAGTCAGACAGAGAAAGACAAATACTGTATGATGGCACTTATGTGTGGAATCTAAAAAATACAACAAGATAGTGAATATAACAAAAAATATATAGAGAACAAACTAGTGGTTACCCATGGGGAGGGGGGAGGGGCAATATAGAAGTGGAGGAGTGGGAGATACAAACTATTGGTGTAAGAGAGGCTCAAGGATGTATCGTACAACATGGGGAATATAGTCAATATTTTGTAATAACTGTAAACGGAAAGTAATCTTTAAAAATTGTATAAAAATAGTAAAAAATAGCAATAATAGCAAAATAAATAAATAAAACTTCTAGAAGAAAACACTGGAGAAGAAGCTTCATCACTTTGGAGTAGGCAAAGGTTTCTCAGATAAGATAGTAAAGCACAAACTATAAAGAAAAAATTGACACAGTGAACTTAATCAACATTAAAACTTTTCCTCTTCAAAGGACATCTTCAGAAACTTAAATTGCAAACAAAACACTAGCAGAAAATATCTGTGATATATATATCTGACAAAGAACTTGTATTCACAATACATAAAGAACTTATATATCAATAGTAAGACAAACAACCCAATTTAAAAAGGCAAATTAGGGACTTCTCTGGTGGCACAGTGGTTAAGAATCCACCTGCCGATGCAGGAGACATGGGTTCAAGCTCTGCTCTGGGAAGATGCCACATGCCGTGGAGCAACTAAGCCCGTGTGCCACAACTACTGAGCCTGTGCTCTAGAGCCCGTGAGCCACAATTACTGAGCCCATGAACCACAACTACTAAAGCCCAAGTGCCTAGAGCGCGTGCTCCACAAGAGAAGCCACCGCAATAAGAAGCCTGCGCACCACAATGAAGTAGCCCCCACTCTCCGCAACTAGAGAAAGCCCGCATGCAGCAGCGAAGACCCAACACAGCCAAAAACAAACAAATAAATAGTAAAAAAATAAAAATAAAAAGGCAAATTATTTTAATAGATGTTTTATAAAAGATATACACATGCCCAATAAGCACAGGAAAAAATGTTCAGCATCTTTAGTTATCAGGGAAATGCATATTTAAACCACTTCACACACATTAGAATGGCTAAAATTCAACATACAGTTGACCCTTGAACAATGCAGGGGTCAGGGACACCAACCCTCTGCATAGCTGAAAACCTGTGTGTAACTTAGAGTTGACCCTCCAAGGTCCCTATCTGTGGATTCAACCAACTGCAGATAGTATAGTACTGCAGTAGTATATACAGCTGAAAAAAATCCACACATAAGTGGATCCTTGCAGTTCAAACCCTTGCTCTTCAGTGTCAACTGTATTGACAATACCAAGTGTTGACAAGAATGTGGAGCAACTGGGACTTCATACACTGCTGTTGGGGGTGTAAAATGGTATAGCTACTTTGGAAAACTGGCAGTTTCTTGAACAGCTAAACATAAAACTAACATAGGCCCAGCTAGTCCAAGAGAAACAAAACATGACTCCACAAAGACTTGTACACAAATGTTCATTGAAGCTTACTTGTAATAACCAAAAACTGAAACAACTCAAATGTTCATCAACAGGTAGATGAATAAACAATTTGTAGTATATACATAAAAAGAAATAATACTCAGCAATAAAAAGGAATAAACTAATGATACACACAGTACAGCTTAGTCTCAAATCACTCTGCTGATGAAGGAAGTCAGACACAAAAGACTACCTGTTGTATAATTCCATTTATGTGAAATAAATCTAATCTAAAATGACAAAAGCAGATCAATGCTTGCCTCAGAAGGGGCAGTGAGGGAAATTTTTGAAGGGATGGAAATGATTCTGTTGGTGCTTAGATGGGTGATTGATTTGTCAAATACTCATCACACTATGCTTGAAATAGGTACACTTTGCTTTATGTAAATTATACCACAATAAAGTTGATTTTAAAGTAATACACCTCATTTCTAGCCTAATGTTCAATATTAAAAGATAGAGAAAATGTGAAACAGGAAAGATGATAAAGATTCATCAGGAAACTGAATAATTTGGAAATTAGAAACTCAATTCTAAGTCCTTCACGAATATATTGTTTATAATGGTGGACTCCAGAAGCAGAAAACCAGGGTTCAAATCCTAGCTCTGACACTTAGTAGCTGAGTAATTCTGGGCAATTTAAGTAACTATCTGTGCCATAATTTACTATAAAGTGAGGATAATAATAGTATACCTACCTCATATCATTCTTATAGAGACTAAATGAAATTATATGAAGTGCTTACAACTGTGTCAGGCACACAGTAATTGCTATGTAAATGTTAGCTATTACTGTGCAAATTAAAACAACCAGAGGGCTTCCCTGGTGGTGCAGTGGTTGACAGTCCGCCTGCCAATGCAGGGGACACAGGTTTGTGCCCTGGTCCGGGAGGATCCCACATGCCGCGGAGCGGCTGGGCTCGTGAGCCATGGCCGCTGAGCCTGCGCATCCGGAGCCTGTGCTCTGCAATGGGAGAGGCCACAACAGTGGGAGGCCCGCGTACCGCAAAAAAACAAAAAAACAGAAACTTATTCCAGGCTGCTCATATCTGAGTTGTTTTTATCTGATAGCTGTTCAATAGTCTATTAAAAAGTAAATCCAACACACTTTACAATGAAAATCACCCCCTACATGCTATATAGGCAGACAGACCAATGATTTCATGGAAAGAGAGCCTGAAGCAGAATCTGAAGTATTATTATAATCCAGAGGTGAGTGGATTAGCATAGAGTCTCAAGTCTGGACAAACTAGGACAACTTTCAACATCTTTTCTGTGGGTCTTTGTAAAAATGAAATTTTCATTTCTAAAGCTGTCAATTTACCAAAGTGAACTATGAAGATCTAAATGCACAATACATAAGAAGCAAAATTAAGAGATTCTCAGAACGAATTATATTAACCATAACATTTCTAAAATAAGTATCACACCAAAAAATCTAAAATAAATCAGAAATATCTAATTAAAAGTTGCAAAATAAGCTCAGATTTAGTTGCCTTATATATCCTGAGAGGTTTATTGATTTCTTTCTTTTTTCAATGTAATTGTAGCTTCTTTTTATTAGTAGGAGTGATAATATGATTTTTTATTGTGGTAAAAGATATATAACATAAAATTTACCATTTTTCCAGGTTTGTTGAGATATAATTGACATATAACATTTTATTTGTTTCAGGTATACAGCATGAAGGTTTGATATATGTATAGATGGTGAAATGATTACCACAATATAAGTTAACATCTATCACCTCATATAGTTACAAATTCTGTGTGTGCATGTGTGTTAACTTTCAAGATCTACCCTCTAAGCAACTTTCAAATATACAATACGTTGTTTTAAATTTTAGTCACCATGCTGTATGTTACATCCCCAGTACTTATTTACCTTATAGCTGAAAGTCTGTACCTTTTGAACACCTTCATCCATTTTGACCACTCTCACTTACCCCTTCCTCTGGCAACTGAGCGATCTGTCCTCTATATCTATGAGTTTGGGGTTTTTTTAGAGTCCACATATAAGTGATATCATACACTATTTGTCTTTCTCTGTCTGACTTATTTCACTTAGCAAAATCATGAATGGCAAAATATCCTTCTTTTTTATGGATGAATAAAATTTCATATTGTATACATATACCATATCTTCTTTATCCGTTCCTGCATCGATAGACACTTAGGTTGTTTCCATGTCTTGTCTATTGTAAATACTGTTGCAATGAAATTGGCGAGTGTAGATATTTTTTCCAAGATAGGGATTTCATTTCTTCAGATATATACCTAGAAGTGGAATTGCTGGATCATATGGTAGTTCTGTTTTTAATTTCTTGAGGAACCTCCATACTATTCTTCATAGTGGCTGCACCAATTTACATTCTCACCAGTAGTGTACAAGAGTTCTTTTTTTTTTTCCCACATACTGCCAGCACTTGTTATCTCTTGTCTTTTTGATGATGGCCATTCTAATAGGTGTGAGGAGATAGCTTGCTGTAGTTTTTATTTGCATTTTCCTGATGATTAGTGATGTTGAGCATCTTTTCATGTACGTTTGGCCATTTGTATGTCTTCTTTGCAAAACTGTCTATTCAGTTCCTCTGCCCATTTTTTAATCAGGTCATTTGTTTTTTGTTGTTGTTATTTGTTGTATATCAATTTCTTACATATACATGCAATTTTCTCTTATGTTAGTATTTGAAATAAAAATATGCTTAAGATGTTTTATTAAAAAGCAAATTCTTTGCTATGTGACATCCTATGTCTTAGGAATTTTAATTCCTTCTTTTGTTGATGTATTTCTTTTTGAGGTTAAAACATAATATCTATGATCTGAAAAAGTATATGTTCTAAGTAATTTTTTGTCAAAACTGTTTAGTATCATGTTTTCTCTCCATCCCAGAAGAGGGTGAGGAAGAGTAAAATGTTAATTGATTTATCCAGATTCAATCTCTCCCATGTTCACCGGTTATGTGCAATATTATAATTTTCTAAATACTATAGAATTTTGGCTTCTTAACAGTCAAAATCTTGTGTTTTTATTTTTTATGTGACATATTTGTTATGCTTGTTCTACAGAATATTAGATACAATGTGACTCCTTAATCAAAATGAATAAGCACCCCCTTTAAAAAAAATCATAGGGTTAAATATTGAGGTGGAAAATATACTTTGCACCCAAATTAGAATCTTGTTAGATGTGGCTGCCTTTTCCTTATCAAAAGAACTGTTATACATTAAAAACCTGCTTTGATGAAGAATAGGAAAAAAACCATTATCAAAAACAAAGACTTGTTAAAGGTAGTATTGAAAATAAATAATTGGCTTTTGTTCATGAATAGCTAAATCTGTTTTATGGTTTGAAAGAGCTAAGAACAGATTGCTTCTCTTAGATTGTTAGCAAAGAAATGTTTTCATCAATTAACATTCTTTGCTAAGAACAGTTTTCTCCAGTGCTTTTTCTCAAATGGAGTATTACATAAATAGGCCTGCCCAAAAGACAATTCCTGGGCTTTTCTCTTTGATGTCTTAGAGTATAATAATTATGGCATGCAGTTCTGAAATATGGAAGAAAACAAAAAAAAAATCACATTTCAAACAGATAATTTACTTGAAGAAAAAGTTGCCATAGGTAGCCATTCCTGCAAATTAAATGAAAGGCCAGTCTTCCTCTTCATCATGCTTTTGCCTAACATTTACAGGAGGATGGAAGTAGGGAATAAAGAGTTGTTGCAAAAGGCCCAGAACTGTAAGAACACACCATCCCACTCTCCCACGTACATTCCCCTGCCTCACCTTTACCTTTCCTCTTCTTCCCTGTGCTGAAGTGATTACCATTTTATGACGGTTTATGTAGTGGGGTGCAATAATTACCAACATTTATGTAGCAATTTCTCCTAGCCAGGCACTATCCTAGGAGCTTTATCTATCCTGATTCATTTAATTCTCACAATAATGTTTCGTTAACACTGTTTCTCCTATTTTGCTGAGTGGGAAACTAAGGTCAAAGATCATACAGCTCCTGCATGGCAGAGACCAGATGCACACCCAGGCAGTGTGGCTCTAGAGCCCATGGACCTAACTGCCTTCTGTATTCTGCTCTCTCTCAGGAATGGAGACAAAGCATAGGTGGTGGTGCTCCTCAACACACAGAGAAGTGGACTTCTGTCATTTTTATTTTAGTAAACAGCTCCTCCCTTGTTAGGGTAAGGGTAAGATCCTAGAGGGAAAGAAAGGAAGACAAGATAGAAGCGGGAGTTAAGGGAAGAGACAGATCTTGAACAAGGAAAAAGAAAGAAGTCTATTCAAAATACTAGTTTATGGAAAAATGAAAACAAAGAGGGTGGTGGAAACAGACTTAAGGGCTAAGGCAAAGTGAGAAACATTTGTGGCAAACTTCTTTCAAAAGAACACAAAGCCAAGATTTAGAATGAGATCATGCAGTGTCATTTTACACGTGAATTAATGTAAGCCCGGAAAAGATTTTAGTCTGATACATTTTATAGATCAGTAAACACAGGGACAGAGAGATTAAATGCTTTGTCCAAGACTTGAAGAAGCAGGTAGCATAGGCAAGGCTAAAGCCCAACCACATATCCTAACATTGAGCTCAGTGCCCTTCCACCAACTATAACAAACACAATTTGTCAGCTTTCAAAATACAGATGTGATTGTCAATAGGTTTTGACTCAACTTCAAGAACATAAAAAATAGCTACAGTGTATACATATTGGAAATTAAATACAAAGTCCCTGAAGTTATATTCTTAATAGTCAAATAATATTGTGGGAGAGCAGTATAGTCATTTATAAATGCAAGAAAGAGTACTCTTGATATAAATGCATATTTTTCCCCTAATATTCTTTCCCCATCAACATTTTAAAATTGACTTTTTTAGTTTTGGAAAATGAGTCACACACAAATAGTATACAGCAAACACAGTAAAATATCTAAATCGTATTGATTTCTTATTAAAGACACTGAATTCGGAAGGAGTCTTAGGCTAGTTTTACAGCCAGTTTTTATGCTGGTTTGTAATATCAAAGGTTCTTTCAGCTCTAAAATTCTATAATGTAGAAAACTGGCAATTGAAATAAACAGTAGATTTAAATATTGAATTTAAGTGTATTTGACCAATGTAATTATGATATACCACCTAACATAAGCTTGTAAAGAAAATTGTTTATAGTGGCTTCAACAAATGGAGATTTATTAGAAGTTCATAAAATGCTAATGATTATGCTACCTATGGTATTTCAGACTATGTTAATTAATAAAGAAATTTTTACCTAATATTAACAAATAGAAGGAAGGATGAAAAAAGAAAAAATGACATAAAGTAGAAATAAAGAGGCCTTTTCTAGGGTAAACTCTCAGATGTCAAAGACCCTTGTGTTTATGGTCAGCTATAGGTACAGTAGCATGCTCATACTAAAAATTCAGAAGTTTGCGTATTTTACATTTTTTTAAGTTTAAAAAAGGTGAGAATAGAGAAGTGTATTAAGAATGGAGAAGTATATTGTCTCATTTTCATAGATGTGGGGCAGAGGCAGTGAAAAAGTGACATTTCCAGTGCTAAATAATAGATCACTGAAAGCCTAGGATTTTGAAATCAGGTTTTCTATTGATCATAAAAATGCATTAATTCTGCGTGGGTGGAATTTTTTTCTTTTCTCAAATTCTCTACAGCAATTTCCTTTGCTTTCTTTCCATTGTGTTGTTATTTATTTCTCACTTTCAAGTCATTTGGATCTGTCAAAAGAATAATACTTGTCTCAGTACCACTCAAGACTTCACTGACGTCTCCCAGGTTGGATGACAATAATGATCAGCATCTCTAATGATGTTAGAGATTTAAATGTGATTTACTGGAGACAAATGATCTGAGTGATCTTTAAGACAAAACATCAAAAGTTTAGATTTGAATGTCATCTTCCAAAGACTTATTTCTACTACCTGTGGAAGACAGGAGAGAAAAACTAAAAAAACAAAGCAAACAAACCAAAACAGGAAGGAAAGAATGTACACTTTAAAGATATTCTACTAAAACTAAGGTCCTTAAACATTCTCCAACACACCCTCCATTAATAAGCATTTTTTGCAAATACATATAAAATTATTGTTATAAATTCTTTAAGTATAATATTATCGTAACATGTAAATTGTAAAACACAAATACAGAGAAATCCATAAATACAAAAAAGGTAATATAGTATTGATAATTTTAGTAGATTTTAGTGAGAGTTATGTGATTGAAAATGTATTACCTTGAAAATCTTGGTTTAATACTGGATCATAGAGGGTTCAAAGTCTAAGGTCAGTTTATTCCCATACTTAGCTATAAGGACTATAATAGTTAAAATAGATACCACAATGAGATATGGAAGAAGTGCAAAATTGGCTTCATGTACTCAATTATGATACTCAAAATTCAATTTCATCCACTAATTATACAAGGGTTGCAGCTCAGTATTTTTCTTGAGTAATTTTCTGACTTCCCTGATATCATTTTCCTTGTAAAGTTTTTTTCATTTTTCTTTTTTTTTTTTCCCTTTAACATTTAACAAATGGGGCCTAAATCCACTGAAATGCATTTGGAAGATTTTCAATCGTGTTAGAAAATTGTTTCCAAATTTACTAAGCGGTCATATATGAGAGTTTTAAGATGATGTGCTTATGCCATTTTTAAATGTTTTTATTTGTAATAGCTTTATTGAGATCTAACATTCCATAAAGATACATCCATTATAAGTGTGCAGTGCAATTATTTTTAGTACATGTATAGTTGTAGGGCTTCCCTGGTGGCACAGTGGTTAAGAATCTGCCTGCCAATGCAGGGGATATGGGTTCGAGCCCTGATCCAGGAAGATCTCACATGTCACAGAGCAACTAAGCCCGTGCGCCACAGCTACTGAGCCTGTGCTCTAGAGCCCACGAGCCACAACTACTGAGCCTACGTGCCACAACTACTGAAGCCCATGCGCCTAGAGACCATGCTCCGCAACAAGAGAAGCCACTGCAATGAGGAGCCCATGCACCACAACGAAGAGTAGCCACTGCTCACCGCCAACTGGAGAAAGCCTGTGTGCAGTCACAAAGACCCAACGCAGCCAAAAATAAATTTTAAAAATAAATAAATTTTAAAAAATGTATAGTTGTACAACCATCACCACCATTTAGTTCTAGAACATTTCAATCACCTGAAAAATTTCTGTCATAACCACTTGCAATCAGTCTTCCCATCCCAGCATAAGGTAATCACCAATCTGCTTTCTGTCTCTATTTTCCTTTTTTGGAAGTGTGGTCTTTTGTGGCTGGATTTTTTCCTCTTAGCATAATATATTGGAGGTTTATCCATATTGTAACATGTATTAGTAGTTCATTATTTTTATTGTTAAATAGCATTCCATTACACAGCATTTTATCTCATCATTATTTGATGGACATTTGAATTATTTCAGTTTTTCCCTATTACAGATACTACTGTAATAATTCATGTAAAAAGTCTTTGGACATATGTTTTTATTTCTCTTGACGATATTTCTAGAAGTAGAATTGCTGGATCATATGGTAAGTTTATATTTTAAAGAAACTGTCAAACAGTTTTCCAAAGTGGGTACAGCAACCAGCAATCTATGATAGTTACAGTTTTTCCACATCCTTGTAATCACTTGGTATTGTCAATCTTCTGCCTTATACTTATTCTAGTAGTTGTATAGTGGTATTGTATTGCAGTTTTAATGTGCATTTCCCTAATGATGTTGAACATCTTTTCATTTGATTATTAACCATTTGTATAACTTTTTGGTGAAATATCTATTCAAATATTTTGTCCATTTAAAAAATTGATTTGTTTGCCTTTTTTTTTAAAGAACTTATTTATTTATTTATTTATTTTTGGCTGAGTTGGGTCTTCGTTGCTGTGCGTGGGCTTTCTCTCTAGTTGCGGCAAGCGGGGGCTACTCTTCACTGTGGTGCACGGGCTTCTCATTATGGTGGCTTCTCTTGTTGCAGAGCACGGGCTCTAGGCACATGGACTTCAGTAGTTGTGGCGCATGGGCTAAGTTGTTCCGTGACATGTGGGATCATCCTGGACCAGGGCTCGAACCCATGTCTCCGGCATTGGCAGGCGGATTCTTAACAACTTTGCCACCAGGGAAGCCCTGTTTGCCTTATTTTTGATGTTTAGAAGTTCTTTATATATTCTGACAAAAGCCCTTTATCAGATTCTGCTTTTCAAATATTTTTTCCCAGTCTGTGGCTTGTCTTTTCATTTTCTTACTGATGCCTCTTGAAGAACAAAACAATTTTCTATAAAGTCCAATTTACCAATTTCTTCTTTTATGGATCATGATATAGTGTAATATCTAAGGAATCTTTGCCTAAAGCATGGTCACAGAGATTTTGTACTATGGCTTCTCCCAGAAATCTTATAATTTTAGTTCTTAGGTCTATGATGCATATTTAGCTATTTTTTCTGTATGGTATAAATTAAGAGTATAAGTTCATTATTTTGCACATGAATGTCAAATTATCCTAGGAGCATTTCTTGAGAAGACATCCCTTTCCCCATTGAACTACCATGGCAGTTTGTTGAAAATTAATTGACCATCAATGTAAGGGCTTATTTCTGTACCTTCTATTCTATTTCATTGATCTGAACAGCTATCATTATGCCAATATTATATTCTATTATTGTAACTTTTGAAATTGGATGTTATAATTCCTCCTACTTTGTTGTTGTTTTGATGTTCTTGTTCCTATGTTTGTCCATTTGAAGACTGGCTTGTAATTTCTAATAGGGATTTTAATAGGGATCACACTGAATCAATAGTCAGAGGTTTTATATTTCTTTTCTAAAATTTATTCCTAAGTATTATACTCTTTTTCATGTTATCGTAAATGGAATTATTTTCTTAAATTCATTTTTAATTTGCTATTTCTTAGCATATAAAAATTCAACTGATTTTTGTATATTGGTCTTATATCTTGTGACCTTGCTAAATTTATTATCACTCTAGTATTACTCTTTTTTTGTATATACTTTAGATTTTCATGCATAGATAGATCATGTCATCTGTGAATAAAGAGAGCTTTAATTTTTCCTTTCCAACCTATATGCTTTTATTTTTCTTTCCTTATTACAATGGCTAAAACTTCCAGTGATATGTTAAAGAGATGAGAGTGGACATCATTTTATTCTCAATCTTAGGGGGAAATCATTCAGCCTTCACCATAAATGTGATGTTAGCTGTAGGCTTTTCATAAATGCACTTTGTCATATTGAAGAAATTCCCTTCTAGTGCTAGTTTTTTTAGCATTTTCATCATGAATGGGTATTAGATCTTGTCAATTGCTTTTTCTGCATCTATTTTCATCTTCATTTTTTCTTATTTTTAAAAATCTCTATTAAACTACAGAAAAATATGGCAGTTCTTGACTTCTGTTTCCTGACAAGAGGATGTACTAGCAGGTCCTGTTTACCCGATTCCCCAGCTCAACCCCAGAGATGCACAGAAGCTGTAACCAACTGTGATGACAGTTAGCTGACCTATTGTGTAAAGAAAACAGTGGCCCAGAGATGGAAAGGGCTTGCTTTTCACTCCCGATCGCTCTGGTCAGCTTATGGTCACCTCTATGAAGCAAAGAGCTCTTTAGTTAAGAAAAATGCTGAGGTCATATTTTCTCTGAATTTATTTTAGGAGAACTTCAAATCTATTTTTTTTTGCGGTACGTGGGCCTCTCACTGCTGTGGCCTCTCCCATTGCAGAGCACAGGCTCCGGACGTGCTGGCTCAGCGGCCATGGCTCACGGGCCCAGCCGCTCTGCAGCATGTGGGATCTTCCCGGACCGGGACACGAACCCGTGTCCCCTGCATCGGCAGGCGGACTCTCAACCACTGTGCCACCAGGGAAGCCCTAAATCTAATATTGTAAACAGCATTTTAATGTGGTGATCATTTGATGTTCCAGGGCTGGCACTGAGTAAAATCTGCTTTTCAAATGGAGATTGTTGACTTGCCAGGTGCCCTGCATCTGTCTGACTGCCTTCTTTTGCTTTGGGCTTCACTCAAAGGTGGTGGACATATGGGTTCTGTCAGTAATTAGCATACTTCCAATATAGGTTCATTTATGAGGACTGTCACCTTCATTTTTGACAGTTTTGCTAGATAAAGAAAACTTGATTGACATGCTTTTTTCTCTCAGCACCTTGAATATGTCTTTCCACCACCCTCTGGTTTCCCTTTTTTTGATAAGAAGTCAGCTGTTAATTTTATTGTGGTTCCCTTATATATGATGAATTGTTATTCTATTTTTGCTTCAAAACTTTCTCATCTTTGTCTTTCAGCAGTCTATGATGTACCCACACTAGTGGGTCTCCTTATGTTTACTCTACTCAGGATTTACTGTGTTTCTTGGATCTATAGATTAAAATTTTTGTAAAATTTGGAAAGTTTTAGGCCATTGTGTCTTCAAATATTTTTTTATACATCCTTCTAGCCTTCCTTTCCTTCTTTTACTCACAGCTGTCCCACAAGTTTCTGAGGCTCAGTTCATTTTTTCTCAATATTTTAAAATTTGTTTTTCATACTGGATAGTTTCTGTTGGTCTAGAATTTCCCTTTAGTTCCTTTTTTTAAAAAACAACCTCTATTTCTCTACTGAGAGTCCCCATTTGTTAAGTCATTTTTCCTTTAAGTTTTTAAACATATTTATAGTAGGTGTTTTGGATTACCCGTCTACTAAATTCAACAAGTGGGCTCACTCAGCCTGTCTATTGGCTACTTATTTTCCTGAATTTTGATCACAGTTTTCTGTTTTTTTCAGATGTCTCATAATTTTTTGTTGAAAAGTAGATATTTTACATAAAACACTGTAAAAATTTTTGATGGAGTCTAGTTTTCCTCCTGAGATGTTTTATTAAAACAATAATTACTGGAACTTCAGAATCTGTTTTCCTGAGTTGTGGGGCTACTAGTGTCTCTGATAAATTTTCCTATCTTATTTTTTAGCCTGTTTCCTAAAACATTAGTATAAATGTTCCTAAAAAATAGTATAAATTATAATATGAATTCTAATATTTTCTTCCCATACCAGTGGTGTGGTAAAATGACTCTACCCTGAAAAAGGAGTCATGCTGCTCCTCTTCTCAAAGTTCTTCTCTTGCTCCCAACTTCAAAGGAGGAAAACTGAGAGTTAAGGAATATAAGGTTTTGTGGGAAGTGGGGAGGAATAGACACCACACTAAGTAAAGCTCTTTTACCCAAATTAGGTTGGCAATATTTGGAACTACACAGATCATTCATTTTCTATTCTAACAAAGAATAGAAATTTAGAAATTTTTAGACTGTTGCTCTTCATAGTCCAATATGATGGTCATAATATGTGCTTTGTTTTGTTGTAAATATTTGCATAATATTTTAGTGAAACCTGTTGATTGTAAAGAACAAAGACTCACTAAAGGCAAAACAGGAAAAGAATGGGTTAAGGGTGATTATAAGTAACAAATCTCTCAAAGCGATATCTGCACTCCCATGTATATTGTGTCACTGTTCTCAATAGCCAAGATATGGAAACATCCTAAATGTCCATCAGGCAGATGAATGGATGAAAAAGATGTTGTATATATACACAATGGAATATTATTCAACCATGAAACAGGAGGATAGCCTACAATTTGCAACAACATGGACGGACCTTCAGCACATTACGCTAAGTGAGCACATTATGCTAAGTGAGATAACTCAGACAGAGAAAGACAAGTACTGTATGATATTACTTATATGTGGGATCTAATGAAAGTCAAACTTCAGGACTCCCCTGGCGGTCCAGTGGTTAAGATTCCACGCTTCCAATGCAGGGGGTGTGAGTTTGCGCCCTCGTTGGGGAACTAAGAATCCACATGCCGTGTGGCACGGTCAAAAATAATAAAATAAAAATAAATTTAAAAGTCAAACTTCTAAAAATCAGGGTAAATGCTTGTTATGAGGGGATGGGGGTAGGGAAATATGATTGATGTTTAAGGCTACAAACTTGCAATGAGTGGCAAATTAGCCATAGAGATCTAATATACAGCATAACGAATATAGACAATAGTGCAATATAATTATGTAATGTGATAAATATCACTACAATGGCAATCATATGGCAATATATAAATGTATCAAAGTAACACACTGTATACCTTAAATTAACATGTTATATGTCAAGTATATTTAATTTTTAAAAAATATCAAGGAACAATAAAAAAATGAATTATAGGGGCTTCCCTGGTGGCGCAGTGATTGAGAGTCCGCCTGCCGATGCAGGGGACACGGGTTCGTGCTCCGGTCCGGGAAGATCCCACATGCCGCGGAGCGGCTGGGCCCGTGGGCCACGGCCGCTGAGCTTGCGCGTCCGGAGTCTGTGCTCCGCAACGGGAGAGGCCACGGCAGTGAGACGCCCGCGTACCGCAAAAAAAAAAAAAAGAAAAAAAAAAAGAAAAGGATTATATTCTGTCTTCATGGGGAGAATAAAAACCCAGAAAACATTAGGACCAAGGCAGCTGTTCTCTCTGGCTCACTTGGTCTCTCATTTCCAAATTTCCAGGGGAAAAAAAATCTGATTGGTATTAGTATAGGTTATGGGTCAACGGTCAGCCAATGGATTGGCTACATTTGTATCGGGTCCCCACCAGGGTTGATTCCATAGCCAGATGAAAGGTCATGAGGCATGCAGGACTGCTTACTTCAAGGGCTATGCATATAGGTACTTGAAAACATGTCTATTATACTTACCAGATGTTTGATGCCTTTCTGATTTTATGAAGTTGTTAAATTTGCATGATTCTATGGTGTTCCAAAAGACAGAGCAACCTGGATGCTTTCGATGGAAAAAAATGTAGGCAACCCTTATTTAAACTGCTTCACAAAGCTGAGTTTCAACTGATATCCCCAATATACAGAATTTTATAGCCTTAGCTCTGAATATGATGACTTCAAGCCAAAGCACATGCAGCCAGTTCTTTTCACACAGGTCCCCTCCCTCATAGAGGAGTAGAGATAGGTCCTGATAGAGATGAGATCTGAGACCTTTCTCTCTTAGCAGATTACATGGCAGAAACCTCTACTCTGTTCTGCCATACATTACCTCACTTTTCCACACTGAACCTCTAGTCCATCTTTTTCTAATTACCTCCCAACATTACTGATTCTAATTTTTCATTGTTGGAAGTCAAATTCTTCCAAAGACTACACGGATTCATGACTGTTGGCTTTTCTTAGTGTGGGAGGCACTTCAGTAGACCAAGGCACTATGGAGGCTAAGGTCATTACCATGACATGTATCTGATCCTTTAGGAGAGAAGGCTCATACGCTATATAACTATACCACGGGGTAGAGAGTTTTAAATGCCAAGGTAATACACTAAATCAAAAATCATCCTCTCCAGAGGCGGGTAAGATCAGGAAATTTTCAGAAAAGGCTTTACAGGTTTAATGGTTTATTTGGCTGGGCCTCTAAAGGCAGGGGAGGATTTGCATATTCAGAGAATGTGCTGGAGGTGGGATACAGCCAATTCTGCAATCCTGAGTGGAATTATTATTAAGCTCTAGCATCCTCTCCCAGGACAAGTTTATTCCACTGCTCTCTTTCCCTCATTTGCCACCTGCCTGTGTTTTAACATTCCTTTTAAAAACAAACAACACCTCCCCACCCCCAAGCAGTGTGTTTGTGGAGTTCTTATCTTAACTGCTCCCACCTCCTCCATAGGCATCCAAGAATGAGAAAAGAGACAGTGTTTCTGCTTCTTTCTTTTCCTTGCTTCCTCTGCTATTCTTTGTCAGAAATTCACTACTAGTCATTATGGGCTAATGTGAAAATAACAAACATTGGAAAGTTACAAAGTTTTCATAATCATGAAAGGTTCAGGTTGACTTCTTTCTGAGACAGTAATTTAAAAGTTCCCCTGGATTTCTGCTGTGTACTTTTGTTCTTGAGGATGCCCCCACAGTCGGCTGAGCAGAGGCCCTGCTTCCTATCTCAATTTCCCAGCAGTTAGTTCCACCAAGGTAGTGTGGCTAGCAGGTGAAATGCTTCCCCTTCACATGTAAATAATTTGCATTTCTATGGACCCTCGGGGTGGGAGACAACGGTTTCTACTCTTCACTGGAAATCTGGAATTGAGGCATTGGAATTTGCAAGTAAAGGGCACTTTTGTAGAGGAGAACTTTATTGGCAAAAAGAGTTAGGGTTTTGAGGGCAAAGAGCACAATCTTCAGAATCACTTGAGTAGTATTCAAGGGCAGAATATTGGTAGTGAAAAAATAGAAGCTGCAAGAAATTCCTTTCAAATTGTTTCTTGCTGAAAAGAAAAGCCTATAGATGGATATGGAGGGAGAAGGATAGTGGTGTTACCAAAGATCAGATATTTGTAAGGTGTAGGAAAAAAATTTTGAAGGAGAGGATGTAACACATGATCTAAGAGAGCAATTACAATCAATGGAGGAAAATTCTGGGGTGGGAGGATGGCCAATGTTTAGGAGCACAAGTGGAGTGTGAGCTTGGAACAGAAGGCTGTCACCCTTCTCAGCCAGGACTGAAGGAAGTGATGAAGTGTGAAAATTGAGACTGAGATTTAGGAAAGTTAAGTTGAGAAACCTCGTGGTGGATGCCTCAGTCAAGTAGGAGGCAAGATCACTTGCAGAACTGGAAGAAGACCAAGTAGAGTGGAGGCCTGAGGAGAGCAGAAATAGGACAGATATGGGAGAAGTGCCCTGAATAATGTCCTGGGATCAGTATTCTGGATAATCACCCTCCTGATGAGGAAAGGAATTTAGAGAATCAGTGAAGACCCAGCCAAGTCTGGATAGCATAAACTTTTAGTGGAACAAAATGATTTCTTTATCCAGCAATGCTTGGTTGTAGAGGAGCAACTTCAAAAGAAACCTTTCACTGAAGCATGAGAATTACCAATAATAATAATAATAATAATGTTGATTGACAACATCTTAAGGGACATTTTTCATGGTGGATTTTAGTAACATTTTAATCATTAGAAACATGAAATACACAATATCAAAATACTCATCAAACATGTGATCTGAGAAAAATGCAAAAAGAAAAGATTACTGGAGTAAAAAAATCAGTTAGTTCTTGTTTTCTTCTTTCTTTGCTAGCCTAAGGCAAGGAAAAAGGAAATATTAATGTTTTCCTTTCCACTCAACACATCTTCCATGATTATAAAAATAAAAAAACCCCAAGTCATTGGTATATTGTGAGTACATTAAATATGAGTCTTATTTATAAAAATGTGCATTTTACTTTTCCTATTCTCCTATAAACAAACACCAAAAAGAAAGCAAAAGGAAGAAATTGAAAGCATGATGAGCTAATTTCCATGATGGCAAGGCATGAGACAGCTCTCCAATTCTGATTTCTTCCCAGTTCTGGAAATATTTAGGGGGAACACTCATGTTCAGCTGTTTTGTTCCACAGTCCAACCCTGCATAGGATTATCAACGATGTACAATTTTACTACAAATTGTGAAAGATGTTTTTCTTTTCTTTTTTTTTTTTGAAAGATGTTTTTCTAATCAATGTACCAGGTTAACAATTCTTACCTATTTTTGTAATTTTCAATTATGGTAAGATAAAAACCAAAAGCAAAGCATATTATCCAACTTAAAATTCAGGACAGTAGTTAGACATATGTAGCTTGCACACATATTAATCTGTTTCTCTCAACAAAATATTTGTAATTTCCAAAATCCTATCAGCATTTTCACACAATATGGTCCCTCCAACTTGAAGGGCAATAACATAAACACAGTCTTCTTTCTAAAGAAACTAGTATAAAAATAGCAAAATCACCAAAAAGAAGGAACATAAGAATATCAATGATTATATCATAGGCAATATGCTTAAAAGCCTAATATGTTCATGAAGTCCTACTTTAATAGCTAGTATCTAAATATGAAAGTTATTTACAAAAAAAAATTGCTATTGACAAACTAGAACAAAGTGACTTTAAATGAAAGCAAAGCACTTGTAGTTAAAGCTCCAGATTTTTTGTGTGATTCCATCTCTCAGTTAATTTCTTTATCAAATTTAGAGATAAACTGGGAAATACCTAGAAAACAAAATCCATCAACTGTAATCTATTTCCTTTACTCCCTTGTGAAATTATCAGAAGACATGCAGGATCAACTCTATCACCTGTGTCTTTCCCAACCCTGTAAACTCTTAGGGGAAAGACCATGTACCTGTCAAGCTAATAGTGCAGAATGTACACACAGATGGGTGTTTAATACATATCCTTCAATGGAGAGATTAGAGGTTTTCTCTGGGAAGAGGGGAACACATTATCTCATGCATTGACTCAATGACATCCACCATACAATACGTCAGCCTGTTTCCTCATCAAAATATCATCCAAAGGAAATCATCTTTGGGTCTCCTTTAAGTCTTTAGACCCCAAATTTTGAGGCAAGATCCACCCAAGGGAAGGGGGAGTGGTTGGGAAGAACAAGTAGAATTCATGTGGATCAGTGACGTCAGGAAGAAGCAATGATTTAAAGGATGGGGTGCAAACTCACCTGGTGAAGCAGAAGCTGCACACATGTCAAAGTTCAAAGGGCAGAGGCTGAGGGACTCCCCAGTCGCAGGAAAAGTGAAACGCCCACTCCCAGGCTCTCAAGGATTCGTATAGTGGCTCAGCTGTCCCCGCCTTTGACGCGACGGACAAACCCTACCATGCACAGCTGCTGTTGCCAGGAAGGCAAAGCGAAAGCTGCCCCAATTTCAGAGCCAGCACTCGGGAATCCCCCGGTAGTTCTTTCCCCCACCCTCTCCCGCGCTCAAAGCCAGAGATACCTTCATCCTTACTCCTCAGCGTTTCCAGGCCCTCTAGCTCTTAACGGCATCGGTCTCTATGGCGACCTGAAACCTCAGTTCCCATTGGTCAGTTCAATATGCGGGCCGGGCCAATGGGGAGGGCCAGCCTTTTCCTTCCTACCAATGGGATTGGCAGGGAGCAGGTCCGGAGACGGCGGCGTGCTGACGTTCCCGGGAGCCTGGGGCTGGCTGGGCAGGCGGGCTGGCGGCTGGGCGGGCGGCGGCGGCCTCTGGGCAGTAGAGGGGGCTCCGGGGCTGAGTCCGCGTCGACGCCGGCCGCGGAGGCGGCACCATGGGCAAGGGGTAGAGGGGCAAGTTGGCCACCGCCGCCGTCGGGGGTGGTGGGCGAGCCGCTTTGGGGTAGGGGGCGGGAGGGGGAGGGAGGGGCGGGCAGTCGCTCGGCCGCGGCACTTTTTTAATTTTTTCGGGTGCCGCAGCGGCGACCCCTCGGCGCCGATGTTCCTGATCCCCGGAGCGACGACGGCTGCTGCCTAACCTGGAAAGTAAGTGTGCGGGCTCGCGGGAGGGCGCGGAGACTCCTGCCCACGAGACCCCCGGCCCTCGCCCCGTCGCGCCGGAGCCAAGACCTGCCTGCGAGGGGCGCGGGGCAGGGAGGGAGGGAGACGGGGACGGGCGCCTCCCTCCCGTTACTCCGTCCCCACCGCCTCGCGGCCGCCTCGGCTTTCCTGCCCCGCCTCGTGTTTCTGCCCGCACTAGCCTGCCTGCTCCCCTCCCCCCGGCAGGCGCACAAGTTTCACCCTCCATTTGCTTTTCCCTGCGATTATTCTGCCCCGGTATCCCCTACATGCCGCGCACGACCCCTCCCCACGTTGGCCTTCTTGGATCTAGGGCCCCCAGCCCCAAACTTGAGTGCCACGCCGAGCCCTCCTGGACGTCTGCTCGGAGGCTTCCCAGCTCCTGCCGCCTGGCACTCTGCTCCGCGCCCCCAACACCCCTGGGCGCCCGCCTTCTCCAGCCCTCGGGGCTGTCCGTCCCTCTCTCTAGCCCCAACTCCCGCTTCTTGGCCCCCTCCCCTTCCTCCCACGTCCCTTCTGCCTGTACGGTCTTGTGTTTGCCCTCTGAGACCCGCGCTCCTTGCCGGTCCTGCCCACCGCCCAGTCCAGTGCGCCCCTCTCCCCTCACCGCCTATCCTCACGCTCCACCCCTCCCGGTTCTCCAGCCCCAAGCTTCCCCGCCTGCCCTCTTGCGCTGCCGCTTCCTTCTCTCCCTGCCAGGAGTTGAAGAGGAGCTGCGGCACCCACCCACCCGCCCCCCCCTCCGGCGGAACGAGTGTCCCTGCCCGCCGCTGGTGCTGCTCAGGCCTCTCTTCTTTTCCCCCCCGGGAAGCGAGGGGGTGAGCGGCTGGGCTGAGATTTGGCTGCGTGTTGGCTGAGTGCGACAGCGAGCTTGGGCAGTAGAGGCGCCGCGGCGGCCGTGGCCGCGCGGGGCGCAGCAATAAGCAGGTGTGTGTGTCCGGGGGGAACGTGCACCGCGGGCTCCTCGGCTGGCGACAGATTGTGCAGGAATGCGAGGAATGCACCAAGGGCATAGTCCACACGACCCGCCGCGTCAGAACTAGCGCCTTCCCGGTCCAGCTCTCGCCGAGCAGCCAGAGGTCACCGGAGCATCTTCGGAGCTGGTGAGCCTCGCTCCACTCCTCTCCTCCCCTTGCTTTTTCTCCATGCGGCAGAGAGGGCGGCGGAGAGGAAGCCCGGCAGTTCGGGCTTCAGATAGCCTTTCTTCTGGGATTTTGGTGCGTTGGTCTCCAGGACCGTGAATTTCGGGCCGATGGTGGTGTAGCCAAGGTTATAGATAATTGCACGAGGTTCTTGGCGAGTTTGGTTTGCAAGGTTTGAATAGTGCCTGACTTTTACGAGTGTTTTTTGAAAACCTGCAGGAAAGGGTGCCGAAGGTTCTTAGAGTAAAAAGCTTGCAGCTAACGTAATTTTAGCTCTATCAAAAAATGTCTGTTAATGCTCATGGCTGGGGATATAGTTCAAGAAAGAACTTGAATGCATCACTTTGCTGTCATAAAAATTGTAATTTTTTCCTTGCATACTGGACTGTGTTGGGACGTCTTATAATACATAATGAATAGAAACAGAGAAGCAGTGTTTGGTCAGCGATGGGACAGATAGGACTGTCTGGCACAGTTCAATTCAGGGCGTGTCAGTTACCATTGGAAGTAACATGGGTACTACAAGATCATGTATATTTCAAGATGTAATTTATTAGTTGAGGTCACAGTTCTTTCTTTTTTTGTTCCCAAATTTGACCGAAAAATAAAAATACAGCTCTACAACTTATAAAGAATGGTAATTGTGTATAAATCCGAAGTGATTAGTATACAGTTTCAATGAAATTTTATTTTCCTTAATGCAGAAAAGCAAATTTTTGACAGAAGTTGCTTTTCTAGAATTGGGCTTAGATTCTCTTATTTTAAAAGGTAGAATAGAAGACTGCTTCTCTTTTTGAATGTAGTATATTACTGTAGAAAGTATCCTCATTTCTGGTACCTGTGAAACAGTTGTGGAAAATGGTAACATGAAAATGAGAACAATTGATGTCCAAAATAAGTGTTTCTGGATTTGGAAAAGCATGCTATGTGTGCTTTTATTTGACACAATTTTCTTTGGAGGTTGAATTTACTCTAAGCCTCTCCACACTTGGCTATTTTGTATCAGATTCAGGAAAATAATAAGTTGATTGTCCAGCTGTCTTCTAACACTACTGTGTAGGGATCAAGGGCATTGAAAATATACGAGCCTTTTATTTACTTAAGAACCCAATGGAAAGGAAAAATAGAAAAGGAAAAAAAACTTTGTGCTGGGTAAGGTTGTGTCTTTTGGCTGCTACATTGTTTTTCAGGTATGTTCGTAATTAGTGGACCTTCTAATTTAGAGATTTAGCTCTAAATGAGAGTTAGTAACACTGTGTAGGATATTGGGAAGTGTTTGGAGATGCCAACAGGAAACTTATGTAACACAGTCCTCACAGCAGAGTTTAACACGTGCATATTTGATTTGATGTGAAGATTAGAAAGTAAAAGCACATTGAGTTTCTCTGCCACATTAGAAATCGAAATAGCCCGTTCAGGTATATAGAGAATATGTGTGTGTGTGTGTGTGTGTGTGTGTGTGTGTGTGTGTGTGTGTGTGTGTGTGTGTGTGTTTGTGTGTGTATGAATGATTGGCTGTACAAATAGTTTTACATGCTTCAAGTAAAGGTAGGCTTTCAGTTAGAAATATATTCTATTTGTTACAGATATTTGAAGGGAGGAAGTTTTGAAACTGGTGATCATTCACAGCAAAATGACATAAACTGTTTCGATCAGAGTGCGTTTCCTCCCCAACCCCACTATTACATAAGAGAAGGTAGCTGCGTTACGTGTCTTATGTATGATGTAGAAGATTCTAACTTGGGGGGCGAAACATCCAGTTATCTGAATTCTTACCTGTACTGTCTTCGGAGGGAGATAGAGGAGCCACAGTGGAGATGGAAAGCATGAGAGAAGGTAAGCAGAAAGTAGGAGCAGCTGGCGTTCATGGGGGGGGAAAAGGGCTGTTGCTGCATTTACAAGCTGAATAAACCAAATCTAATTATGTGAGTAGTTCTGACACAATTTGAATTTAAGGAAACTACTACCAAACTGAGTTCAATAAAAACTTTAGCAATTGTATGACCTTGAGTATCTGGATTGTCCATATTAAGTCAGAATTGCAATTTCCTTTGTTTTCTATACAAATTGGGAAAGTAAATTTAACTTAAAACTTTAAAATTTATTTAATTTTTAAAATCCAATTATTGCCAGTTTTCAAACTGAGTTATTTCCTTGCTGTTGACCAGGGGTTGATTTAAATAGAGAATTTTCATACCCTCGATGATGCTGATCATTTAAGTCCAGTGCCTCACCTTACTACTTTGAAACATTAAGGTATTTTGAGAATGCTCCATAAGCTAATTTTTTTTTCTGTTCCAGTCAAGAGGTATGCCCATAATTTGCTTCATTTTAAAATGGACATTATTCCTTTGTTTTTAACTGGAAGATGAAGTAGAGGTTATTCTAGGGTTCTTCTAGGGCTTAATCATTCATGGAATTGTATGTCACTTTGGGAAGTTGCCTTCACACCTTCAGTGTACTGGGAGATGATTACTACCTCAATGTGTTAAATGGTTTTGTAGTGCTTTTCCTGCACTGAAGGGGGAAGAAGAATCTAATTCATGACACCAATAGACTGGATATGTTAGGAATATTAAGTAACTATTTCATGCCCAAAATGTAACTACAAATAGCTGCAAACAGAGAGAGACAGAGACAGTCAAAGTAAAACTGGATGTAAGGCTTTGTATACTTCCAGTTAGTGATGATAACAATTAGCAAGTTAGTTTGATGCCCAGCAGTGAAAAATAACAGACTTCTTCTAGGGTAAGGGCATCAGGCCCAAGTCACAAACAGCAATAATTCACGTGCTTACTGGTTTCAGTTGAGAAGTTGTACAACATTCAAAAGTTGCTCCCACTGTCACTTCAGTAATTCAGTGGAATTATCTTCATCTTTTGGAGGCTGTGTTACCATAACTAAATTGGGAATATTACATGATGGTGCTCTTCAGTTAAACTTAGAATGCTATAGACATTCCATTTGTCATTGGTCTGAGGAGTTTTTTTTAAATTATAATTTAGATTTATTTGATAAATTTATTTATTAAAATAAATTTGATATACAATATATTTGATATACCAATAAATGTTGGCTACATTGATGATAATTTCATTATTCATAGTCTTGATAATATAGTTTATTATGACTCATATATAGTGATTCATTGCGGGTGATAAAATGTCATTAGACATTGCACTGTACATTTTTAATACTATAAAATACATAAATTAAAATGTGGAAGTGTCTGAATTATTTTAAATCATATCGTTGTGAAGCATTTTTCATGAACTGAATAATGCCTGATGATTGGTTAGATGCCCATCCCTGTAGGCTGATATACAATATAGCCCTCACAAAGTCCAGAACTCACAAATAAAGGATGGGGAGGGAGAGGGTCAGGGGAACCAGTAACCCTTTTTTCATCAACAGCCAAGGCATGTTTAACTTCTATAGTTATTGTCTTATTCAGTATGAATTTAGTGATTTACAAACATCCAAGGGTGTTTATTCTGCTCTTCCTTAATCTGGATCCCTGTGTCGTCCCTGCCCGCCCCAACACACACGTACCACTACCACTACCAATGCATCTGTCTGCTTGGAGAGGTGGAAAAAGCCCCCTTTCAGGGACCACTTACATAGAATATAGAAGTTGGTGCCTAGTGTTCCAGGTTGAATTTAGAGCAGATGTGGGGTTTTGTCATAAAAATGATTATATTTTTATGAAAGTTATGTAAAATGTGAGGTTGAAGAGGGGCTATCAGAGTACCATGCAGGCTTTGGGGGCCTGGCCTCGAACTTAGAATATAATTTTTCATGGACACCCACAGCCTATTTACAAATATACTTTTAAAACAGTGGGCAGGTGGTATCTGAAATTCTGGTCCACTGTAAGCTCTCTCTTTAATTGCAAACATGAGAAGGAGGTGAAAAGCACCCTAAGCCAGAAATTAGGAGATCTGCCATTAAACCTTATGACCTCCACAAACCATTTCATATTTGGGTTACAGCTTCCTACTTTTAAAAGCACAGGTTTTGGATTGCATTGATCTAAGATATATTTCAACTCAAGGTTCCCAAAGTTGTCAGGGTTTTTTTGTATTTTGTTTTAAGAAAAAAGGTTTCATAAGCATTGCTGTATATAATCATTCCTATTTTCCCTTCTACCCCAAATCATAACAACAGGAAGTTGGGGTTCTCTTTTGAGACTTTTGAATCTCCTTCATGTTCATCTTAAATAGCTTTTTTTTCTTTAACAGTATAATTTTGGGAAGTGAGGGGAAGGGAATAAACCATATAATGCTTTGAAGGTCTCTGTCTACCCCCACCCCAGTTCAAGGTGAACCAAGGTGCCTTAGGCCAGGGAAAGTCTTTGGGATTTTACCTTCACACAGAGCGAAGCCCATGAGAAGTGTCATTATAAGGCAGTGAGGTGTTGTAGTTAGCAGCCAGAGTGTCATGGTTCAATTCTGCCTCTTCTGTTTGCTAGGTGTGTAACTTGGTAAATTATCTAACCTCTCTGGATCTCATTTTGCTCATCTGTAAAACAGAATGACAAAAGTATCCACCTCATATTGTTGTTGTGAGGACTAAATGAGTTAATACATGTAAAGCACTTACAACAGGGCCTGGCTTAGGGCCAGCTCATAATACATTTAAGTCGTTTTTATTCTTCCATTGTGGTACTTAATGATGCTTTCTGTAGCATCTACTATATGCCAGGCAAATTACTGGCATGTTTTCTGTGATCTTAGTCAATATGATTATGAATCTAAATAGGATCTTGTGGGGAAGAAATAAACTACTGAAGAAAAATTATTATGAGCTTGATAGTTTGCAAGAGATTGCTTTTAAAGAAGAGAATCCAGCAAAATAAATCAACTAAGGGTCTTTTTAAAATAGGGAAGTTAGACCTTGTTCGGCAGGCAGTACTTAGAGGCATGTAAACACCACTAATGTGTAGGAGGTTGGGTAAACACATCTTAATCAACTGTTACGTTTAAAAGGTAAAGACTGATAGTATTATACACTTGCAAAATGTAAAATATACCTTTTAAATGTGTATGCAACTATTGCATTTGTAATTCTAAGTGGTAGTCATTTTATAAAATGTCTTTGCTAGTCAACATGTGAAGAAAGTGTTAGTGTTAACCAATTATGGACTAAAAGGCACGTTGTAAATAAACTCTTTAAGCTGCCTTTTCTCTCTGAAGTTCACACTTGAAATTGGCAGGAAACTACCAAAGCAAGAAAAACTAGAAGAAAAGTTTGGAAAATACTTGATGTAAACAAAAAGACAGTGGTTTAATAGATGTAGTCTCTAGTCCTAGACCTGGCCGTATCACCAAGCTGGTGTGTGTGCCATGAGCAAGTCATTTAACTCCTCTGGTCTCTGGTTTTCTCATCTTATGAAATGAAGGTGTTGGACCAGATGCTCTCTAGAGTCCTTCTAGTGCTTATATTTCACTTCTCTTAGCACAGCCAGCATTCTCATTCTGTTGTATTTTTTCCTCAGCAAGAATGTACTGTCTTCTCAAGAATTTATTACAATTTGCCCTTTGGGTTAAGGGGAGAAAATTGAAGTTATACATATGAAACGCTCAGCTTCTAAAAATATAAATGTTGCAGCCAGACAAACATTTGTTCCCATAATGGCTGAGTTAGTGGCTACCTTCTTGGACTTATTTGTTAACAAACCAGTCTGCTGTGCACGTTTGAGGCTCAAGCCCTTGTTGAGGCTAAATTTTCCAGAAGTTGGATAGAAATAGAAGGGAAGTTAATTTAGGTGGTGGTTAGATGGGACTGGTCTTGTTAAAATGAGAAAGGTTCATTTACCATTTGCTTTGGTTCGATTTCCCCTAAAAGGTTTGATTTGTCCTCAAAGAAATTAAGCAACCGAGACAGAGTTGTTCCTCTGGAAAAACTGTTGCTTTTCCGTAAACAGAACTCATTGATCTATATCTCATTATAGAATATAGGTCGTTTCATTTAACTCTGGTTTTTTAGTGCATGGCCAACCAACCAGTGTTCAGAAATTGCAGCATATTTCAACAGGATGATAGTTTACTTAGATTTGTGTTCTTGTGTCTGTGGTTTTTTTTTTTTTAAGCAATTAAAAAATCCAGCAAAGAGATTTTCTCCTAGATCCTGCTCTCCCCCACAAAGGGGGAAAAATTCCTATAGAACTTACATATGTATACCTCCATATACAGTAATTTAAAAATATTGAGATTGACTATTTCCCTTTGCTAATACAATAAGTACATTATTTTCAAAAAGGAGAATCAGTTATACTACTAATACATGCAATATTGGTTGAATTCTCAGTATGATCAAAGTAAACACTTGAACAGGCTCTTAAGTTTCTATACCTTCAAGAGAATTGTAAACACTCAAAGTGGAAACCAGTAATAACCACTTTGCAGTGAGGTTCATCATATTGTCTGACACCTGCAACCTGGATTGAATGGGGAACAAGGACTAACCTAGTTAGAATAACTTCTTAGTCCTAAGTACCACCAGGGGTCCAAGTGAGGGGACTGAACACAATTAGCACTTCAGATATTTGCTGGAGTCCTACTGTGTGTGAAGAATTGTGTTTTCTTTTATACACCTCTTATTTAAAAAGATACATGATTCATTTTGGTTCCATTTAGTCATCATTCATTTGTCCCCTGCTCTGTATGAGACTCAGTGGCCTCATGGCCAAAAGATGAGTTTCCCTAGGGAGTTTTATAGTCTATGTTGAATTCAGTATTCTCCATCTTTGAGGAAGCTGTGATTAATTTTACCATTTAGTTGGTAAAGATAATACACATGAACTGGAAAAAATTCTTCTAGAAAACTTTGGTATATAAATACACATGCAAAATTGTTCTGTAAGTATTGAGGATGAGCTGTAAAATGACTTTGTATTCACTAGGTTTTAGCTAAACCTACTTTCTAGGTGTGTTATGTGATACGTTACCAGAATCTAGATAGACAGCTGTGTTAACCACTGTCAGCGGCTTTCTTTGGAAAAAGGCTGCATTTGAAAAAGTGCTCCCTACCAGTAATAATAGTGATTTCAGAAAAGACTTTAATCATGAACTTGATTATTTGGTTTATATTTCTTGAAGTACTTTACCTCATAGCCTATGTAAAATAATTGGTCACAACGAAAATGCATTATTTATGAAGAACCATAATTTATGCCTTAAGACCTGCCATTTTAAGTAAGTTCTTTTTTTCGTTTTCATATAGCATTACTCTGGTTTATTGTGTTTTCTGCTTTTCTTTATTCTTTATACAATTTATATGCCTTTATAAGTCCAAACTTATTATCTATTATTGAAAATACTCCCTTTTGTTGTTACGGATAAACAGAAGAATGTTTTGAAAATCTCTTGAGACATCTGCTAGAATAAATGGTCTCAGTGAATCTTACCTGGAACCTCAGACTGATGCACTGATGGGAATTTTCCACTTATTGTCAGTTTGTTAATGAGTGAATAAGCAGCAAAGTCAGTTTTTAAAAAGCACTGAAAGAGGAATCAGAAAACTCAATTGGACTTTCACAAGAACTGCTGTTATTTTGAGACCTGCAATAAGCAACTCAGCTGTTAAATGTCTAACTCAGACTGTCCACATATGAGAAATATGTGTCAGTCTGAAATCTTTGGACAATATATTGGCAGGTGTCAATCTTCCAAAATATTGTTTGAGTTACTTGATCAGAACTTTGAATGCAATTTTCCATAGAAACAGCATAAATCCATAAATCCATCATCCTAAGATGTAACTGGAGTATATCAGTTCCAAGTTCCTATGGTCCTTCTACTTCCCTGAGCTACTTGAGAACAGGGACTTTGTTTTTTTGCATGACTTAATCTTGACCTCCAGTCTTTCTGGATGCCTTAATTGAATGAATGGGTTTTTAATTCCAATCTTGGCATACCTTCACCTTCTACTCTAGGATAAACCTCTCCCTGCCTAATACCATCCCTCTTTCCTTTTGTAAACTACTTTTGTAAACCGTTTGGTCTTAGACACTCAAAACTATTTATTGTACATGTTTCAATGGAAAAACTGCATTCTGCCTTATTTAAACAATTACCTTTGTAATACAGTTTGGTAGATAAATAATTATGTCAAATTCCTTGCTGAAGACATTAATTAGAAAATCTTAAACAGACTGATTCATATTCATTATTGCCTGGATTATAACTATGGTGAGATGAGTTTACATAGCACGCTCTTTCTCAGAGTATTAATATGTAGCTGTGAAGCACCAAGACAAGCTTGGTCAGGTTTTGGCCATATAACGTGAGCAAACTTTCTGTGTCCTTGCCTTTTGTGAATTGGTAATATCTTTGTTATATTCAGCTGATGAGTTGAGGTGAAAAGTAGATGCATTTTTAAGCACATGAAGTCTTTCAAAGGGAAAAGTTAATAAAATAATACAAGCATAATTAGCACTATAAAATTACATAAACATTAATAGTCATAAAACAGGAAATTTCACAGCTTGTTTTTGATGTAGTGGGTGCAGCAAACCTTTGTTTGGTTTTAAAAGTGTAGTTAGAAACACTCTTAAACATTTTGGTGGTTCCTCCCCCAACCTCAAGTAATCACTGTGATAAAATTTGAATAAATTATAATTTTTAAAAATTAAACTTTTAATTGTGAGATGATTATGAACTCACAGTTCATAACTCACAGAACATGCAGTTATAAGCAATAATACACGCATCCTGTGTACCCATTACCCATTTAACCCCAATGGTGACAGCTTGCGAAACCATAGAACAGTATCGCAGTCTGGATATTGACATCGATGCCATCAAGATACAGAACATTTCCATCACTCCAAGGGTCCTCGTGTGGCCCTTTTGCAGTCACACTTCCACTTCTCTTCCATCCTCACCCCCTCCTTAATCTCTAGCAACCACTAATTGTCCTCTTTTTATACATTATAGAAATATAATTTACTTATATAATTTCATCATTTCAAGAATGTTACATGAATGAAATCTACAGTATGTAACTTGAGAGTTTTTTGAATCTGTCTCCTCAGCATAATTTTTTAGAAATTCATGCAAGTTGTTACATGTATCAGTGTTCTCTCCTGTTTTATTGCTGTGTAGTATTCTATAATAAGAATGTACCACAGTTTGTTTAACCATTCACACTTTGAGGGACATCTGAATTTATTTTCAATTTACAGAGCTACTAGACATATCTCTATACAGGTTTTTATGTTATAAGTTTATATTTCTCTGAGGGAAATGCCCAGGAATGCAATTACTGGGTTAAATTATAATTTTTAAAGCTTCCTTTCTATAATTATACACTGAATTACATGTGACCTCGGTAATTTAAAAGTTAGATTTATAGTTTTGGTAAATTATGAAAACCGTATCTGTGAAACTGAGTCTTTTATCTTTTATTACTGAGTATTTTACAAATACTGCCTCCTACCTTATTTTTAGCAGAATCTCGTCATTGATTTTATTTTGTTTCATTTTTTTATTGATGTACAGGTGATGGACAGTGTTATATAAGTTACAGGTGTACAATATAGTGATTCACAATTTTTAAAGATTATACTCCATTTACAGGTATTAAAAAATATTGGCTACATTCCCATGTTGTACAGTACATCTTTGTAGCTTATTTTATACCAAATAGTTTGTATCTCTTAATCCCCTGCCCCTATATTGCCCCTCCCACCTTCCTTCTCCCTATTGGATACAGAGAACTAGTTTGTTCTCTACATCTGTGAGTCTGCTTCTTTTTTGTTATATTCACTAGTTTGTTGCATTTTTTTAGATTCCATATATAAGTGGTATCATTGTCTTTCTCTGACTTATTTCACTTAGCATAATGCCCTCTAAGTTCATCCATGTTGGTGCAAATGGCAAAATTTTATTCTTTTTTATGGCTGAGTAGTATTCCATTGTATATATATACCACATCTTCCTTATCCATTTATTTACTGATGGGCACTTAGATTGCTTCCATATCTTGGCAATTGTAAATAATGCTATGAACATTAGTCTCATCATTGATTTTAAATGGAATTCATGAAGTTACTTTGTAGCTTGACTTCAGGGTTTGTTTGTTTCTTTCTGTTATATTTTGTTTTGTTTTAGACAGGAGGTATATTTAATTTCCAATAACAATTCTGTATTTTAAAATTTAATTGTTAATGTTAGTTTTTTCAGAACTTCACCTGTATATGATGTAAACAATTGTAGTAATATTCTTTTAAAACAAAAGTTTATTGTGTACCATGCTAACAGGTGAACTAGGGATTTAAAATGAAGACAGTATCCTTGTATGTGATTGGAAACAATCCAGTTGTCAGGTGGAAGCCAACAAGCATACCTGGAACTTTTTTTTTTTTTTTTTTGCGGTACGCGGGCCTCTCACTGTTGTGGCCTCTCCCGTTGCGGAGCACAGGCTCTGGACGCGCAGGCTCAGCGGCCATGGCTCACGGGCCCAGCCGCTCTGCGGCATGTGGGATCTTCCCAGACCAGGGCACGAACCCGTGTCCACTGCATCGGCAGGCGGACTCTCAACCACTGAGCCACCAGGGAAGCCCCTTTCTCTATATTTGAATGATACAACCTCAGCACCTTTTAATTTCGTAGAAGTATGATCTTCCCAACAAATTTTAGATTTCCCAAAGGCTTTCTGTAGGTAGCTGGTATGCCCTTCTCTGCCTGGTGAGCCCATGGTTTTTTCCCTTCAAGGTCTAACTTAATGACCCCTCCTTGGTGAAGCCTCCTTTGCCCTTCTCTGCAGATTTAAACCTTCCCACCTGTGCTTCTTAGCACTTTGCATGTAACTCTGCTACAAATATGTGTCACACAGTGTTCAGGTTATTTCTCTGTCTGTGTTCCTGGCTGTATTGTGAGCACTGTCCAGGTTAGAACTGTGTCACAGCCGTCACTGTAACCCTCACTTAGCAATGTGCCTGACATACATATTAAGCACCAGATACCTGCTTTGGGTAAATGAATAATGAAATACTTTGTTTATAACCTTAGTCATCTCTCTCCACTCTAACCTTTAGTGAGTCCCCATTTTTCACCCTGCAGGATCACTTTAGACTCCAGCCTGCCTACCAGTAAAGGCCCTTCACAATCAAACCTTAATTACTCTCCTTCCTGAACCTTCTGCGTCAGCAAAACCAGTTTCGACTCACTGTTTCCTGACTCCCTGCGCTGTCTGTTTCAATCCTCACAGCCCTCCAAGACCTAGTTCAAATCCTTCCTTGTGTGTGTGACCTCAGACCACTGATGGTCACCTCTCCTTCTCCAAATGTCTCTTTTCTCTGGCTTTTAATGATAAATTCCCCATGGTGGTTTTTCTGTTGTTGTGTTGGACTGTTAACATCTACTGATTAACTTTTCTCTTGTCTCTTTCCTCCAAGTTGATTGTAGCTCTCGAGGCAGGGCCCTTGTCTTGTATGTTTGCTATCTACCAAGTGACACATTTCAAGTAGAGCTCATTCAGGAAGTAGAGGTTGTGCCTGCTGGTGATGTTGGTGGGCAGGGCCAACCTCTAACTTAGGAATGCTGAGATGTATGTGAAAGATAGTCTTTCAGGTCCTTCTTTCATTAATAGTTATTTGCGAAGCACCTAGTATGTGCCAGTTTTTGGTATATGCCATCTAGATGTTTTGGAGACCTCAGTTGTCAAATAAGCTACGTCAAAATGAAGTTTTGATGGTTTGTTCTTAAAGACCCCTTTGCCAAATAAGCTGTATTAAGTGGGGTTTTGCTTCTCTAAGTTGTTGTCTCTTATTTTTATATAGTACTGTCACATGTTGAAAAGAGTGAACACTGTGACTGAGAAAACAAAGAAAATTTTATCTCCTGAACTTTTTTTTTTTTTAAACAGTGAAAAGTTATATGTTTTTGAAGCTACAGAGTTGTGATGTCCAATCTGGTAGCTACTGACCACATGGACTATTGAAAATTTTAAATTAAAACTTCAGTTTCTTGTCCTCAGTAGCCACATTGTAAGTGCTGAATAGCCACATAGGACAAGTGGCTATAGTAATAGGCAGATACAAAACATTTTTGTCATTGCAGAAAATTCTGTTGCAGCTGGTATAGAGAGTAGCTGGGACCGATTATAAATAAAATAACAAAACTGTAAATGTTTTTTGGTTAACAAAGCAATATGATATAGCTTTACAGTTTCCAAAGCATTTCTATGAATATCTATTTAATCCTTCTAATAACTCTGTAAAAATAGGTGATATACTACCTTCATTTCACTAGCAAGGAAATTATAAGAGAGTCACAGTAATAAAAGTATCAAAATAAACTGTAAGTTTAGTTTGTGGCTCAGTTCTTAATACTGAAATAAGATAGTTGTTATTTAGTAGTTAATATTTGGTTAATGAATTATGGAAAGCATTTGATGTACAGGGATGTGTGACCTTATTTTTTTCATCACTTAAAATCTCATCAAGGGGACTTCCCTGGTGGCACTGTGGTTAAGAATCCGCCTGCCAATGCAGGGGACGTGGGTTCGAGCCCTGGTCTGGGAAGATCCCACATGCCGCGGAGCAACTAAGCCCGCGAGCCACAACTACTGAAGCCCGTGTGCCTAGAGCCCGTGCTCCGAAACAAGAGAAGCCACCACAATGAGAAGCCCATGCACCACAACGAAGAGTAGCCCCCGCTCGCCACAACTAGAGAACGCCCGCGCACAGTGACGAAGACCCAACGCAGCCAAAAATAAATTAAATAAATAAAATTTTTTAAAAAAGAAAGGACCATGCTCACAAGTATATTAAAAAAAAAAAACTCATCAAGTTAAAAAAAAACTTGGGCTTATCTTTTGAAATTTTCAGTAGAATTCGGAGAATTGTAGTCAAGAACCATTTATTACAGAGGCCCAGTGCTCTGTATGGGAAGGGGTACAGAAATGATTTGGGAAAGGCCTAGTCCCTACATTCAGGACATTCACTCTTAGAAGTGTTACAGTACCAGGTGAGCCTCAGAGATGCCAGAAATGTCCTTACTGACTGCAGAGAGGCTCGATTGTCTTGATCTGTGTGGCAACTTCAAGTCTGCCAGAGTCTTTTCCTCTCCTGCCTTCCGCCCGCAGGCTGAGAGATGTCAGGGCAGCAAAGGTATAAAGCAGAGTGCTTGTCCTCAAGAAGCTTATGTTAAAATTTGTCCATGAAAAAAAAAAAAGACAAAACTTGTCCATGATTCTGGGGATAAGAGAAAGAAAATGGTTGTTCTGAACATCTTTGATTTGTGGTTTTGCTTCGAAAATTAAATTTAAAAACTGCCTGGAACACATAGAAGTGTAGGTATGCAAAGTAAGTTAAACAACATGCGAAATGGAATTAATTTAGTATGCAGAGTATCACCTTGCTTCATAATTGAAGGAAAGCCAAAGCAGAGCCCTCCCCCTTCCCCTATTTTTTCTTTTAATGCCGATCAAAGACACAGACATTTCATCTGATTTTTAAATTTCCATAAAGTAGCTTCAGGAAAAAAAAAAAAGCTTCAGAAAAAAAAAAGAAAAACCCTGACGTACAATTTCAGTTACTTTAAATAAATATATCTTGACATTTCATGTTTTTAATATTTAAGATATAACAAATCTATGCTGTATCCTATGGTCTCATTTTTTTTTACTGCTTTTAAGAAGCTTAGGTGATTGAGCCTCCTGACAGGGAAAGTATAGGCTGTAACTAGTGTGCAGGCCCCTTCTCTGTGACTCAGTTTGCTTGTAAAGACATTGATAGAGTCGGTCTGAAGATACTTTTTCATTCACTTTTATTGGATTCATTTTAATTTTCACTTCTGCGCTGAGCTTCTTAAAGCTTTTTGGAGGAGAGAGAGCTGGGGAAGAATACAGTTTTACTCTATATCCTTTAGAAACCATGTGATAAGGTTTATTTAAGTTTGGGCTAGCTGTAGAACGAGACTGAATAACGTAAGCATGTTTAATTTTTCAATCATCAAACATGTTTAAATGCCTCTTAAGTTTAATGTGGTATCTGAAATGGAATTACTTTTCAATGACTAGCGCTTCGTTTCTTTGAAATGATGCTTAGTTCAATAAATGGCAGTTAATAGAAGAAGGAAATTGTCCTGATTTTGTAACTATGAATAAGATTGGAGAAATAGTAAAACAGGCGTTCGTTGATATTTAGTTGGAAGCTACTGCTTATGGCAGACCCACTAGGAGAAGAGATGAGTCTTACTTCCAGTATGTCTTCTCTCATACGTGTGATGAGCTTCTGTTACTGTGATTTGCACAGTTTGAAATAAAGCACAATTTTTCGTGTCAGCACTTGAAGGCTTTTTCTTCGTTTTGACAACGAGCAAAACGTTAGACATTTCAGTGTGAATAGCTCTCGTGATCCAGAAAATTCTAGCAGACAATTTAATTGTTCTTGACTGTAAAAATTAAATCTGATACTAAATTTAATCCAGAATCTATTCATGTAGGCTTTTCCCCCTTACTTCAAACAGAAATTAAACTTGCATGTCTAAGCAACTACATTGATGTAACATTCAGAAGAAAATTCATGCCAAGTGATTTATAACCCATCCTCCTTACCCCCTGATCATTATTAATCCTATTCTTTGACTTTCCTGGCCCCATCCGTAATCAGGCTCACGTCTTCATCTTTAAAACATTTCTTCCACCAAAGCCCCCTTTTGGGCCATGGTTTTCTCTCCTTCCCCTCCAAATCCCTGAGAGATTCCTCTACCCTGGGTGGCTCCATAGTGCTTGTTGAGAAGGGGCTTAGGTTGGTGGCCTGGCTGAAGGAGGGACCAGGGTCTGGAAGCTGTGTTTATAACAAGCATGCTGTTTTTGAGTTAAACTGTTCATAGAATAGGGTCACTACACTATACTGACAAATTCCCAGCTACAGTGGGCTTTCACCAGTGTCCTAAGGAACACAGGGTCTTTTGCCCTTCCCTCAGCAGTTTAAGGCCTTTTTTCTCTAGCAGAGATAGGAGAGAAGGATCCAGGTGGTATTTCGTGCCTCTCCCAAGGCAGTTGCTATTCTCCTCCCCAGGCCTGCACCTAGTGGGAGGCGGTCTCCGGACTCTGGCCAGGCTTTTATGTTGGCACCTGGGGAGGTCCACGTAGAAGAACCTGAGTGTGGGTTCACCTCCTGTCTGTGGTCCTTCAGAGTTCTGTATTCTCTTGCTTGCCCACATTTAGCCTTTACCAGTTTACTAGCTCATTTCTTCTTGCCAGCATTCAGCAGCATTGCCCCAGGTAAGCAGGTCCATCTCCTTGGAGATGCCTCTCTTTCCTTAATTTCAGGTTAGTTAGTTATACTGAGGTTTCAGCTCTCTGAGTTGAAGAAAATTGTGAGTTGGCAGACTGTGTGGTGTTTTTGTGGCTGTCATCAGGGTGAAATCTCTGCTCTTTCTTTGTTCTCCTGGAGGAAATGTTATATACGTTTACAGCCCCTTTGAAGAAGCTAATCTTTCCACTTCCAGTGTCAAGAACCCTGGGCCCCAGTTTTAAAATCTTTTTATTAGAGCTTTTTTATTTTTCAATAACCTGTCTATGTGCTGTCTCGCCACTAGATTGTGGACTAACAGTCATAAAACTGTGCCTGGCACAGAGTGGGCACTCAGTAAGTGTGGACATTGTAGTTTGCATTTTAATCTAAATAAGGGCACTTTTCTTTTTATACTTAATGGTGGCAGCATATTCTGTCTGTGCCCTGCCCACATGCCATGGCACTCGCCATCAAGTCATTGTCTTCTGACCTAACAGCTTCCTACTACAAGCCCCTGGGACTCCTAGCCTGAAGTCTCTGCTACCAATGTTGGGTCAGGTCAGAAGTGCCAGGAGGTTATCATCCCTGAGAGTAGCCCCCAACCATCAACTAACGGGAGCTGGACCAGTAGCCCAGCTTCTTGGCCCCTTAGTTGAGACATCCCTGAGGCCTGTCCTCTGCAGGCTCCCTGAGGTCCCCAGCAGACGGGAGATCCATTTGCTCAGAGCAGTGACCTGCTCACTAATGTACCGCTTAGTCACTTTCTTCCCTACCTTACTTGTCCACCTCCCAAGTCAATTACTTGCACTCCAATCCTTGTCTTGGGTCTGATTCTGGGGAATTCCAACTCAGTACAGTTATAATTCACATAAATATTCAGACATTGGAAGTTCTGTATACTAGGAACAATCAACAAAATCAAGGAGATTTGACTTTTTTTTTTTTTTTGAGAGGAGTTATAACTTTCAACAGATTTTCAAATAGTTCTTTGCTTCTCCCCTCCAAAGAGTTAGGATAATTGCAATAAAGGTAAAGAAACATCTTTTTTTTTTTTTTTCCTTTAGCTTAAGACTTTAGAGCAGTTCTTTCCCTTTCAGAGGACTGGTACAGTGAATCTTTTTAGATGCGATCAGGAAATCACTGGGACATTTATAGGTACACATGTGGGCATATCTCAACCCCGAATTTTAAAGATATGATTTCAGGTTTAACATTATCATCCACATGCACAGCAAAAATGTATTGTGATGTCAACATTTTACCATCCCTTTCCTCACTTTGAATAGGGAGCTCATCTTCTGAAGGTTTAACTGAATTAAAATAGTATCAGTTTTGGATTAGAGAACTGCTATTTTAAATATAGGAAAATTCACTTTTAAAATAGTTTTCTTTTTCTAATTATAAACGTGATCCGTACCATTATAGAAAAATCTTTAAATTCAGAAAACCACAAAAGAAGGAAGTGAAACCCACCTATATTTACCTGCATCCAGAGGTGATCACTGTAGGTATTTTGTTATAAACCATCAAATTCCTTTTTAAATGTATGACTGTGTTAAAGTTAAGCCACAGATACGATGGTCACACTTTGAGAAGAACACTGCTGACAAGGCTAATGTTTATGGAATCACAATATGCAGTCCCTTTTACAGGAGAAGAACCTGAGATCTGGAGAGGTGGTGACTCAGGTTCATGTACTTTCCTGGATCAGGAGATGTAGCTGCTTCCTCAGGGGTTGTGTCTGTGTGTATCTGCAGCCTGGTCATCCTTTGTGGGAATAGCCTTTGCAGTCTGGGCCTCCCAGAATCCCACTGAGTCCTTCCCTTGATGGATGCCAGATTGTTCTCTGTGGGCCACATCTCTGCTTTACTTCTTAAGCTGATCAGTTTGCTGCTCCAGTGGTTACCTCTACTTGGGTTACTTTGGAAGAGTTACTTGGGAAACTTGACTTCAGGTTGGGTGGCAGGAAACAATGGCGCATATGCAGCATCTTTGGAATTTGTGTTACTGATATCATTTTGGTCATCAATTTGAAGCTGAAAAACAGTGAGACCTAAGTCATGACCTGAAGCCTAAACCAAAAACCATGTTAATATCCCCAAATTATTAGCCAGGTTTGTTGAAAAGATATGTTGATCTCACTGAGAGCTAACATCCCTTTCTGTCACCTCATGGATTAATTTTGTGTTTGATTTTAGGTTTTAGGTTGTATTAGTTCTTTTTTATCTTTATATAGTAATTGCTGCTTTATGCTTTAAAATTTTAGGAAGTGCTAAAAAAAACACCTCACCACACACAAGTGTTATGGAATCCAGATATAGCCCTAGATTTGACATTCAAATGTCTTCAAAAAAATGGAATCAAACTGTTCTGCATCTTCAAAATGTACCTTTTTCTAAAAAGTAAATACAAGATACTTTTCCTGAATGACTCAGATGTTCAGTGTGAGATGAATCAAGTCGCTGGTCCCTGAATCATTCATTCTCACTGTGTCACCAAGACATTCACATGTCCCCCTCTATCTATTCTTGGACTTATTATCTTGATGAAATGGCCTAACCCAGGAAAATCTATCGGCTTCATGTTAAATAGCTGGCCTTAGTACTTGAAGTTTTGGTCTAGTGGTGCATTGGGATGTTGACAAGTAAATATGAGAAGCTAAACTAAGGGTACTATTGAACAAAATCTTAGGCCCCAAGAGAAATTGGTGAGGTGGCAGTGAGGGATATGTGAAAGAAATTTGCATCAGGATTTATTTGTCTTCTATTGATGTAGTTCAGTTTTCTTGTTGCTTCAAGTATCATGTCTTATGGTCATTTTATTTAAATCTAAGAAACTCAGAGGGGGCGGGGAAGGCCTATCCATTGTTACCGATGCTAGTCAATTTAAAAATAATCTCTTGAGGGCAACAGTCAAACCCTGCCATGATAGTGTGGGTGAGATACAAAAAATTCAGTCCTGTGAAATGTGGAGGTGAATCACGGCAAGATTAATGAAGTCACCAAAGTAGGTCTGCCTACCAAGCTAGCCAGCCACGAATTCCAGGGTTTGGCTGCCAGTACGTTTGGTTATATGTAAATTTTTGTATGTGAATTCCCATTATCCAAATTTGTGTAGCTGTGAGGTACTTTTTGCTGTAATTTCTTCAGTACATAAAGCCTTTGCTTCATTGGTATCAGACTTGTTCCTATCCTGAATTTGTTGGTGACCAGAAACAAATTCAGGATAGGAACCAGTTTATATCCATTAGTCATTATATCAAAGTAAAGCAGTGAAAGCATCATCAGTAATTACAGAAATCTTAAGTGCTGGTTAGGTATCTCTGACTTAGGAACACTGGAGATGGCCAGATCTTTTGGTCTGGAGTCTGAACCTGACCTCTTAGTTTGGCCAGAAGGTACTTCCACCCTTAGATGTCTACATGCCCAGTGCTGTGCAGACACACACAGGAGCTCAGTGCATTCCACAAGCCTTTAATCCACAGTCCGCCTCCATTATGTGTGCCAAGGAGAGGAAGAAAACTTGTTGACAGCAGTTGATGGCCCAACTGTTTCAAGGCCACAGAAAACTTCCTCAAAACTGCAAGTCCAGTAGGATTGCATCGCAGCATCCTGGGCAAGGTACCATGTCTCTCATTAGCTAATTTAGATGAGCATTCAGGACTTTAATCCCCTCCCTCCCTCACACAAAAAAATTTTAAAACAGGAAATGATCTAGGCCAACTAACCTGGCGGTGTGCTTTTTGCAAATAAGGAATCGGGAGAAAACCTTGCCAAAGTGAATGAACTACTTCACTGCAGCAGAAGTATCAGCTCCTGCGCCATTGAAATATTAATTATGGCCTGATTTCTCTGAAAGCCAAGCAGCAAGGAACAGACCCTGTGAAGAGAAGTGAGATATCAGGGTTCCCTGGAATTCTGTCATATTGATCAACTGGGATTAGGCTGAGGTTCAATTTCCTGCTAACAATTCCTTATTTAAAAAATGGCTAAAGCCCCATGCCAACTAAGCTGTAGGGACCAGCTTCTGAGGTATGCACATAATAAGTTGCTAACTATTATAATGCCTCATATACGTAACGGATAAGCCAGGAACAAAGTTTATAGTCTTAGCTCTTGTGTTCTAGAGAGAAACTTCTGGTTCAGGCTAAAAACATTTTCAGTGTTCTAAAATAGACTGGCAAAGGTTAGAGATCTTAAATTTGCAGTTTTCTTTCTGAAAGGATGTGGTTTGAAATTTAACCTCATGTTAGCTACAAGATGTGAGGTTGTTGAATAAGGAGGAATTTTAGCTTCATCCCAGATTATAAAGACATAATCATTACTTAGATTATTATTTTTTTAATTAGGGAAGCATTCAATAAATTTACTTCTGTGTCTTAAAAGTAATCACATTATGTTGTATGCTTTGTTTCTCCCATTCAGTGAGTTAGAATATTGTAAGATAAGATGCTCACAAGCAGATGACTTGCTATGATTTTGATTTTCAAAGTTTAATAAACACTTTGGACTATGCCAACAATATATGTGGTCTTTAAATTCTTTGTACTGAAAGATACACGTTTTAAAATTGTTGTAGTAGGTGTAATTAAGATAAATGGAATCATTAGCAAGCATGTGTCATCTGTCGTCTGTCCACCTCGGCAGTATCTCATTTTTTTTCTATTAAATAGTTGATAAATATTTTTGACTGAATCACCTAAGTTATTAGTAATGGCTTAAACCTGAAGCAACATGGTGAAGTACAAACAAAATATTAATCAGCTACATAATATTTTGGTAGTTGTTCAAAAGCATAATTTGAAGTGTGATGGGTGAAAGGGGTCAAAAGATACAAATTTCCTGTGGCACATATATACAATTACTCAGCCATAAAAAGAAGCGAAATTGAGTTATTTGTAGTGAGGTGGATGGACCTAGAGTCTGTCATACAGAGTGAAGTAAGTCAGAAAGAGAAAAACAAATACTGTGTGCTAACACATATATATGGAATCTTAAAAAAAAAAAATGGTTCTGAGGAACCTAGGGGCAGGACAGGAATAAAGACACAGATGCAGAGAATGGACTTGAGGATACGGGGTGGGGGGAAGGGTAAGCTGGGATGAAGAGAGTGGCATGGACTAATATATACACTACCAAATGTAAAATAGATAGCTAGTGGGAAGCAGCCACATAGCAGAGGGAGATCAGCTCAGTACTTTGTGACCACCTAGAGGGGTGGGATAGGGAGGGTGGGAGGGAGACGCAAGAGGGAGGAGATATGGGGATATATGTATATGTATAGCTGATTCACTTTGTTATACAGCAGAAACTAACACACCATTGTGAAGCAATTATACTCCAATAAAGATGTTTTTGAAAAAAGATACAAATTTCCAGTTATAAAATAAATAACTCCTGAGGATGTAATGTAAAGCATGGTGACTCTTTCACTGTTACATATTTGAAAGTTGCTAAAAGAGTAGAACTTAAAAGTTCTCATCACAAGAAACAAAGTTTTGTAACTGGGGTGACAGATGTTTACTAGACTTATTGTGGTGATCATTTCACAATATGTACAAATAGAGAATAATTGTGTTGTATACCTGAAACTAATATAATGTTATATGTCAGTTATACCTCAATAAAAAGAAAAACATAATTTGAACTTTTGGGGTAAATAGAAACTGGTGATCGCTAATGCTAATGAGACTTTGTTTAGCGTTTTTATGGAATATTTCAAATACAGAAAAATACAGAGACTAGTGTAATGAACACCCATTATGATGAACACTGTCGTTCAGATTTGAGAAATCTGGTTTTAGCAAATTTGCTTAGGGTTTCTGAAGTTGGTGTTTATCCTTTTCATTATGTTTTTATAAAATGATATATATGTATCATTTATATATATATATATATATATATATAGGCTTTTAGATGCTGAAAATCTTTCTTATGGTTGTATGATTTCTTGACACTTTTCCCCCAGTATATTAGAGTTAGTAAATTCCACCCCTGAAGTACTTTGATGGAAGGGACTTGTTCCCATTTCATTTCTTTTCTAGGTAGGGCCAAGCCAGGATCCTCCAGGTGGTTTGTCTTATTTTTCTTTTTCTGTTAGTAGGAGTTACTTAAGCGGTATTATTTTTTTTCAACCTTTCAGCTCTTCAACAATTTAGATGTTAAATAGTAGCTAACTTTTAAATGTAGCATAAATTTAAATTTTTCTTTTTCTTGGTATTTTCCTGTTTAAGTTTCCATAGGCAGTTTGACATTTTTGTACTTAAAATGAGAATTTCGATGTATTTATCAATCATGAAAAGAATTCAACTAATAGCAACTGTTTTAAGGGAAAAAAACTTCATTAACCTATAACAGGTGGTAATCCTACTCTGTCATTGATGACAGCTGAATAAGAGTTCATAAGTATTAATTACTCTTTGATTTATTATTTAGTCTCTGACTTACTGTATGACCCAGACAAATAGTTCTTTTCCAAGTCATGAAGTGGAAATGTATTTCTGAAGCATTTATGATTTCTTTTGGATTTATGCAAATTTTGTACTTCCCTCTCCTTGTCTTTTTTCTTTTTAATTGAAACATAGTTCATTTACAATATTAATTTCAGGTGTATGTAGTGATTCAGTATTTACAGATTATATTCCATTTTATATTTTTTAAATAAATTTATTTATTTTATTTATTTTTATTTTTGTAAAATAAAAATACAACATAAAGACCCAACCTGTGTTGGGTCTTCGTTGCTGCACGCAGGCTTTCTCTAGTTGTAGCGAAGCAGGGGCTACTCTTCATTGCGGTGCATGGGCTCCTCATTGTGGTGGCTTCTCTTGTTGTGGAGCACGGGCTCTAGGTGCACGGGCTTCAGTAGTTGCAGCACACGGGCTCAGTAGTTGTGGCTCATGGGCTCTAGAGTGCAGGGTCAGTAGTTGTGGCTTGTGGGCTCTAGAGTGCAGGGTCAGTAGTTGTGGCTTGCGGGCTCTAGAGTGCAGGCTGAGTAGTTGTGGCTTGCAGGCTCTAGAGTGCAGGGTCAGTAGTTGTGGCGCACGGACTTAGTTGCTCCGTGGCATGTGGGATCTTCCTGGACCGGGGCTTGAACCCGTGTCCCCTGCATTGGCAGGTGGATTCTTCATCACTGCGCCACCAGGGAAGCCCCCATTTAATGTTATTACGAAATAATGGCTGTATTTTCCTGTGCTGTACAATATATCCCTGTTGCTTATTTATTTTATACACAGTAGTTTGTATCTCTTAATCCCATACCCCTCTCTTACCCCTCGTCCCCCTCCCTGCTGGTGACCACTAGTTTGTTCTCTATATCTGTGAGTCTGTTTCTGTTTTGTTATATACATTCGTTTTATTTTTTATATTCCACATGTAAGTAATAACATAGAGTATTTGTCTTTCTCTGTCTGACTTATTTCACTAAGAATAATACCCTCTAGGTCTATCCACAGTGATGCAAATGGCAAAACTTCATTTTTTATGGTTGAGTAATATTCCAGTGTGTGTGTGTGTGTGTACGTACACATACATACATATACTGCATCTTCTTTATCCATTCATTGGTTGATGGACACTTGGGTTGCTTCTTTACTTGCCTTATTCTTTACCCCAGTTTCTCTTTGTATCTTCAGGGAGAGAAATTTCAGCTCATTTCTCATGTTTACTTGATTTAATGTTGAAATCCAGGGTCTGCCCATAACTTGGCTTCTCAGTTTTGTTTCAGCTCTAAGCGTCAACCAGGGCTGCCCATGTGGCTTCAGTCTTCATCTTTCAGATCTCTCCTTTGTCAGCTCAGGAGAATGTCAGAAAGAGAGGAATTCTGTCTTCTCAAACTTTAGCTCAGAACTGCTATTGCTTCACAGAGAGAGCCAAGTAGACTTCTGTATCTCTATGTCCTTTTAAAGTAACTAGCAGCTTTTAAAATTTGCCTCCTATACAGAATTTTTGTTTGCAAATACTTATTCTTACACAAAACCACCTAATAAAATGGCTAGTATTTCATTAGAGAGAGGGAAAAAAAGCACCCCAAGATGTTTAAAGAAAAATTATATGAACAGGAAATTAACAAAATTTTAAAACCAAAAATTGAAGTGCTTTTAAAAATTGAGATATAATTCACATAACAATTCAGTGGCTTTTAGTACATTTACAGAGTTGGGCAATCATCACCATCTAATTACAAAACATTTTCACCCCCAAAATAAACCCCATACCTGTTAATTAGTCATTCCCCATTTCCTCCCCCCACCCCCATCCCCGGGAACCACTTGTTTACTTCCTTTATGGATTTGCCAGTTCTGGACATTTCATATAAATAGAATCATACAATATGTGAACTTTTGTGTCAGGCCGCTTAGCATAGTACTTTCAAGATTCATCCATATTGTAGCACAAATCAGTATTTCATTCCATTTTATGACTGAATAATATTGTATTGTTTGGACAGACCACCTTTTGCTTATCCTGCATCAGCTGATAGAACTTGGGTTTTCATTTTTTGGCTATTAAGAAAATGCTGCTGTGAACATTCATGTGTGTTTTTACATAAACATGTTTTCAGTTCTTCTCGATATATACCTAGGAGTGGAATTGCTGGTGCATATGATAACTCTCTGTTTAACTTTCTGAGTTACTGTCAGGCTGTGTCCAAAACAGCTGCACTGTTTTACTTTCCCACCAGCAGTATGTGAGGGTTCCTGTCCTCTACATTCTCACCAACACTTGGTATTGTCTGTCTTTAATTATAGACTTTCCTAATGGATATACAGTGATAACTCATTGTTTGATTTATATTTCCCTAATGACTGATGACATTGGAGCATATTTTCATATGCTTATTGGCTATTTGTATGTCTTTGGAAAAATGTCTATTCAATTCCTTGCCTATTTTTAGATTGGCTTATTTCAAATGCTTTTATTACAAGTATGTGATTACTTTTGGGGAAAGGAAGTTTTGTAGGAATGAATGATAATGTATGGGTAAAATACATGGAGAACTGACTATCACATAACACATGAAAAGCAAAACTGGTTATACTAATTAACATTACTCACCCATATGTATTATTGAAATGGTGCCAAATTAGTTTATAGCTTTAGTGTCAGATTTTAAAACATTGTCGTGAATGATAGTGATATTTTACTATATTCTACTTAGAGCAATATCGATAAAGTTTGTAGATTTCTTAAATGGGGTCTGTCATGCCTTAATTATCTATCTGTGCTGTCTAATATATATCCACGAGCCATGTTTAGCTGTGTTTAAATTTAAATTAATTAAAATTAAAACCTCAGTTCCTCAGTCACACTGGCTGCGTTTCAAGTGCTTGATAGCCACACATGGCTAGTGGCTGCCACACAGGACAGCACAAATATACATTTCCATCATCACCGGAAGTTCAGTTGGGTGGCGATGGTCTAGAATTATTTCATTGTTTTCCTCAAGTGCCAGATCTTTAAAAGGAAAAAATACAGTGCCATTTGATCAGGTTGCTTCAGTACTTACATGACTGACCACTGCTCTGAGATAAAGACTGAAAGCCTGACTATGATCTACGAGGCCTTGCGTGACCTGCCTTCCTCTCTAAGCATAAGTTCCAAACTGGCAGCCTGTCCTGCACACAAGTCCAAATTTCAAGCTTCTCTTAAAATAATAGTCATTGTTTATTGAGTACTTATTATATGGAGGAACCATTCTAAGCATTTTATGTGAATTAATTCATTTAATTCTCACAAAAACCCAGCGGAGCCAGGGATTAATAGCTCTATTTTACAGAAGAGAACACTTAGAAACACAAAACAGTGAAGTATGTTATCTAGAGATACACAGCTAGGAAGTGACAGAGCTGGAATTTCAGTCCTGGGCAATTACTCTAGACCCCATGCAAGTTGTAAGTTCCATGAAGGTACTGTAAATCCTATGAGGGAGGATCTGTGTCCTTTCCCCCTTTATCATTGTGTTTTTAGAGCTCTTTATTAGCATCTGACATGTACTAGGTGGTTGGTGTATATTTGTTGAAAGAATAAATCAAAGTGGTCTGACATGACTCATCTCTGAGCTTGAACATGAGATCACAACCTTTTAGAAGCAAAGACGTTTAATCCTTTAGTTCATTATCATTTGTAAAATTGGGGAATGATATTGAAATTTCTATAAAGCAAGTTGGATTCTAATATAAAAAATGTGTAACTTCATAATGGTTAGAGATTTGTTTTTGTAGTTTTGTTTTGATCACGAGTATGAGAATAGGTATTAATTAGCTTATGTTCAGTAACAGCCATCCATTATGTCAATAATTAAAATACAGTGGGATATGCAATCTAATTAAGGTTATGTTTATAGTAACTTGTTATTTTAATTTATTTAAAACTTAAACAACATTCATATTTTATTACCAAAAGAATACATATTCTGATTTGGGCCACATTGAATTTTTTATTTCTAATTAAATCTATGTAATCATTAAGAGTGGAGTTCCAACTAAAAGCATTACAAAAATGGAATTTGATAAGGAGAATTGTATTTTTGGCATTTAATTTATAATCATAGTAAAATTACTTTGAAGATACTTGGCAGCTCAGTTTCTAAATTTTTACTTTTGTGATAGGTTATAATTTTAACTAGTTTCTTCCTATTTGAATATGTTTGATATGATATAAAAAGAGAATTTTATTATATTAAGTTATATGAAGTATGGAGACAATATTAATTGTGTCATAAAAAAAGTAGAATGTTTTTTCCTTTGAGGTTATTAAAGTAACCTTGAATAAGGTGAAGTCAAGAAATTTAAACAAAATATGACTGAACATTTTCCATTATATCTAATGGATTTTTTTGAGAGCTAATTGTTTAGTGGCAGTGTAACACTGAGTTTTAGGTGAGACTAGAGACTTAAAGCACAAACTTTTGAATGACTGTGAGATCCCTAAGACCTACAGATCTCATCCAGCTGTTTGAGCAGTGTTGCAGCTTACTAAGAGCTGTGAGTTTCAAGTATAGGGTGGGGTTTAGAACAAAGTGGCCCATATTCCAAATCCAGCTCTTCTCAACTAAACCATAAGGCAGAGAATTGATTAAATAAAGCATAATAAATTAATACCTGCTACATGGCAAACTGAATTTGGGAAGTAGTCTAGAAAGATACTTGAAAGATACACCTTTTAGCAACATGCCATCATCATGAAGCATAGAATAACGGTGATTGAAAGCCATTCTATTTGCTTGGGATGGTCCCTCTTGAATGTGGAAAGCTCGAGGCTGGATCATAGTGCATGAGTCCAGTGACAGTCCTTGTAGGTTGAGTAACGTTATTTGGGCACTGATCGTTTCAGTCATAGCTGTGCATGCAAAGAATGGTTATTGTCAGAATTACGGTAACGTTTTAAACACAAAAGTATCTTCCGTGTAACTTGTATATAATTTCATAGTCATATACCTGTTTCCAGCCCTGTGATACATGCCTTAGGAAATGTTACATCAACATCCTTATATATGGTATAACTGTAAACAAGGGTGGGACAGAGAACACTGAGAAGTGGCTGGAACATGGAGTTTATGACACAGTGTGGTTCAGCCTGTAGTAGTGATTACAGCACGAGCCTATGAGCTTTGTGTAATAGTTAAAAGCAGGTGACATAGTGGAGCCTTAAGGCCATAAATGGGACATTTAAACTGACACAAAGCCTTTTTAAAAGTGCCCTTGTGGGGGCTTCCCTGGTGGCACAGTGGTTAAGAATCCACCTGCCAATGCAGTAGACACGGGTTCGAGCCCTGGTCCGGGAAGATCCCACATACCGCAGAGCAGCTAAGCCCGTGCGCCACAACTACTGAGCCTGCGCGCCTAGAGCCTGTGCTCCACAATGAGAAGCCACCGCAGTGAGCAAACCACGCACCACAACGCAGAGTACCTCCCGCTCGCCGCAACTAAAAGAAAGCCCGCACACAGCAACGAGGACCCAATGCACCCAAAGTCAAATAATTTTATTTTTAAAAAAAAGATGCACTATTAAACAAAAAAGTGCATTTGTGTGAACCATACAATGGTTCTGTATATTTTCTTTCATTTTCTTTTTAGATTTTTTTTTTTACATCTTTATTGGAGTGTAATTGCTTTACAATGGTGTGTTAGTTTCTGCTTTATATCAAAGTGAATCAGTTATACATATACATATGTTCCCATATCTCTTCCCTCTTGTGTCTCCCTCCCTCCCAACCTCCCTATCCCACCGCTCCAGGCAGTCACAAAGCACCGAGCTGATCTCCCTGTGCTATGCGGCTGCTTCCCACTAGCTATCTACCTTACGTTTGGTAGTGTATATATGTCCATGCCTCTCTCTCACTTTGTCACAGCTTACCCTTCCCCCTCCCCATATCCTCAAGTCCATTCTCTAGTAGGTCTGTGTCTTTATTCCTGTCTTACCCCTAGGTTCTTCATGACATTTTTTTTTCTTAAATTCCATATATGTGTGTTAGTATACGGTATTTGTCTTTCTCTTTCTGACTTACTTCACTCTGTATGACAGATTCTAGGTCTATCCACCTCATTACAAATAGCTCAATTTCATTTCTTTTTATGGCTGAGTAATATTCCATTGTATATATGTGCCACATCTTCTTTATCCATTCATCCGATGATGGACACATAGGTTGTTTTTATCTGCTGGCTATTGTAAATAGAGCTGCAATGAATATTTTGGTACATGACTCTTTTTGAATTATGGTTTTCTCAGGGTATATGCCCAGTAGTGGGATTGCTGGGTCATATGGTAGTTCTATTTGTAGTCTTTTAAGGAACCTCCATACTGTTCTCCACAGTGGCTGTATCAATTTACATTCCCACCAACAGTGCAAGGAGGTTCCCTTTTCTCCACACCCTCTCCAGCATTTATTGTTTCTAGATTTTTTGATGATGGCCATTCTGACTGGTGTGAGATGATATCTCATTGTAGTTTTGATTTGCATTTCTCTAATGATTAATGATGTTGAGCGTTCTTTCATGTGTTTGTTGGCAGTCTGTATATCTTCTTTGGAGAAATGTCTATTTAGGTCTTCTGCCCATTTTTGGATTGGGTTGTTTGTATTTTTGTTATTGAGCTGCATGAGCTGCTTATAAATTTTTGGAGATGAATCCTTTGTCAGTTGCTTCATTTGCAAATATTTTCTCCGATTCTGAGGGTTGTCTTCTGGTCTTGTTTATGGTTTCCTTTACTGTGCAAAAACTTTGAAGTTTCGTTAGGTCCCATTTGTTTATTTTTGTTTTTATTTCCATTTCTCTAGGAGGTGGGTCAAAAAGGATCTTGCTGTGATTTATGTCATAGAGTGTTCTGCCTATGTTTTCCTCTAAGAGTTTGATAGTTTCTGTCCTTACATTTAGGTCTTTAATCCATTTTGAGCTTATTTTTGTGTATAGTGTTAGGGAGTGATCTAATCTCGTACTTGTACATGTACCTGTCCAGTTTTCCCAGCACCACTTATTGAAGAGGCTGTCCTTTCTCCACTGTACATTCCTGCCTCCTTTATCAAAGATAAGGTGACCATATGTGCATGGGTTTCTCTCTGGGCTTTCTATCCTGTTCCATTGATCTGTCTTTCTGTTTTTGTGCCAGTACCATACTGTCTTGATTACTGTAGCTTTGTAGTATAGTCTGAAGTCAGGGAGCCTGATTCCTCCAGCTCCGTTTTTCGTTCTCAAGATTGCTTTGGCTATTCGGGGTCTTTTGTGTTTCCATACAAATTGTGAAATTTTTTGTTCTAGTTCTGTGAAAAATGCCAGTGGTAGTTTGGGATTGCATTGAATCTGTAGATTGCTTTGGGTAGTAGAGTCATTTTCACAATGTTGATTCTTCCAATCCAAGGACATGGTATATCTCTCCATCTATTTGTATCATCTTTAATTTCTTTCATCAGTGTCTTACAATTTTCTGCATACAGGTCTTTTGTCTCCTTAGGTAGGGTTATTCCTAGATATTTTATTCTTTTTGTTGCAGTGGTAAATGGGAGTGTTTTCTTGATTTCACTTTCAGATTTTTCATCATTAGTGTATAGGAATGCCTGAGATTTCTGTGCATTAACTTTGTATCCTGCTACTTTACCAAATTCATTGACTAGCTCTAGTAGTTTTCTGGTAGCATCTTTAGGATTCTCTATGTATAGTATCATGTCATCTGCCAACAGTGACAGCTTTACTTCTTCTTTTCCGATTTGGATTCCTTTTATTTCTTTTTCTTCTCTGATTGCTGTGGCTAAAACTTCCAAAACTATGTTGAATAAGAGTGGTGAGAGTGGGCAACCTTATCGTGTTCCTGATCTTAGTGGAAATGGTTTCAGTTTTTCACCATTGAGGACGATGTTGGCTGTGGGTTTGTCATATATGGCCTTTATTATGTTGAGGAAAGTTCCCTCTATGCCTACTTTCTGGAGGGTTATCATAAATGGGTGTTGAATTTTGTCGAAAGCTTTCTCTGCATCTATTGAGATGCTCATATGGTTTTTCTCCTTCAGTTTGTTAATATGGTATATCACGTTGATTGATTTGCGTATATTGAGGAATCCTTGCATTCCTGGAATAAACCCCACTTGATCATGGTGTATGATCCTTTTAATGTGCTGTTGGATTCTGTTTGCTAGTATTTTGTTGAGGATTTTTGCATCTATGTTCATCAGTGATATTGGCCTGTAGTTTTCTTTCTTTGTGACATCCTTGTCTGGTTTTGGAATCAGGGTGACGGTGGCCTCATAGAATGAGTTTGGGAGTGTTCCTCCCTCTGCTATATTTTGGAAGAGTTTGAGAAGGATAGGTGTTAGCTCTTCTCTAAATGTTTGATAAAATTCGCCTGTGAAGCCATCTGGTCTTGGGCTTTTGTTTGTTGGAAGATTTTTTATCACAGTTTCAATTTCAGTGCTTGTGATTGGTCTGTTCATATTTTCTATTTCTTCCTGATTCAGTCTTGGCAGGTTGTGCATTTCTAAGAATTTGTCCATTTCTTCCAGGTTGTCCAAATTGTTGGCATAGAGTTGCTTGTAGTAATCTCTCATGATCTTTTGTATTTCTGCAGTGTCAGTTGTTACTTCTCCTTTTTCATTTCTAATTCTATTGATTTGAGTCTAGTCCCTTTTTTTCTTGATGAGTCTGGCTAATGGTTTATCAATTATGTTTATCTTCTCAAAGAACCAGCGTTTAGTTTTATTGATCTTTGCTATTGTTTCCTTCATTTCTTTTTCATTTATTTCTGATCTGGTTTTTATGATTTCTTTCCTTCTGCTAACTTTGGGGGTCTTTTGTTCTTCTTTCTCTAATTGCTTTAGGTGCAAGGTTAGGTTGTTTATTTGACGTGTTTCCTGTTTCTTAAGGTAGGTTTGTATTGCTATAAACTTCCCTCTTAGAACTGCTTTTGCTGCAGCCCATAGATTTTGGGTCGTCTTGCCTCCATTGTCATTTGTTTCTAGGTATTTTTAAATTTCCTCTTTGATTTCTTCAGTGATCACTTCGTTATTAAGTAGTGTATTGTTTAGCCTCCATGTGTTTGTATTTTTTACAGATCTTTTCCTGTAATTGATATCTAGTCTCATAGCGTTGTGGTCAGAAAAGATACTTGATACAATTTCAATTTTCTTAAATTTACCAAGGCTTGATTTGTGGCCCAAGACATGATCTATCCTGGAGAATGTTCCATGAGCACTTGAGAAAAATGTGTATTCTGTTGTTTTTGGATGGAATGTCCTATAAATATCAATTAAGTCCATCTTGTTTAAGGTATCATTTAAAGCTTGTGTTTCCTTATTTATTTTCATTTTGGATGATCTGTCTATTGGTGAAAGTGGGGTGTTAAAGTCCCCTACTATGAATGTGTTACTGTCGATTTCCCCTTTTATGGCTGTTTGTATTTGCCGTATGTATTGAGGTGTTCCTATGTTGGGTACATAAATATTTACAATCGTTACATCTTCTTGGATCGATCCCTTGATCATTACGTAGTGTCCTTCTTTGTCTCTTCCAACAGTCTTTATTTTAAAGTCTATTTTGTCTGATATGAGAATTGCTACTCCAGCTTACTTTTGGTTTCCATTTGCATGAAATATCTTTTTCCATCCCCTACTTTCATTCTGTATGTGTTTCTAGGTCTGAAGTGGGTCTCTTGTAGACAACAAATATATGGGTCTTGTTTTTGTGTCCATTCAGCCAGTCTGTGTCTTTCGGTGGGAGCATTTAGTCCATTTACATTTAAGGTAATTATCGATATGTGTGTTCCTATTCCCATTTTCTTAATTGTTTTGGGTTCGTTATTGTGGGTCTTTTCCTTCTCTTTTGTTTCTTGCCTAGAGTAGTTCCTTTAGCAGTTGTTGTAAAGCTGGTTTGGTGGTGCTGAACTCTCTCAGCTTTTGCTTGTCTGTAAAGGTTTTAATTTCTCCATCAAATCTGAATGAGATCCTTGCTGGGTAGAGTAATCTTGCTTGCAGGTTTTTCTCCTTCATCACTTTAAATATGTCCTGCCAGTCCCTTGTGGGTTGCAGAGTTTCTGCTGAAAGATCAGCTGTTAACCTTATGGGGATTCCCTTGTGTGTTATTTGTTGTTTTTCCCTTGCTGCTTTTAATATGTTTTCTTTGTATTTAATTTTTGACAGTTTGATTAATATGGGTCTTGGCGTGTTTCTCCTTGGATTTATCCTGTATGGGACTCTCTGTGCTTCCTGGACTTGACTATTTCCTTTCCCATATTAGGGAAGTTTTCAACTATAATCTCTTCACATATTTTCTCAGTCCCTTTCTTTTTCTCTTCTTCTTCTGGAACCCCTATAATTCGAATGTTGGTGCTTTAATGTCCCAGAGGTCTCTGAGACTGTCCTCAGTTCTTTTCATTTTTCTTTCTTTATTCTGCTCTGCAGTAGTTATTTCCACTATTTTATCTTCCAGGTCACTTATCCGTTCTTCTTCCTCAGTTATTCTGCTATTGATCCCATCTAGAGTATTTTTAATTTCATTTATTATGCTGTTCATCATTGTTTGTTTCATCTTTAGTTCTTCTAGGTCCTTGTTAAATGTTTCTTGCATTTTGTCCATTCTATTTCCAAGATTTTGGATCATCTTTACTATCATTATTCTGAATTCTTTTTCGGGTAGACTGCCTATTTACTCTTCATTTGTTAGGTCTGTTGGGTTTTTATCTTGCTCCTTCATCTGCTCTGTGTTTTTCTGTCTTCTCATTTTGCTTATCTTACTGTATTTGGGGTCTCCTTTTTGCAGGCTGCAGGTTCGTAGTTCCCGTTGTTTTTGGTGTCTGTCCCCAGTGGCTAAGGTTGGTTCAGTGAGTTGTGTAGGCTTCCTGGTGGAGGGGACTAGTGCCTGTGTTCTGGTGGATGAGGCTGGATCTTATCTCTCTGGTGGGCAGGTCCATGTCTGGTGTTGTTTTGCCGTGTCTGTATTATGATTTTAGGCAGCCTCTCTGCTAATGGGTGGGGTTGTGTTCCTGTCTTGCCAGTTGTTTGGCATAGGATGTCCAGCACTGTAGCTTGCTGTTCGTTGAGTGAAGCTGGGTGCTGGTGTTGAGATGGAGATCTCTGGGAGATTTTCACCGTTTGATATTACGTGGAGCTGCGAGGTCTCTTGTGGACCAGTGTCCTGAAGTTGGCTCTCCCACCTCAGAGGCACAGCAGTGACTCCTGGCTGCAGCACCAAGAGCCTTTCATCCACACAGCTCAGAATAAAAGGGAGAAAAAGTGGAAACAATTAGTAGAAGTAGTAAGAAAGAAAGAAAGCAGGGAGGGAGGAAGGAAGGAGGGAGGGAAGGAAGGAAAAAAAGAAAGAAAGAAGATAAAGTAAAATAAAGTAAGATAAAATAAAATAAAGTTATTAAAATAAAAAAAAAATTAAGAGAAAAAAAAGAAAAAAAAAGAAAAGAGAAAAAACGGACGGATAGAACCCTAGGACAAATGGTGGAAGCAAAGCTATACAGACAAAAATCTCACACAGAAGCATACACATACACACTCACAAAAAGAGGAAAAGGGGAAAAAAATCATAAGTCTTGCTCTCAAAGTCCACCTCCTCAATTTGGGATGATTGGTTGTCTATTCATGTATTCCACAGATGCAGGGTACATCAAGTTGATTGTGGAGCTTTAATCCACTGCTTCTGAGGCTGCTGGGAGAGATTTCCCTTTCTCTTCTTTGTTCTCACAGCTCCCAGGGACTCACCTTTGGATTTGGCCCCACCTCTGCATGTACGTCGCTGGAGGGCGTCTGTTCTTCGCTCAGACAGGACGGGGTTAAAGGAGCCACTGATGCGGGGGCTCTGGCTCACTCAGGCCGGGGGTGGGGGGGAGGGGCACGATGTGGGGCGAGCCTGCGGCGGCAGAGGCTAGTCTGACGTTGTACCAGCCTGAGGCGTGCTATGCATTCTCCCGGGGGAGTTGTCCCTGGATCCCGGGACCCTGGCAGTGGCGGGCTGCACAGGCGCCCCAGAAGGGGGATGTGGATAGTAACGTGACACAGGCTTCTTGGTGGCGGCAGCAGCAGCCTTAGCATCTCCTGCCCGTCTCTGGGGTCTGTGCTTTTAGCCGCGGCTCGCGCCGGTCTCTGGAGCTCCTTTAAGCAGCGCTCTTAATCCCCTCTCTTTGCGCACCAGGAAACAAAGAGAGAAGAAAAAGTCTCTTTCCTCTTTGGCAGGTCCAGACTTTTTCCCGGACTTCGTCCCGTCTAGCCGTGTTGCACTAACCCCCTGCAGGCTGTGTTTACGTCCCCAAGCCCAGTCCTCTCCCTGCGCTCCGACCGAAGCCCGAGCCTCAACTCCCAGCCCCGTCCGCCCCGGCGGGTGAGCAGACAAGCCTCTCGGGCTGGTGAGTGCCCATCAGCCCTGATCCTCTGTGCAGGAATCTCTTCGCTTTGCCCTCCACACCCCTGTTGCTGTGCTCTCCTCCGCGGCTCCGAAGCTTTCCCCCTCCGCCACCCGCAGTCTCCACCCACGAAGGGGCTTCCTAGTGTGTGGAAACCTTTCCTCCTTCACAGCTCCCTCCCACTGGTGCAGGTCCCGTCCCTATCCTTTTGTCTCTGTTTATTCTTTTTTCTTTTGCCCTACCCAGGTACATGGGGAGTTTCTTGCCTTTTGGGAGGTCTGAGGTCTTCTGGCAGCGTTCAGTAGGTGTTCTGTAGGAGTTGATCGACGTGCAGATGTATTTCTGGTGTATCTGTGGGGAGGAAGGTGATCTCTGCGTCTTACTCTTCCGCCATCTTCCCGGAAGCCTGGTTCTGTATATTTTCTTATTTACCAGTTGTCTTCACCATCATCTTTGTACGTATACAATATTATCATCGTATATGTTTTACACACCAGGAAATGGACTGAAAGATTATCTGTGACTTGCCTAGGATCTTGAGGCTAGTAAGTAGTGGAATGGGAATCCAAAGCTTAGTTTTCTGATGTAAAAAGAAAATGCCTGTGTTTGACCGTGCTGCTGTTGTGAGTTAAATGTGAGTGATGTCCTATGTAGAAAGCACCTATGGGTTTAGAGTTTTGTTTTGTTCAGGTATAATGTTTATATAATTTTTCAAGTTAAATTTTGATAGATTTGTGCTAAAAGAATTTGAGTGTTGGAATAGTTTCTGCAGATACTGTTCCACACTTTTTTTCTTTATACGTTTTTATTGCCGAGTAAAGACATTGCTCTATCCCACTGCCAGGCACAGTCCTGGCTCATGGGGACTCAGTGATGTCAAATGAATGAATGAAAAGCAAAGATTTGGCCAATGTTTGTGTCATGTAAATACGGTGATGAAATATAACGTGTATGATAAATTAAGTAGAAAACTCCTGAGATATGTCTAAATCATAAATGAAAAGGTTGATTTGTTTCTTCAGTTAGGGAATTATTCACTTCTGAAGTCGTTCCACAGGATCAGATCATCTTCTAGGTAGACCCTCCACAGTTTTCAGTTTCTTCCCTCTATACCCAGAAATTTATCACTGCTACCCACTCGATCCTTCCTAACTATTTTACAGTAGATTTCTGTACACATGTGCTACAAATCAAATTTCACATTCTCATGAAACCAGATTATAAAAATATTTTTGAGGGAGAGATGTAAGATGCAGATAGGGTATAAAATTAAAAAACATATAAAAGCTTAATTTAACAAATATTTGTTTACCCTGCAGTGTGATTGGGGCATCCTCTTCTTTAGCATTCACTAGCACACGTTATCCTTACTAGAATTCCTTCACCTTCTCAGCACTTCCTTCGTCTTCTTCAGAGATGACTCTTCACTTTGTCTTCCTCTGACAACTGAGGCTTCTCCAGAGATGGTGCCTTGCTGAATTCACATATGTACCACGTGCACTTTCCTTATTTTATTTTTTTCTGTACCACTTAACATTGTCCCACCAATGTGAGGAAGCATCCACAAAGAAGAAGGGATCACCCCTGACCCTGTCTTGACCCTGTTGGAAGCTCCCTGTCTCACTGATATCCAGGTATCCAATATATGGTAGGATATGGTAGACAGCTTTTAAGATAGCCTCCTGTGATCCCTCCTTCCTGGAATTCATACCTTTCCCTTGAACAGGGTCTAAAATTATTATTCACTTCTAATAAATTCAGTATTCCTTAGGAGGATGGAACGTCACTTCTAAGAACAGCAGTGTTATCAATATCATGGTCCTTGACAGCTTTGTACTGAAAGAACTTAGAATTTACTTCTGAGTCAGGAAAAGGACAAGGCCTGTTTACAAAGAGCTGTCCAAAAGGTATCTGGAAACAGGAACAAGGTATAGTAGGAAGACATTAAGGTGAGGGGAGTCTGGATTCCTCAGGTTTGGTTCGCATGCTGATGATCTCTGAATCCCTTGTCAGGGCTCTCGCCCAACCCCCAGCCCCGCCTTCTTTGAGATAACACCTAACAATATGAATCATTTTTCTTCAGCTGTCAGTCATTATTAAGGATTAATAATTAGGAGACATCTCAAATTGTGTTTTTAAATTGATGCATTAGAAATGCTAGATCAAACAACTGGATTTACTTTAAATATTTTCAGTCAATTTAAGAGTGTGCAAATCACTAGTAACAGATGGCATCTACCTAGGATTTTTGAAGGGTGAAATTGGGATACTTGTAGCCAGAATGTGTGAATTTAGCTTATGAACAGTTATTGGGCCAGCAGGTTGGTATCACTGTGCACATAGTGATGCAAGGGGACTTAGGGCATTAGCTGTCCACCTTTCTTTCCTGCTAGGCTACTGGTACCTATGTGATAACAGACCTGGTTACCAAATCAAAAAACAATAAAAAGCTTTGGAGGGAAAGCAAATATGATATCTGCAGGCAAATATGTTTACTAGAATGTTTTGAGGGGGTTAAAACATACGTAAGTAAAGTATATGTATTTTTGTATACTTTCAAAAAAACAAATTTCCACTTTAAAAAAATTATTTATTTATTTTTGACTGCGTTGGGTTTTTGTTGCTGTGCGCGGGCTTTCTCTAGTTGTGGCGAGCGGGGGCTACTCTTCTTTGTGGTGCGTGGGCTTCTTATTGCGGTGGCTCCTCATTGCAGAGCATGGGCTCTAGGCGCATGGGCTTCAGTAGTTGTGGCACGCGGGCTCAGTAGTTGTGGCTCGCCGGCTCTAGAGCGCAGGTTCAGTAGTTGTGGCTCATGGGCCTAGTTGCTTTGCGGCATGTGGGATCTCCCCAGACCAGGGCTCGAACCCATGTCCTCTGGATTGGCAGGTGGATTCTTAAGCACTGCACCACCAGGGAAGCCCCCAAAGTTCCACTTTTAATGGCTGTTTTTAAAAATTGCTGTTAGGCTTTACCTGGTGATAATAGCTGATTTGTCAATAGGGAGTTGAAGTTTGGAAGTGGGAAATAGTAAGTTGGAATAAGGATGTATTTTTCTGGAGGAAGAAATGCAAATAGCAGTGCTCCTCAGGAGTCAGTGTAGGGGATGGTTTTAAACATCCATTTAATCTGTCTTGAGGAGGGCATGAGTGTCTAGGTTTCCAGTAGTGAACACTCTAGAAGACTGACGAAACTGCCTTCATTTGTTCTCCTCACTTCTATTTGTTCTCCCCACTTTGCTCACATTGCTAATCTTTATTTTGTACAAAATTTCTAGTTGGACTTTAGTGAGGGTTGAGTTATTCATACACGTCGGCTGGTGGCACTTTGTCATCATTGGTCTGGGCCAAGCCAGTGTTTTATTTATTGATTCTCTGTTATCACCATCCCCTACATATTCCCCCCACCCCATTACCACGGGCACTAGTCTAATGTGGCTAGTGCATTTCTTTTTGTTTGTATGTGCTCTTGTATAATGTATATTTTATATTATGTAAACTGTTACATAAACGGTATTGTTCTCCTTCAGTTAATGTTTTTGCTCAGCAGTTTATTTTAAAGATTTGTCTCTGATCCTGTGTGAATATTAGCTTGTTGATTCTGACTATAGTTGAGTATTTTGTGATGTACATTCATCCAGTTTTACTTCTCCTGTGATGGGGATTCAGATTGCTTCAACCTCCACATCATCACAAAGTGGGTTGCCTGTCCCTTGGGACCTGTGTGACAATTTCTTTGGGAACTATGTCTAGGATTATGATTGCTGGGTCATAGACTGGTGAGTGCATTTAATTTGCATAAGTCATACCTGATGGTCTCTAGAATGGCTGCCTCCACTTGGCATGGTATGGCTTTCTGATTTTTGCCAGGGTATCAGGTATAAAATATCTCACTCTTAGTTTGCATTTCTCTGACTATGGGTGAACTTCATCATCCCTTCATCTGCTTGTTATTTGGGGGACGGTATCGTCTTCTGTAAATTTTTTGTGTATAGGTTTTTTTTTTTTTTTTTTTTTTTTGCGATACGCGGGCCTCTTACTGTTGTGGTCTCTCCCGTTGCGGAGCACAGGCTCTGGACGTGCAGGTTCAGCAGCCATGGCTCACGGGCCTAGCCGCTCCGCAGCATGTGGGATCTTCCCGGACCAGGGCACGAACCCGTGTCCCCTGCATCGGCAGGTGGACTCTCAACCACTGCGCCACCAGGGAAGCCCTGTGTATAGCTTTTGCCCATTTTTCTGTTGGGATTCCCATCTTTTGTTGATTTGAGGAACATTATCATATTCTGGATATTAGTCCATTATTGGGGCATTGCAGAAATCTTCTGATCTCTCATTCTCATCTGCCTGTTAATTTTATCCATGGAAAAGACACTCTTAAATGTGCTTTCAAAAAAATTTTTTTTCTTACTTGTGGCTTGTAGGTTTAAGTCCTTCCCTACTAGGTTTCAAAGATGTTCTCCGACATTCTCTTCTTTTAACTTTATAGTTTACCTTTTACAGTTTGGCTTTCTTCCATCTGGAGTTCACATTGTGTCCCACTGCCCTGATTAAAAGGTTTCAAGGGACCTAAGTTATCTACGGAGTGTAGCCAGAGCACTCAGAGGGCATATGAAGCCTCTCAAGGTCTGTCGCACACATTTCTTCTCATTTGGATGTGTCCGCACTGTTTCCATGCTTTGGCTATTGTAAATAGCGCTGCTGTGAACATTGGGGTGCATGTATCTTTTTGAGTTTTCTCTGGATATGTGCCAGGAGTAGGATTGTTGAATCATATGGCAACTCTATTTTTAGTTTTTTAAGGAACCTCCATACTGGTTTCCATAGTGGCTGTATCAATTTACATTTCCACCAGCAGTGCAGGAGGGTTCCCTTTTCTCCATACCCTCTCCAGCATTTATTATTTGTAGATTTTTTAACGATGGCCATTCTGCCTGGTGTGAGGTGGTACCTCATTGTAGTTTTGATTTGCATTTCTCTAACAGTGGTGTTGAGCATCTTTTCATGTGCTTATTATCCATCAGTATGCCTTCTTTGGAGAAATGTCTATTTAGGTCTTCTGCCCTTTTTTCAATTGGGTTGTTTGTTTTTTTTGTTGCTGAGTTTTATGAGCTGTTTGTATGTTTTGGAAATTAAGCCCTTGTTGGTCACATTGTTTGCAAATATTTTCTCTCGTTACATAGCTTCTCTTTTCATTTTGTTTATGGTTTCCTTTGCTGTGCAAAAGCCTGTACGTTTGGTTAGGTCCTATTTATTTATTTTTGCTTTTATTTCTATTGCCTTGAGAGACTGACCTATGAAAACACTGGTACGAAAAATTAAATCACCATTAATTGTTTGCATTATTTTGACTCACCATTATTGATTTACCAAGGAGCCAAGTAGTCTTTTGTCTTTCTTTTTGTATGTATCCTCCAGTGGAAACACTTGCCTCATTTTTCCATTTTCTTAATTTTGTTCTGATCTGTGGCTGAATCTTCCCCATACCCTCCTTCAGCCTCTTAGTGCCATTTTCCATGTGGTGGTCAGTCTAGCAGATAACAATTGTGTTTCATTGTTTTCTTTTGACCCACCCTTGGGGCCAGCCCTTCTCTCTTCCTGCTCCAGACCGGGCTTGTTGCTCTCCAGGGCTGCTTCACGATGTCATTGCACCTGAGTAACCCTCATCGAGGGACTGAAGGAATCCCTGACACTCCAGCATGCTGGGAGATAAATTCACTGATACGATGACGTTAGCAAACATGGGCATTTGAGAAGGTCTCAGAAGGCCTCTAGTCCCTATAGGTGTCAAGCACTTGCTGCTGACAATGAGCATGGTTCAGCCTAGCCTTCTGATCTGTGTGTGCCTGCTCATTTGTTGACACATTTCTTGATGTCTCAGGATGCTAGTCTAGCTCTGACCATTGGTTTCCTCTTTCCCACTTCCCCTCTCCCCACCCTGTGTACATCCCTTCTCAATCTTCTTTCTTTCTCCTGTGTGATAATTGATTGCACTGCTAACATTTTTTTGGTCTTTTTGGGAAGAAAGGAATGGAATCCAGGGGTGCAAGATTCATTTAAAATGAGATTGACATTTTCAGACTTTGGGAAGTAGGCAGACTCTTACTATTATAAAAGTCGGATCATTTTCTTTTTGAAATTTGGGAACTTTAAGTGATTCACTGATGAAGAGGGAAAAACTGTTTGCACTTAGCATATTTCTCATTACACCACTCAAGATGCTCATCTGTTACACTACTTGAAGCATTTTGCTCTGTTTTCAGCACTCTGGGACAAGAGGTTATATGTTTTCATTATGTGCATTGTGAAAATCATTTCACCGCAGCTCTAAAATTGTTTTTTTTAAATTGTAGAATGGGAAATGAGTTCTGTTTAAAACAAAAAAGACTTCTTAGTAGCAAAAAAATGTGACCTTTATACAGTCTTACCTGAAGTTTATTTGAAATATCAACTGTGCCAAAAATATGCTGTGAACTAGCAAGTTATTTGCAATAGTGTGAATAAGTAACTTAAAATATACCTTAGTTATTTGAAGATAGATGAGCAAATTATGAGCCTGATATGTCTGATTAATAACATTAAGGATGATTTCTTTTGGAATAAAATGTTTGAACGACACAATCACAGATAGTAAAAACACTTTAAAATATGGTAGATTGCTTTCATTATTCAGTTTTTTTATTTAGATTTTTTAATATGAAAATTTCTGAACGAACTGCAAAGACTTTTTTTTTTTTTTTTTTTTTGCGGTACGCGGGCCTCTCACTGTTGTGGCCTCGCCCGTTGCGGAGCACAGGCTCCAGATGCACAGGCTCAGCGGCCATGGCTCATGGGCCCAGCCGCTCCGTGGCATATGGGATCTTCCCGGACCAGGGCACGAACCTGTGTCCCCTGCATCGGCAGGCGGACTCTCAACCACTGCGCCACCAGGGAAGCCCTGCAAAGACTTTTGAGGTATGAAATACTCTCATTGTAGATAAAATGCATTTAATGTTTCTTTTAATTTGTAAGTAAACAGTTATGATTTTGTAAAACCAACTAAAAGTTTTAGTTTTGCAATTTGCTTATCCTTTAAATTTGAGCAGATATTTTAACTGCTTTGAGCCTATTTTGTTATCGATGAAGTCAAGGTAATTCCTACCTCTAGGATTTTTGTTTGTTTGTTTTTTTAAATTCAGTGAGATGAAATAAATGGCCATTCTATTTTTTTTAAGTTTTGCCTTTTTAGTAATAAAAGAAAACTATTAAAACAATATGGTACCAGTTGTTGAGACTGACAAAGATCGGAAAGAATGATAGAACCTCGTACTGACGAGGGTCAGTGACACCAGCTCACATTGCCACGACTCTTCTAAAGAGGAAGTTGGCACTAGGCATCAACAGCCTTCAAAAATCCAGAAAGTACATTTGGTCCACAACGTCTAATGTACTGTAAGGCAGTTATCACTCAAGTGGACAAAGACTGTTTTCTGCTGAGTTATTTAGAAAATTAAAAACTATACATCAAAATATTAAGCTAAGGGGGAGAGGAGGTGGGGAAGGGATGGGCTGGGAGTTTGGGGTTAGCAGATGCTAACAAGATGAACAACAAGATCCTACTGTGTAGCACAGGGAACTCTATTCAGTATCCTGTGATAAACCATAATGGAAAAGAATATAAAAATGTATATATATGTATAACTGAATCCCTTTGCTGTACAGCAGAAATTAATACAACATTGTAAATCAACTATACTTCAATAAAAATACCCACGTGTTTTAAAATTAAAAAGGAGAGGTGTATATACATATTTTTAACCTTTGTTTCAGTAAATGGATACCAGTTTAATCATATCTTTTTAAATTGACTGCAATGATATGCAAACTTTTTCTGTTCTCTGTTTGGCTACATTTGTGTTTATACATTTTTGAGTGTCCCTCCTTCTTCCTTGGCTCTTTGCCTAGTTTATAGCTCCAAGTTCCCTTCCCTTTTGCCTGCTTTTCCTACTCCTCTTTAGTTCCTTTGCTTTTGCTTACCCAGTACTAGATATAAATCATGTAAGAAAATTAATACTGACTGAGGAGAAGTTATCTTCTTTTTTAAAAAAAAATTATCTTCCAACTCTTTAAAGTGTGACTGTAGAAAATGGTCTGCCATTTTTTCTGGAAACATACAGGGTGGTGGTTAAGCGTTTAGGAGTCGATTAGACCTTGGCTTGAATCCAGACTGTGTCACCTGCCCGGTGTGTGACCTTATGCAAGTTAACTTCTTTGGCTTCTGTATTCTCAACAGTGAAACAGGGATAATGTGTAACTCAATTTTGCCTTGAAGATTAAATGATATAATGTTTGTAAAGTGCTCAGAGCTGACTCATAAGAAGTATTCAATAGATGATTGCATCAAGTTTTCAAAGATGAAATGGAGGCCAGACATCTTATTTCAAATACTGTGTCAATGTTTAAAATGCCAGTAAACATTGCCTACTCAGTGTATAGTCAAAAACCAAACAAGTCAACAAAACAGAAGTATGGGGTAGAACTTAAAGTTTTATCTCATGTTCAGAAGTATTATAAACTTTGATATGGAATGTGGCAGAAAGAGAATGAGGAAAGGATTATGGGGAAGGGGGAAAAAAAAGTCTCAGCTCCTGACTAAATAAAAAGATAAATGATGAATGATGACTACCTTGAGGCAATGTGAGGATGGGCAGAAAAGGGGAGGGGATTCTTAACTGTGCTTCTTTTCACACATTTTTAAGTGAATATGAATATGAAGGTGATTTGGAAAGGACAAAAACACCTATCCAGATATAAAAACATTTTTATAGTGTTTATCACTACATTCTCATGATAAACTCTGTATTTTGGAACTCTGTCTCAGAACTTTTTTATTTTGTTAGTTTTATATAGTGTTCCCAAAATGTGAAAAGTCATTTTGTTTAGGGGCTTCATTTTTGTTTACGGCATTTCTTCAGTGGTGCAAATCACTGGGAATCCAGTTTATTATGCTGTTATTGGCCCTGTAGCCATCTTCCCCAAGACACTTCTTCTAATATCTGGGGATTCTGCAGTGTTGAATCTCGGAGGTAAGTTGGTAGAGTAGACAGTCTGAGGCCCTTCCAGAACTTGTTCCTCTCTGCTTTGCTCTCATATACACTCCTTATCCTTTTGTTCAGACAAATGCTGTTGCCCTGTACCAGCAGCGAGAAGGTTGTGGGTTTTTTTTCCTACAAAGATGGGAGGTTTGGGGGAGATCCAAGTGCTCTGCCTCTTCTGACCAGGCATCGCTTTCTCTGGCACAGCTGGTGACAGTGACATCACAGCCTGTGGCCACGGAAGAGAGCAGAGTTCCCCACCTCACCTAGGGATTGAGCCCCTGGGGCTCGTGCATCAGCTCAGTGCTCCTGAATCCACAATAAGTGTGGCCGCTTGTGCAGTAAGAGCAGTAAAACACCCCACGTGAAAGAAGGCTGCCGTGGGGTTGCCTTCAGGATCCAGAATAGCAGTTACCTGAGATTCCCTGCTTGTTGGAGCTGTTTATTATGGTGGCTAAGGAGGACAGCTTGTGAAACCTAATTTTAAATGCGTAAGACTAAATGACCCGTCGGGCTCTCGTTTAATTAAAAAGTGGACCCCTTTGACATCAGCACTGTAGATGTGAACATTGCCTAAGGGTGTACAACCGCCAACCCCAGTGGGCAGTGTTCCAGTGGACCCTCGCCCCCGCCCCCAAACCTGGAGCAGGTCCCACAGCCTTCCTGCTGAGCACCCTGCCCCAGCTGGACCCCTCTGTCTGTGAAGCATGCCAGTGACCCACCTCGCTCGTTTCCTGGCTTGTTCTTAGAAGTTAGTTCCTTGTGACCCCATTGTGTCCCTAGCCCTAGAGAAACTGTACCGCCGCTGAGTTTTGGCCGAATAATGTTTATTTAACATGTGTCTGCGTTTAAGTTAGAATAGCAGAGGTCAGTGTTCTGATATTCCTAAAGGATGATTGGCCGTGTGTCCACTGGTCTGGAGAAGAATTTGTATTTGTGTGGGTAGCCAAGCAGAGCACCACTGACCCCTACTACAGTTTGAAAGCTAGGTGGCCTGACTTCATGACAGTGTGTTCTAAATCACACGATTGTCTTAGTACTTATTCTTCATCTGCTTGGTTAAAAATGAGGTCAATTATTTCTGGAAGAAAATGGGTAACACTTGCACCAAGTAAAACAATGCCCTTGCCTGTAGGTTAGTCTCAGGCTTCTTGAATAAAAGGAAGGATATTGGAACACAGAGAGTGTAGAGACTCGAGGCTTAGAGAGTAGGATGCATGAATTGATCAAAGGCTCACCTCCCCAGACCTGAATTTGCAATTTCTGATTCTATTATTAGCACAGTAACATGTATCAGAAAGTGAGATGGTAGATGGTATTCTACCAGATATGTTAGAAAGTTCTAATTATTATACTGATGCTAGAGAAAGCGGTCAAGAAAGTTATCTTCAGTAGTAAGTTGTTGGTACATTTATGGACAGTATATAAGGTAATTTGGCATGTTTTATATTCATGGATAATCAGGGCAGGCTAATCTTGCATGTTTGTTTCCTAATTGCTCTATTTTTAGCACCCCCGTCATTTCTCTTTCTACTGGAACACCCGAACGTAGTGCAGTGCATGCACCCATGGTGCAGTAGCAAATGTGAAGGCCTCAGTCAGCTCAGTTGCTTCTGTAGAGAAAGCAGTCATTCCAATACTGCCAGTAATGATGACCTTGTTGATGATACCAGTCAAGGTCTGTTATAAAGCATGGAGAAGTTTTTGTTTTGCCTTACAAATATGTTTTTGTTTGTTGGTAAACATGCATAATAGCAAAAAGTAAAGATAATCTATCCTTATTAAAACCCGAGTTCTATAAAGAAAAGGCACAACAACGTTTATAGATGTTTTGTTTCCCTGAGCCACAGAAAATGCAGTCCTTATTCGACTTAGTTGCAATGCTTTGGGAAAATATAAGCCTGCAGATGGTAATGGCCTCCAGTTTTTTCCACAGAGGTACCTCCAACTCAGAGTCTAGGCTTACTTCACCCCGGGGTCCGTGACAGCGTGTATGCGATTGAGCCAGCTCTCCTGCATTGTGGCCCAGGGCCCTTCTGGACTGTGGAGCTGCTCTTGTGGAGTTGCCCACTTTGGGGCTTGAGCCTGGACTGAGTAAAAGCAGTCAGTAGCTGATAGAGTTGTGGTTCCAGGTTAGGTCCTTGCTGTTTTTCTGCTGGCCTCTTCTCCATCAGAGCAACCCACCAGGTCTGCAAACCCCATATGTCCAAACTGACCTCCTATCCTGGGCTCTTCCTCTCATTTTCCTTAGTTTCATTCATGGTACCAGACATCAAACCATAGCTCATCTTTGATTTCGCTCCTTCCTCTGCCTCCATGTCCAGTCATTTATCAAGTCTTGTTGACTTATTTGTTTGATGACTTACTCCTGTAATATTTCTCAAACCTATAGTCTCAGCTCAATGCCTACTTCCATTTTTCCTCCTACCTGAAATGTTGAGATAGCTCCCAACAAGGCCTCCTGTCCCCTCTTCTTTCCAGTCAGCCTCACATGGTACTAAAGTGGTCTTCCTGAAACATGAAGGTGATGGCATCGTTTTCCTGCTCAGGTATTTCCATTGGAGCCCTAATGCCTATCATGCTGATGAGGCTTCTTTGCATTTCCCAGGATCCACCACTGTCCCCTTCAGGCACACTGTCGTTCAGCCGAACCAGAAGGGTCATCCGCTCTATACACAACCTACAGTATGTTGCCCCCATTCTTTCTCATGATGCTCTTCACTCTGCCTCAAATCTTCTTCACATTTTTTATTCACTGTCCAAGGGCTTTACACCCTGCCAGGCCCTGCTCAAGTATTTCTTCCATGAAGGTGTTCCTGACTCTAGCACCCTCCTTCTCCTTGAACTCATGCACATGTACACACCATTTCCCACTTTATTTGTACTGCTTGTATTTTAATTACCTCAGATACTTTTTAACGATGTGTTTGTAGCCGTATGTCCCATCATTTACTTCTGAACTAATTTCTTTGAAGTCAGAGTTAGCTTCTGATTCACCATTCCATTCTCCATGATGCTGGGTATGGTGTCCCACACATAAATCAATAAATGGATCCAGAGATCTTGATTTTTAAGATTCCCACTTAATCTGTGTTTTGTTCTCTATAGTGTGCCTTTGATATTTGGTAATATAATATTGTATAGAAAGTAATGTTGAGAAAACCTTGGCCAGTGATAATAAAAGTTAACATTTCTTTGTGTGTTAATTTATGAGGATTTTGTGGTTACATTTAATTATGTTCTATCAATAAGCAGGGAAAGATAGCCTTCTTATCATAGAAACAGTGGAGATACACCTACCTTTTTGTGCTTTGCAGTATAAATCTATAAATCAATCTGATAAGATAGGTTATATGCATTTTTTATATTTCTGACAGTCCATGGGAGTTTGTGTTGAAGAAGTTGTAAGGGTTGACTACCATAAGAAATGATTTCCATTCTTCTGTTAATTAGAAAAGGATTCCTATAAGAGAGAACATTTTAGACTCTAATATTAGAGAAAAAGAAATGCAGAGAGATGTAGGTATCTGGGAGAGGACATGGACTAGTGGAAAGGTATATATATTCTGAGCTACAATGACAGTTAGGGCCAATCTAGTTATTCTGGTTAGCAGCTGTGTTCTGGGCAGAGTGGATACCGGAGGGTTGTGACAGATGCCAAATCTGAATGCCCAGCCTCCCTGCTTTGATTCTGTTGCTTGAGGCTGCCCTTAGCTAGGAGCCATCTTGTAGCGCTGTTGCTTTGTCTGAGACCTCAGAAACCTAGGAAAATTTAGCATGGCTGCTAGACCTGAGCACAAGAGGGGTTTTAGATTGAACTTTGCAGGGACAACAATGGTCCTGGCTCAGCAGTGCTCTGCGAACACTGTGCTCCCTGGGGCACACTTCCTTACTCTGCTGCCTTCTGGGTTGTGGCCTCGAGCAGGCTGTTTGACTTCTGACATGTGTTACCAAAAAGGCTATCATTACCAATGGTAACCTCTCACTTAATAAAATATAGTAACAGCAACCGCAACAAAAATCCCAGCATTTGTCATTGCCTTGCAACTCTGCCTTTTTGGCCTTTGTGGGAATCCACTGATGTCACCTGAAGGAACCATTTTATTTCTAATTGCTACATGCCAGGTTGTTTTATGTGCTTGTTTCTCAGCATTCCACAGAAGCCACGTTACTCAAAGCTGTGCTTTAGAGCATCTTCAGATTTCTCCCTCCCCGCCCTGCACAGCTTCCCTGCTTGGTTCTCATGTAGCAGCTGCTTGCACACCCTGCTGATATCCATCCACAGCACACGTCCAGCCAACAGAGCTAAATTGGAGTGAGCACGGCTTCAGTGCCGGTGAACTGGCTACGCTCCAGTCTTGTCACTCCTGTCTTACCATCTGATTTGAAGCGTTTTGTTGAAAAGACAGATTTAAACACTCCAGTGAGGGCAGAACCAAATTTCATAGCTCTGTGAAAGGTGCGTGATTATCATTTCAGTCTCTAAAGTGCGTTGGTTTTGATTCATTTTCATACTGTTTTCTCAGCAGTATCACCATGCATTGTTTACTACGTAAGGTTTTCTTGCCTAAAGCAGGTTGTAACCTTGATCTTCCCATGTACTTTTTAGTCCGTAGTATCTTTAAGACTCCAGGATCACTTGTAATCACTCAGAGGCTCTCCCAAATATGTACTCCAGGAGCATGGTTGTTGGCATTGGGCAGCTTCTGGACAATAGCATTTGTAAAGTGCATTGGATTATGCGTACAGTCTCATTCAGGTCTTCTGAGGGCTGAAAGCACTTGGTGAAGTAAAATAGAGTAAGATGGAAGCCATCATATGACTTTGCTTTATTCCATTCATGACCATCTGAATGGATTTAAAAGACTATGCTCATGAAACCTCAGGATCTCAGTGAGTACATAACAGCAATCATATTTTAGGAACTGGGATAATCCAGGTTGACTGGTGATGTAAACTTAGCAGATAACTTGATGTTAGTTCCTGTAAATAAGGTACGGGACACGTTAGTGGCCTTGAGTTTCATTAGAACCCAGATTCCTGCCTTTGTAGCGTTGGGTCCATAGAAACTCTGGTTCTAGTCTCTTCTGAGACTGATATCTTCCTGTTCCTATAGTAGGGCTCCCAAAAAGTCTTTCAAAGAAGCTAGATCCCTCATTCCCAAACAAGTGCCCTGGGCTGGAAAGTTTCAATAATCTCTCAAGTCCCTTTGAGTTTTAAAATTCCATGACACGATGCTTCACCTTCAGTTCCTGTCACTGCTCTTTCTCTGACTTCTTACGTATCTCGAAGTCTCATCTGGTCTGAAGTTGAAGTGTCTTCCTGTCACCCCTCACCTTCCATGTGGATCACCACTGTCGCTTCCAGCTGAACTCCTGCCCCCACTGGACTTCTCTGTTGTTCTTCAGCCCAACTAGTCCCATGTCAAACATAAAACGTTTCCAAGGTACTGCTATCCTTTAGAGAACTATCCAAATGCACTTGGTGCAGCGGGAGACAAAGGTAGTTCACAAAGGTAACTCACATGCTGATGGTGATACAGAAATTTTACCTGTGGTATAGCCTCTGCAGTATGTTAGAGATGGGTTTTGTAAGAATAAAAGTTTGACATTCATAAAAGCAAAGAATAGTAAGCTCTCCCTGTTTTAAAATAAACCTTTGGCACAAATCCTTGAGACTTTCTGCTCTGTGGTCTTACATTTGTACATTTAAGAATGCTATGTGAATTCTTGGTAAGAAGTGCTAAAGGCTTGGGGCCTATCTTATACCTCTCTTAGCATTGCCGTCCACATCTGTTTTGCTTAAGTCCAGTTAGAACCTCCCCTCGTAGGAATTCTTCAGCCTAATTAAAACTTTGAGCTATAGCACATGCGAAGGAATTGGAAGAGCTCCTGGAAGCAACGTTTGTCAGATGATACAAGCAATATCCAAGTTGTTAGCTGTACTTGCTGTGCTTCTGATATTTCTTAGATGCGTGTCTACTCATGTAGAAGATATGTCAACGGGAATTTCAGGGATGCTTTATCTTTAATTTGTTTCATATTTAGTTTAATCGGTAGCTGACTAACACTTTGGCGTAGATTCTCTTGATTCTCCTTTTACCTCTAATTTCCTCCTTCTCCAAGAATTCAAAAAGATTGTGATAACTTATAAACAGATATTTCAATGGCTGACTAACGGAACTTGCCATTAAAACAAAATCCCATTAAGTAATTTTATAAAGGAAAGAATATTTTTGTAAAGTGGAACTATAGTCTCATATAAAAATTAATATTTTATCAAATCGTATTTTCTTAGTGGGGATATACTTGTAATTTTAAAAATTATGCCTTGGAAAATTAAGATCTTACATATCTCATTGAAATTTTATGTTGAAATTGTGAACATTCCAAATATTTTAAACAGCTCCTATTTTATTTTAATCAGAAATTTTAGCAGCTGGACAAAGTTGATAACCATTCATTTACTTAGAACTATTTTTAATTCCAAGCCCAGTAAATGAAATATTTTTGAGTTTTTCGACATGCTAAAAGTACAGCATTATTCCTATAGTTAAGAAGAAATTATGATCTTTAACATTTTTACTATAAACTTTTCTCTAAGTATAAACCCAAACTGTATCTTCATCTTTGTGTACGCAATTATGAACGCACTCTCCTTCATTCTGTCACCTCTGATTTGTTGTTTTGGGGGTTCTCAGCCTTTAGTGTGTATTGGGACCACCCAGAGGGCTTGTTAAAAACAGAGTTCTGCGCCTTTTACTCCCAGAGTCTGATTCACCAGGTATGGGATGTTGCTGATTCTGGTGCACCATGCTTTCAGCACTACTGCTTAGGAAGTCTAGTAAGTAGTGATTTGTTGTGATTTTCAAATATGAGTTTGAGGTACAAGAGAACAAAGGAAAGATAAGAACGGTTTGCCAGAGTTTTTATGGTTCCCAAAGTTATATGTAAGATGCTTTTTAGCCATATTCCCTTTCTTGTGGTTCTCAGGATATTGCATTTTACTTATTTTAATTTAAATGTATATAGTGCTGACAGTGTGACTGGTATTTCTTGGGAAATGATCAAATATGCATTTGCTAGTTTTCATTAATAATTTGAGAGATGGTGAATGGAGCATTGCAATGACTTCTGTACTATTAACTTCGTATCAGTACTAGGAACTCAATATAAATAAGTTTCTATAAAGCATATGCCCAGTGCCAGGTTTCTATAAAGGGGACATCCAGTAAATGACAAAATGAGCAGATGAATGTATAGCAGTTCATCTTCCCCCGGCATCATGGAGTTACTCCTTGAAAACAGCTGATCCAACTTTGACTATCTGAGAGTTATCTGTTTTATCAACTTTGCCGTTTTTACCACCTTTGCTTCTCATACTTGTGTTCCTGAGGGATGGTTATCTCACTGATAATTTAGCCCTTCTACTATCAAAAGCGGGAAGCAAGTTAAACATAAAATTAAGCCTTCACGGGCTTCCCTGGTGGCGCAGTGGTTTGGGGTCCGCCTGCCGATGCAGGGGACACGGGTTCGTGCCCCGGTCCGGGAAGATCCCACATGCTGCGGAGCCTGTGCTCCGCAACGGGAGAGGCCACGGCAGCGAGAGGCCCACGTACAGCAAAAAAAAAAAATTAAGCCTTCACTTTTCTCTTACTTGTTAGTAATAATTACTGGAATAGGTAGTATTAACTTTTTTAAAAAGTTCCTTTGGGGATGGTTTGGGTTCACTATTCAAGCTGGACCTTCGATTTTCTAATTATATATTTTCAAAAAACTTTATTAGCTAATCTGGAATGTAAGTATATAGCAAGTTAGATATTATTTTTATACGCTTCTTCCAAATTCATGGGAATTTCCAATCCTATGTCATTACATTCAAACCAGGTTTATTGTTATAGTTCCTAAAATGTTGAATTCCATGGAATATCTATGTAATGTTAACATTTTCCAGTCACTTCAGTGCAATTTCAGTGATGTTTTAGCTTTGTTTTTGATGGCTCTCCTGTTAATTATGACAGATGGAGTCACTGTAGATTGCTAAACTACCTGCTCATATCAGTGTTGGCCAAAGTGCTTCTTCCATACGAGAAAATGTACAGAAGAGCTTAATAGTGTTTTCAGGTGCAAAGCAAGAGAAATTTCCGTTCCTGTCCTGGTTCTGATGCCGTCATTTCACGGACTGTAACTTATAAAACATTTCTCTACTGCTTCTGCTTGCTTCATGAGGATATCATGAGAGTGAATTAGATAACTGTTATGATCCTGATAAGAAAGGTACTCCATAAACTCTACAGGTTTGGGAAGATGATGGACTCAGCTGTGGGCATGCAGAGTTTTTGAGTGTCTGGAAGGACACCCTGTTGATGGCCTGGAAACATGAAAATTGAAACTGAACTCAGGGCTCCAGATCCTATTTTTAGTGGTCAGCCTAGAAGGGGTCACCAAAGCCTTAAGATTTTACCTCCCCCAGCCCCCTTCCTCCCAGATAGATCTTGTTTGGAAAACCAAACACCTTAGGAACTCCTGGAGCCTAGGAGGAATCAGGAATCAGGAAACTGAGTCCTAGTCATACGAGCAGAGCTTCACTGAGGCCGAGGTTCTTCCTGCTGCCTGCTGCTGCTTTCGATAAACTAGTGAACAAAGTTTCTACTAATGCAGCTTATATTTGAGACGAAGGGGGATGAGATCAGATGGTGTTGAGTGTTACGATGAAAAATAGCAGGGTGGGTGAGGAAAGGAGAGAGAGCCATGGGATGACTGGGAGGGGGGTGGTAAGGTCAGGCTCAAGGTCAAGAAGGTCGCAGATGGGGACTTCCCTGGTGGCGCAGTGGTTAAGAATCCGCCTGCCAATGCAGGGGACACAGGTTCGAGCCCTGGTCCGGGAAGATCCCACATGGCGCGGAGCAACTAATCCCGTGCACCACAACTACTGAGCCCGTGCGCGTCCAGAGCCTGGGCTCCGCAACAAGACAAGCCACCACAGTGAGAAGCCTGTGCACCGTAACGAAGAGTAGCCCCCCTCACCACAAATAGAGAAAGCCCGCGCACAGCAACAAAGACCCAACGCAGCCAAAAATAAATAAATAAAATTTTAAAAAATACATACTGTACAACAGAAAAATATGTGGATCATTAAAAAAAAAAAAAAAGGTCACAGATGAAGTTACTCAGCAGTATGAGATAAGGGACCAAGAGTTGGAACGGGGGCATGCCAGGGCCTGGACCACTAGGTACAGGGGCACTTAGAGGAAGGGGCAGGGTACCATGGTCCCTGAAGTGCAGGTGCAAGGCAAGGGGCCCTGAAGTGGGCTGTGGCCCACCTCTGCCAGCCTCGGCTCTGGTGCTGAAGATCTCTGCAATACTCAGAGGGCACATCCTTCAGCTGCAAGTTTGAGCGGTCTTCATTCTGAAACATTAAAACATTTGGAAAATAGTACATCTGAACTTTTTCCCTCAAAGCTGTACTGTGAAATTTGAATTTTAAAAAGATTGTGCAGTACTTTGGCGTTGGATGAAACTCACGTTTCATCTAGGACTGTATTGCTTTAGTTGCTCGCAACAGTTGAAAGAACCTGCCTTGAGAACCAGCAAACCCATTAGCAAGACTGGGCAAGTGTGTCCCTGCTCTGAGCCTCCAGGCATCTCTCTGAAGCGTGAGCCTTGATGTTAAATGACGTTCCTCAGGGAGCTTCCCTTCTCCTTCCAGGAGGGGAAGAAGGTCCCGGAGGAGTAGCTTCTACTTTTCTTTTTTTCTTTCTTTCTTAAGTATTGGTATTACTCCCGAGTTTATTTAGGAAAAAAAGTTAAAAGAATAGGAATTTGGAAAACCACTCAACTAGATGAGCGTCAAGGTCCTTCCCGTATCCAGAGCTACTATTTTTATTAGTCCTCAAGTATATGTTGCTTCCATGTAATTTAGCCACAGAAATGTTTAGATTTGTGTTGGTGACCTCAGATGTTTCTGACAGAAGTGCTTCTTGACTAATCATGTATTTGGTACAAGAGCATCCTTAGGGATAAGAGTTTTTACTATGTTTAATACTCCTTGTTTTGTGATTATTTTTGAAATCTGATCAAGAATTGACAAAATTATCTCTACAAAATTTATGCTTATGTCTGTTTTTAACCTTTTAGTAAAACTTTATGAATTAAATATTCCAAAACTCTGAAGAGAATAGGAAAGGGTTAGAGTGGAACTTTTCCCTATGCTCTCTGACTAAAATGCATATATGAAATGTTGCCAAGAAGCTCCTATAGATGTAATTTCATCTTGTGTACTTTTATTTTATTTTTTAAAAAATATTTATTTATCTGTTTGGCTGCGCCGGATATTAGTTCCAGCATGTGGGATCTTTAGTTGCGGCATGTGGACTCTTAGTTGCAGCATATGGGATCTAGTTCCCTGACCAGGGTTTGAACCTGGGCCCCCTGCTTTGGGAGCGTGGAGTCTTAGCCACTGGACCACCAAGGAAGTTCCTCACCTTGTATACTTTCAGAAGGGATGGAGCAGCCAACTGCTAGTTAAAATATTTTATTTTTGACTAGGGAAGAAAAATCAGACGTGATTAGGTTAATAAGAGAACTGCTAAGTATTTTCCAAAAGTACCATGTTTAGTTTATGGTCATTCTTCATTACTGCACTCACTTTTAGAGGACATAGTCTTGTGGGGTGCTGCCACTACTTTCTCATGAATAACAGTGAGGAATTATAGAAAGTCGGGTGGGAAACAGCCGAGGGATTCCTCTGGTCAACCTAAAGCCTGTTCCGTCCAGACATAGACTATTTTGTTCTTTCTTTTGCTTTAAAGGCCAAGGTGGCATGCCCATCACTTGGGTGTTTTCATATTCTGTACATTTATCATGATAGATATGTTTTGCATTGGTGCAGATGTATTGATCCATAAATGATTGATATCACATGCTGAATCAGAATACATGAATTCAAGTCTAGAGAGAGACCTGTGTGTTTCTCAGTGTTTCTGTGTGACTGACCACTGTGATGTATGAGAATGAGTTTATGCTGTTAATGGAGTGGCTTTGTTGTGATGTAATTTCAGGAGCTGCTCATGGCAGCTGTGAGTCGAAAGTAAATTGAAAGCCAGCTGGTTTAGGTAACACAGTGGTGAAGATCAACAGCGTACTGTGAAACCAGGACTCGGTTATGGCAACATGAGACTCCCAACTAACTCTCAGATGTGTTTCATTGACATTTCCCCAGCTCTGTTCCTTGCTGAACTGGCTCCGTTTGAAAACTTTACTTTCTTAGGGGAATGAATTGCAGGTCTTGAAATGGGAACAGACTTGGCTTCTTGGTTAGTTTAGTATTTTTCGATTCTTTTGGATCATGAGATTATTGAAGTTAACATTGAAGGCTTGCTCAGACTTCTTTGTCTCTCTCACAGATAGCAAAAGAGGAGAGAAAATACATTCTGTTAAGCAATTGATAAGAAAGTGATGTTTGGGGCCGTGGGGTCCATAGAATGTTGTGAATGTAGACTGCTACCAGGAAGAGCTCTCGAAACCTTTGTTGCCAGTTGAATGTGAGTAATGTGAACCCAGTGCCCTCCAGGGTGAGCGTTGGTCCACAATTGAAATATTCCTGGATCCATCCCCAGGAGTAGACTTCCTCCATCTCTGCTCATTGTGGTTCCACCACAGGGTGGCTGTTGCCTTTCTCCTTTAATAGGTGCATCCAATTTTCCCCACTCAGAGAACATTTTATCCTTTAGGCATTCTGTATAAGACATTGAAGATAGAAAGGAAGATGCCAGTGAGGGAAAGTTAGGAACCGCTTTGTGTCCTAGGCAATTCTTCATTCCCACTGACAGTTCTTCCATGTGTTTTGTAGTAGTTTATAATTGACATATAGGTAGGGAATTGATACTGAGAGATCCAGCTGCTCTCAGAGTAGGAGTGTAGTGACTCAGAAAGAGGAGAGAATTGTGGAACTGTAAAATGAGCAGATTGCCATTTCGGTATCTTTTTCTATCCCATCAAAGTGCCAGTTTGCTCCATCTTCACCAGACATTTTAAATTAAGTGTCTTATTTATCATGGTGCATCTGATGTTCAAAATTAGATATGTTACTGTACTTCTTATGAGTTGTGAGGGTACATACTTCCATGTGGACAGATGGTACTTTTGACACAGTCTTTATAATCCCAGTAGGCTGATTGGGCATCAAAATTTTATATTCACACTGTTACCTTAATTGTAGAGAGATTCTGGGGGTGGCTTTGGAAAGTCATCTGACATGTGTTCTCTTTCTTTGCACTGCCAGAGTTCTAAATATTTATTAATCATCACTTATTTATACTCTGTAATGCGATACTTTATTGGTGAATGTTCCACCTTTCAGAGGGCATTAGGTAGGTTTTCTGCAGTATATAAGAGACATATGAGCATTTCCCTGTCAACCTATCAGTGAACTTCGAATCATAGTTTATGATCTTCAGATTAATAAAGGCAAGTCTCCCCCACCAAATTAAAATGATACGAAAATGCATCTAGGGCACAATATTTTAAACTCAAAATTCGTACTTATTTTTTAAGATCTGGTGTGTCACACTAATTTAGATTCTGATAGATTATGAATTTGTAATTTAGATTCTGATAGATTATGAATTTGTAATAAATTCATTTTGATAAAATTATCTTTGTACTCTGAATAATGAAGTATTAAGCAAAAAAAGAAAAGTAAAAGATGTTTGAGATGTATATGAACATAGTTAATCTTTGAGGTATTTTACCACACTGGTTTAGAATCACGAAATGCTGCTTTTGATCTGTTCATTAAATCACAGCACAGATATCTATATTTTTATTAGCAGCAGTAAAAAACATGTCTTTAAAGTATGGAATAATTCAGTCCCTTTATTTTCCTGCCCATTTAATTGGAACAGGTGACGTTTCAGTATATTGAAACATAATCAAGACTTTGATAACAGCTTTCTAGATTATTGCAGGAATCATAGCTCTGATTTATAGGGTCTCATTAAAAATACACTTTATTTACTAGATCTGCAACTGAGAACTGAGAAATACTAGTGTGACCGCATTGTGACATAGGTTGTGTTATCTTCTGCTAATGGAATGTAGCTTCCTTGACTCACAGCTATTTTCCTAAGTTCTTCCCTCAAGAAAGTCAAACCCACACCTAAAAAGAAACCAGTTACCTAAGTAGGAAGATTGAAAATGAAGTCTGACTCTTTCTGACATTTTTAGTGCCAACTACTGAACAAAAGACTTTTTTAGGGAAGCAGTTTATTCAGTGGTTCTTTGAATATGAGCCATCTAATATATTAAACATTTTTCAGCAAGTACAGCAGTAGAGTGCCTAGTTTCTGTTTTCAACTCCTCACATAGTAAAACCTGTTCTGTTAGCAGGCATCGTATGAAATGCCCCGGCACATGTGCGAGACACCAAAGAAAAGACAGACGTCTAAGACAGGGGTCCTGGTTTCAATAAACTTAAGTCTAAATAGGTGAGGGAACATTTATAGAGCAGATACAAGTGGGTGAAAATGAGCATTGTGTGCTGGTGGTGTTAAGACTTTAACTAGATTAGTTAGACTAGAGGGGTGAGTCATTAAAAAAAAAAGGCATTTCCAGAGCACACTGAGAAATGCCTTCATAAGGAGAGGCACATACACAGTCTGTGTGTGCAGAAGGAAGAAACAGTTTGGTGAAGCAGAAGGCAGTGAGCTTGGTTTTACGCTTGCTTGTGGAGTTTGAAATGACTGGAGGTGGAGTGGCTACGCTCGGGAAGCAGCAGAAAGCCCAGGGCTGGAGCACTGGGGCGGGGAGGAGGGGCTAGCTCTACTCACCCAGCCTCAGGCAGCAGATCACAGGCCTGGAAATCGCACCATAATGAGAGGCTACGCTGAGGGAGCCACTGCTTGCTTGCAAGGATGCCCACAGTTTGGGAACAAGCAGAATTAGTGGGGCTCCTTCCACATTTCCACCTCACTTTTGCCTCTGATTTCTGTGGTGATCTGTACTGCTATACCTACCCACGCCGTCCGCTATTCTTAATCCTTCAAAGGCCTGCTCAACTCTTCTTGTTCCAGAAGACCACAGTGGTCAGGGATGACCTCTGTGAGCCCGAGTGAGTTGCGGGAGGAGAAGAATGCAGGCTAGAGGGAACACACAAATGTGTATAAACCCCAGGTTAGGGCTTCCCTGGTGGCGCAGTGGTTGAGAGTCCGCCTGCCGATGCAGGGGACACGGGTGCGTGCCCCGGTCCGGGAAGATCCCACATGCCGCGGAGCAGCTGGGCCGCTGAGCCATGGCCGCTGAGCCTGCGCGTCCGGAGCCTGTGCTCCGCAAAGGGAGAGGCCACAACAGTGAGAGGCCCGCGTACCGCAAAAAAAAAAGAATAAAGCCCAGGTTAGAGTCCTCTACTGTGATACCAGTCTTCACAGAACCTTTTCTCAAATCCTTGAGGTCGACAGTTTTTATTTTCCATATGTATTGTATTACGTTGATCAAAAGTGTGGTTTTTGGTTAATTTGAGACATAATGAGTTTTATTTGAATGCTGAAACTTATCAGTACTTCGAAACAAACAAATGTTCTACCTTTTGGAGGAGGAGGATTTGCTGAAACTTAGAAAAATTTAATGTGTTATTTATCTGATGAATAACATTTGCTTGGTTAACTGTATTACCAGACTGAATTTCCTTCTGGAAAGCGGTAACGAATTTTATTTGAGAGAGAGACGCAGACAGACAGACACACTGAGACCAGTTAGGAAGACATTTTCAGAGTGAAACATCTTCTGTTTTCCAATTTGTTTTTTGTTCAAGCTTTCATAAAGAAAACATTTATTTACCTTCCTTCTATGACATGCCATTTAAATTTTACACGTGAAATAAGAGCATATGTAAACACAAGCTAGTCACAATAGATACCCACTCTGAATCCATCCCATTGGGTGTTTAATAAAAAATCCTGACTAAAGCATATTTAGTCATAAAAATGGGCAGTACTAAAGCCAGTAGAAATGGTATGGTATGAATTGTATCTTAATTTTTTTTAATGTTATAACATTTTAAACATTTAAAGTTTTTCTGGTTGCTTGTTGCAAATTTGAAGACAGTTCTGTATTATTATATATTCATTCGTAGGCATTTGTGCTCCCGGGTGACCAGACTAGGAATACACAAATACTGTGAATTTTAACAAGGACAGGCTTTTATTTTAAAATGTACAAAATAAAATCACCTAGGTGCTTTCTGGATGTCACATGTGGAACACAGAACCATGCTTTCCTGGTTCTTGGTTTTGAAATTTTTTGCACTTCAGATGATTAAATGCACTGTTGTTGTTTTTTTTTTTAACTGAAGTACAGTTGATTTACAGTGTAGTGCCAATCTCTGCTGTGCAGCAAAGTGACTCAGTTATACACATATAGACATTCTTTTTTATATTCTTTTCCATTATGATTTATCACAGGATATTGAATACAGTTCCCTGTAAATGCACTGGTTTTTGAAAGCAAAATTTAAAACAGATTTTAAAGATAAATGATAACCCAGAATTAAGGCATGGTTCTGCAGAAGTTGATTTAAACCAGTGAGTGTTGAAAGAGTTGACTTTCATTGCCATGCATATGGTGGCCACACAGTGCAGGAGCACAGCGGATGCATGGCAGTGGTAGAGATTGTGCACGGGGCATGTAAAACCTTCACAGGCAGCTCTGTGAGCATGTAGCTGTTTTCATCCTGTTCTAGAGTGACTAATGGACATATGTTCCTCATGGTGACTGACCTTTTCATTTGTGTGGGTTTTGTGTCAACCCTTTCTTACATTTCTGAATTGGAGTGAGCCACTCCTCAGCTAGATTGTTTTCTGGGGAGAACAACTAGGGGTAGAGGCCAGGCCTCCCCAAACACCATCCTGAGCTTTGAAGTCCCCACAGTCCTGACCTGAGCCTGTCCTCAGTTCTGCACTTCTAGGAACCAGGACTAATCTATAAACCAGACCACTCATTTATTAATTTATGAATTCATAACTGCCGAAATGTGCGTGCTTGCTGAGCAGGCCTCTCCCTTCTGGCATCTGGGTAACTGTTGCAGTGGTGAACCTAGAGTCCTGTCAAAGGTGAGGAGAGTTTCAAGAGAGATTTCATTTGAGGACCGTATCTGTCCCTTATAGAGAAAGATCTTATAGAGAAGATCTTTCTAGAAATCTCTTATTTGACTTCTCCAGACAGGGCCCGACTCTAGTTTTTCCTCTTCAGTGCTTCACACTCACAACTATCCCCTTCTCTGATTCTGATGGTAATTACATGTAATGGAGCATAAGTCACATTTTGATTCTGGTCTGGATGTTGTAGTCTTTTCCTGATTATAGTTTTTATAAAGTTCTTAAGGGGAATGCATTTACTGGTTCTTAGTTTATTTCCCCTCACAGCCAGTCTTATCCTTATTTTATTAAATTTTGTCTCCTGGGAGCAGCCCTCTTTCCTTTCTCTCTCCCTATTATATTGGATGCTCCCTGTGAGGATATGGAAGCAAAGAGGGTGGTGATGCTTGGGGACTTCTTGTCATTTCTCTAAGCAGACCACTCGAACAATGAAGGACGGGTTTCCCAGGATTATATTCATCCTTGTATCCCCAGGAACTTGGCACATGGGGGACAGAAGAATAATTGTTTCCTGTTACAGGTTTTGCATGGTGTGTTCTTTTTGAAGTCTTCTTAAATGTTGTTGCCCTTTTCCCCACATTTGCTTTCTGGCTGCTCACTGGGCTTTCCAGATGTTTTCCCGCTGCTCTAAGCTGACACCGTCTAGCTTTTACCCTCTCCTACTCTCCCTTAGCCGTGTCATCTAACTCCGGGTCACGTTACTGCCTTCACTGGGGCGCTGGTATCTGATTCAGTTGGACTCTTTGCCTCAACTTTCACCATCATCTTAGGCAATTTTAAAGACCTGGTAGACAAGCTATGCTTTCCCTGCCTTCATAGTTCCTTCATCTCCTCATCTCCAGAGTTTTCTCTCTCCTCCTCCTCGCCACCCTAATTTTAGACTGTTGGCATTCTCTGAACACAACACATTGCGATGTTTTATACCTCTGTCTTTGTAGTAACTCTCATCTTGCCTGATGTCCCTCTTCCTATGGCATGTTTTATGATCTTTACTGTTGCATTTATCACACTATTTTTATTCCTTTCTTTCCTGTTAGACCGTGAGCTCCTTCAGCATCTCGATGGTTCTGAAACCTAACACCGCCTGGCACCTATTATAGATGCTTTTTTGATAGAAGTGCAGGTGTATTGTTGTTCTTTCCTTCAGTTTGTTTCATTCTTCCACTGAACAAACGCTATTGAACATGTACTATGTTTCAGGCACTTGTATTGGTGCTGAGAATACAGTGGTGATTCAGATGAAAACAGTCCCTGCTCTCCCTGAATCTAGTGTGTATGGTTAGGGGATACGGAACAGTGGAGAGGAAATTCAGTATCGTCCATTGCATATGCTCCATCTGTGATCAACAAAATGCCAGAAGCTTTGTAGCTTTTTCTTGTGCTTTCTTCACATAGCTGTTTGGAGATGTTAAGTGTGAAAATGTGTCTGTCTTCTTGAAAACAAAATATAGTATTAAGCGTACAGAATTTAAACTGATTAAAGGAGACTGAAAGTTAACCGTCATTTCTCTAATTTTAACTTGCTGAAAACAGGGACAGAAAGAAAGGATTGTTGTTACAGTTGTTTATCTACCATACTTCCAGTTTTGATGCCTTTTTAAATCTAGAAATTTCCCTTTTACTCTAAAGAGCTACTTACAAAATTGGAATCATTACATGCACTATTGCTTAAATCGGTGTTATTAAAAGCTACTTTAAGCATGTATAAGATCAATGTTTTTGATGATACTCCAGTTCACAACTGTCAGCTTTCCTTTTTCACCTGTGCTTTCAGTAAAGTGCCTTCTAGACTAACATCTGTCTTAAACTGGACATGTTTTAGGCTAATTGTTATATATCCCAAATGGGGAGTTGATCTTCCCAACCAAAATACCAGTGTGTGCCGTACACCATGTCTATTTCCACATGACTGTTCGCAAGACAAGTGTGAAAAATAGAATTAAAACTCGCACCTGGCCTGGAGCAGACTGGGTGCTTTTTCTGGAAAACCATTTATTCCTTCATTTAGAAATGAAGTTTTCCAAGAAATTGGTACCCAAATTACAGCCAAAACACAATTCCGTGCTTAATTTTGTTGGCAGGAATCTTTACTGAAGAGAACTTAAAATTTTCTTAAAAGTACTTAATTAATGTTTTTCTTTTAATGGACTGACATGACTGGAAAAGCTGAGAGAGCCAAATTTTAATTGTGAAGGGTGGGACAGTACCCTAACTTTATATACTCATTAGTAATAATTATTATTATATTGTGGGATTTACCAAAGCATGTTCCTCGGAATGTTAATAGGTGACCTCAAAATGATTGAGGGTCAGATAAGTGTGAGATACTGAGTTAGATGAGATTAAACAGGTTCATCTACTTTTAAGATTTCTCAGTCTTTAAATCCTCTGCACCACTGCTTCTCAACCTTGAAGGTGTATACAAAACACTGGTGGTCTTATTCACATGAAGATTGTTTCAGTAGGTGTTGGGTAGGGCCTGAAATTCTGCATTTGTTATAAGTTCTAAAGTGCTAAATGAATTTGTAATTTAAATAGAAGTCTAATGCAATGCTTCTGAGACATCTGATACAGAACTTGTGGGTTATTTTCAGCTAGAGAGCCTTGTGTAAATCCCAAGACACTGAGAAATCATTTAACTAGTCCATGTAAAAAGAAAAATCACTTATCATGAACTAAATAGGCAGACTCTGCATAAGATATCAGGTTGTTACTAGACTGTATACTTTTTTTTTAAAAGACCTTATAAATGTTATTAAATGCCCAAGTCCTTAATTAAACATTTACTTTGTTTTTATTGCCTCTAGTAATTGATTTATAAATTACCATTTTTCTGAATCCCCATATGTGCTGTGCTAGTGGTTTTAGTAGTCTTTAATCTTTACCACTAGCATTTGATATGAAAAACTAATGATAAAAATAAAAATAAATCCTTTATTGGGCTTCCCTGGTGGCGCAGTGGTTGAGAGTCCACCTGCCGATGCAGGGGACACGGGTTCGTGCCCTGGTCCGGGAGGATCCCACATGCCCATGAGCCATGGCCGCTGAGCCTGCGCGTCCGGAGCCTGTGCTCCGCAACGGGAGAGGCCACAACAGTGAGAGGCCCGCCTACCGAGAAATAAATAAATAAATAAAATAAATCTTTTATTTAAACAGCTTGAGATTTGATATGGCTTGCCGTACCCTTAATTGCATATGATATAAAACAAGAGTCTAGGGAAGTTTTTGAAAAATCTGTTGAACCTAGAGCAAATTTTTACATATAAAAGCTTAATAAAATTAATTAATACATTAGAGGTGGACTTGTTTTCCCACCTGGGTCCTGCTGCTGCACCTGGTATAGTGTGTCCTCATTTATACATACCTACTGAAACCCAGCTTTGAGCACCTGCTTCCTGTATTTGAGCTCTTAGTGCCCCATTTATCTCGAGATGTGTATTTTATTATAGATCTTTATTTACCTTGTCTTTCCTTTTAGACCGTAAATTGGCTTGGAGATCAGGGTCTTATTCATCTTTATATTTTCAGTTATACCTAGTTTATAGTGTGGTACATAGTAAGTGGTAGATCAGTGATGCATTAAATAAACTATATCTTTAGAAGTTAATTCAGCATGTAAGTTTAATTTTTTAATCTTATACCATTTAAAAATAATGTAAGTTAAATTTTTTTCCCTTTATCCTCATTTTTTGTCTTCATGGTTGTATCAGTTAGTTTTACTTATTCATCATATAACAAGTCATCTGAAATCTCAGTGACTCAAACAACAATTTTTAAATTTCTCACAATTCTAGGTTACTTAGGAGGTTCTGCTGATCTTGCCTGGGTTCACTCAGGTGGCTACAGACAGCTGGTGACTTGGTCAGGGCAGGACTTTCTAACATGGCCTGTCTTACATATTCCAAGGTCTTAGCTGGTATGGCTGGGATCGCTGGGTCTGTGTCTCCATAGCATCTCTTTTTTGTTTCGTTTTAACATCTTTATTGGAGTATAATTGCTTTACAATGTTGTGATAGTGTCTGCTGTATAACAAAGTGAATCAGCTATATATATACATATATCCCCATATCCCCTCCCTCTTGCATCTCCCTTCCACCCTCCCTACCCCACCCCTCTAGGTGGTCACAAAGCACCGAGCTGATCTCCCTGTGCTATGCAGCTGCTTCCCACTAGCTATCTATTTTACATTTTGTAGTATATATATGTCAGTGCTACTCTTTACCTTCATCCCAGCTAACACTTCCCCCTCCCCGGGTCCTCAAGTCCATTCTCTACGTCTGTGTCTTTATTCCTGTCCTTCCCCTAGGTTCATTGGGACCATTTTTTTTCTTTTTTTAGATTCCATATATATGTATTACCATACGGTATTTGTTTTTCTCTTTCTGACTTACATGACTCTGTATGACAGACTCTAGGTCCATCCATCTCACTACAAATAACTCAATTTCATTTCCTCTTATGCCAAGTAGTATTCCATTGTATATATGTGCCACATCTTCTTTATCCATTCATCTCTCGATGGACACTTAGGTTGTTTCTGTGTCCTGGCTATTGTAAATAGTGCTGCAGTGAACATTGTGGTACATGTCTCGTTCTGAATTACGGTATTCTCAGGGTATATGCCCAGTAGTGGGGTTGCTGGGTGGTATGTTAGTTCTATTTTTAGTTTTTTAGGGAACCTCCATACTGTTCTCCATAGTGGCTGTACCAATTTACATTCCCACCAACAGTGCAAGAGGGTTCCCTTTTTTCCACCCCCTCTCCAGCATTTATTGTTTGTAGATTTTTTGATGATGGCCATTCTGACCAGTGTGAGGTGATACCTCATTGTAGTTTTGATTTTCATTTCTCTAATAATTCGTGATGTTGAGCATCCTTTCATGTGTCTGTTGGCAACCAGTCTGTCTTCTTTGGAGAATTGTCTATTTAGGACTTTGGCCCAGTTTTTGATTGGGTTGTTTGTTTTTTTGATATTGAGCTGCATGAGCTGCTTGTAAATTTTGGAGATTAATCCTTTCTCAGTTGCTTCATTTACAAATATCTTCTGCCATTCTGAGGGTTGTCTTTTCGTCTGGTTTATGGTTTCCTTTGCTGTGCAAAAGCTTTTAAATTTCATTAGGTCCCACTTGTTTATTTTTGTTTTTATTTCCGTCTCTCTAAGAGGTGGGTCAAAAAGGATTTTGCGGGCTTCCCTGGTGGCGCAGTGGTTGAGAGTCCGCCTGCCGATGCAGAGGACACGGGTTCGTGCCCCGGTCCAGGAAGATCCCATATGCCGCGGAGCAGCTGGGCCCGTGAGCCATGGCCACTGAGCCTGCGCGTCCGGAGCCTGTGCTCCACAACGGGAGAGGCCACAACAGTGAGAGGCACGTGTACCGCAAATTAAAAAAAAAAGGATTTTGCTGTGATTTACGTCATAGAGTGTTCTGCCTATGTTTTCCTCTAAGAGTTTTATAGTATCTGGGCTTACATTTAGGTCTTTAATCCATTTTGAGTTTATTTTTGTGTATGGTGTTAGGAAGTGTTCTAATTTCATTATTTTACGTGTAGCTGTCTAGTTTTCCCGACACCACTTATTGAACAGGCTGTCTTTTCTCCATTGTATATTCTGACATCCTTTATCAAAGATAAGGTGACCATATGTGCTTGGGTTTATCTCTGGGCACTCTATCCTGTTCTGTTGATCTGTATTTCTGTTTTTGTGCCAGTACCATACTGTCTTGATTACTGTAGCTTTCTAGTATAGTCTAAAGTCAGGGAGTCTGATTCTTCCAGCTCCGCTTTTGCTTCTCAAGATTGCTTTGGCTATTAGGGGTCTTTTGTGTTTCCATACAAATTGTAAAATTTTTTGTTCCAGCTCTGTGAAAAATGCCATTGGTAGTTTGATAGGGATTGCACTGAATCTGTAGATTGCTTTGGGTAGTATAGTCATTTTAACAATATTGATTCTTCCAATCCAAGAACATGGTATATCTCTCCATCTGTTTGTGTCATATTTGATTTCTTTCATCAGTGTCTTATAGTTTTCTGAGTACAGGTCTTTTACCTCCTTCGGTAGGTTTATTCCTAGATATTCTATTCTTTTTGTTGCAATGGTGAATGGGATTGTTTCCTTAATTTCTCTTTCTGATCTTTCATTGTTAGCGTATAGGAATGCAAGAGATTTCTGTGCATTAATTTTGTATCCTGCAAGTTTACCACATTCATTGCTTAGCTCTAGTAGTTTTCTGGTAACATCTTTAGGATTCTCTCTGTATATTATCATGTCATCTGCAAACAGTGACAGTTTTACTTCTTTTCTGATCTGGATTCCTTTTATTTCATTCTGTTCTCTGGTTGCTGTGGCTAAAACTTCCAAAATTATGTTGAATAGTAGCGGTGAGAGTTGGCAAACTTGTCTTGTTCCTGATTTTAGAGGAAATGGTTTCTGTTTTTCACCATTGAGAATGATGTTGACTGTGAGTTTGTCATATATGACCTTTACTATGTTGAGGTAAGTTCCCTCTATGCCTACTTTCTGGAGGGTTTTTATCATAAATGGGTGTTGAATATTATCAAAAGCTTTTTCTGCATCTGTTGAGACAATCATATGGTTTTTATCCTTCAGTTTGTTAATATGGTGTATCATATTGATTGAGTTGTATATATTGAATAATCCTTGCATTCCTGGGTTAAACCCCACTTGACCATGGTGTATGATCCTTTTAATGTGTGGTTGCAATCTGTTTGATAGTATGTTGTTGAGGACTTTTGCATCTATGTTCATCAGTGATATTGGTCTGTAGTTTTCTTTTTTTGTGACGTCTTTGTCTGGTTTTGGTATCAGGGTGACGGTGGCCTCGTAGAATGAGTTTGGGAGTGTTCTTCCCTCTGCTATATTTTGGAAGAGTTCGAGAAGATAGGTGTTAGCTCTTTGATAGAATTCACCTGTGAAGCCATCTGGTCCTGGACTTCTGTTTGTTGGAAGATTTTTAATCACAGTTTCAATTTCAGTGCTTGTGATTGGTCTGTTTATATTTTCTATTTCTTCCTAGTTCAGTCTCAGAAGGTTGTGCTCTTCTAAGAATTTGTCCATTTCTTCCAGGTTGTCCACTTTATTGCCATTTTGTTGCTTGTAGTAATCTCTCATGATCCTTTGTATTTCTGCAGTGTCAGTTATTACTTCTCCTGTTTCATTTCCAATTCTATTGATTTGAGTCTCCTCCCTTTTTTTCTTGATGTGTCTGGCTAATGGTTTATCAATTTTGTTTATCTTCTCAAAGAACCAGCTTTTAGTTTTATTGATCTTTGCTATCATTTCCTTGATTTCTTTTTCATTCATTTCTGATCTGATCTTTATGATTTCTTTCCTTCTGCTAACTTTAGGGTTTTTTTGTTCTTCTTTCCCTAATTGCTTTAGATGTAAGGTTAAGTTGTTTATTTGAGATTTATCTTGAGGTAGGATTGTATTGCTATATACTTCCCTCTTAGAACTGCTTTTGCTGCATCCCATAGGTTTTGGGTCTTCGTGTTTTCATTGTCATTTGTTTCCAGGTATTTTCTTATTTCGTCTTTGATTTCTTCAGTGATCTCTTGGTTATTTAGTAGCATATTCAACTATATTGTTTAGCTTCCATATGTTTGTATTTTTTACAGTTTTTTTCCTGTAGTTGATATGGAGTCTTATAGCGCTGTGGTCAGAAAAGATACTTGATTCAATATCAATTTTCTTAAGTTTACCGAGGCTTGATTTGTGACCCAAGATATGATCTCTCCTGGAGAATGTTCAATGAGCACTTGAGAAGAAAGTGTATTCTGTTGTTTTTGGATGGAATGTCCTATAAATATCAATAAAGTCTGTCTGGTCCTGTGTGTCTTTTAAAGCTTGTGTTTCCTTATTTATGTTCATTTTGGATGATCTGTCCATTGGTGAAAGTGGGGTGTTAAAGTCCCCTACTATGATGTATTACTGTCAATTTCCCCTTTTATGGCTGTTAGCATTTGCTTTATATATTGAGGTGCTCCTATGTTGGGTGCATAAATATTTACAATTGTTATATCTTCTTCTTGGATTGATCCCTTGATCATTATGTAGTGTCCTTCTTCGTCTCTTGTAATAGTCTTTATTTTAAAGTCTGTTTTGTCTGATATGAGAATTGCTACTCCAGCTTTCTTTTGCTTTCCATTTGTGTGCAGTATCTTTATTCCATTCCCTCACTTTCAGTCTGTATGTGTCCCTCGTTCTGAAGTGGGTCTCTTGTAGACAGTATCTTATACAGGTCTTGTTTTTGTATCCATTCAGCCAGTCTGTATGTTTTGGTGGGAGCACTTAATCCATTTACATTTAAGGTAATTATCGATATGTATGTTCCTATTCCCATTTTCTTAATTGTTTTGGGTTTGTTATTGTAGGTCTTTTCCTTCTCTTGTGTTTCCTGCCTGGAGAAGTTCCTTTAGCATGTGTTTTTAAGCTGGTTTGGTGGTGCTGAATTCTCTTAGCTTTTGCTTGTCTGTAAAGGTTTTAATTTCTCCACCGAATCTGGATGAGATCCTTGCTGGATAGAGTAACCAAGATTACTCTATGGTTGTAGGTTTTTCCCTTTCATCACTTTAAATATGTCCTGCCACTCCCTTCTGGCTTGTAGAGTTTCTGCTGAAGGATCAGGTCTTACCCTTATGGGGATTCCCTTATATGTTATTTATTGCTTTTCCCTTGCTGCTTTTAATATTTTTTCTTTGTATTTAATTTTTGATTAATATGTGTCTTGATGTGTTTCTCCTTGGGTTTATCCTATATGGGACTCTCTGCTTTTCCTGGACTTGATTGACTATTTCGTTTCCCATCTTAGGGAAGTTTTCAACTATAATCTCTTGAAATATTTTCTCAGACCCTTTCTTTTCTTCTTGTGGGATCCCTGTAATTTGAATGTTGATGTGTTTAATGTTGTCCCCGAGGTCTCTGAGACCGTCCTCAATTCTTTTCATTGTTTTTTGTTTATTCTGTTCTGTGGCAGTTATTTCCATTATTTTATCTTCCAGGTCACTTATCCGTTCTTCTGCCTCAGTTATTTTGCTATTGATTCCTTCTAGAGTATTTTTAATTTCATTTATTGTATTGTTCATCATTGTTTGTTTGCTCTTTAGTTCTTCTAGGTCCTTGTTAAACGTTTCTTGTATTTTCTCCATTCTGTTTCCAAGATTTTGGATCATCTTTACTGTCAGTACTCTGAATTCTTTTTCAGGTAGACTGCCTATTTCCTCTTCATTTGTTTGGTCTGGTGCATTTTTACCTTGCTCCTTTATCTGCTGTGTGTTTCTCTGTCTTCTCATTTTGCTTAACTTACTGTGTTTGGGGTCTTCTTTTCGCAGGCTGCAGGTTGATAGTTCCTGTTTGGTTATCGTTATTATTTTCTGCCCCCAGTGGCTGAGGTTGGTTCAGTAGCTTGTGTAGGCTTCCTGGTAGAGGGAACTGGTGCCTGTGTTCTGGTGGGTCGGGCTGTATCTTGTCCTTCTGATGGGCAGGGCTGCGTCGGGTGGTGTGTTGTGGAGTGTCTGTGGACTTAGTATGACTTAGGCATCCTCTCTGCTAATGGGTGGGGTTGTGTTCCTGTCTTGCTAGTTGTTTGGCATGAGGCATCCAGCTCTGGACCTTGCTGGCCATTGGGTGGAGCTGGGTCTTAGTGTTGAGATGAACATCTCTGCGAGAGCTCTTGCTAATTGATATTATGTGGGGCTAGGAGGTTTCTGGTGGTCCAGTGTCCTGGACTTGGCCCTACCACGTCAGCGGCTCAGGCCCGACACCTGGCTGGAGCACCAAGACCCTGCCAGCCACCCAGCTCAGAAGAAAAGGAAGAAAGAAAAAAAAAATGGTAAAAGCAAACCTATACCGGCAAAATCACACAAAGAGGCATACACATACACATTCACAAAAAGAAAAAGGAGAAAAAAAAAAAATATATATATATATATATATTTAAAAACAAAATTGGAAGAGAGCAACCAAAGCAACAAACAAATCCACCAATGATAATAAATACTAAACTAAGATGAACTTAAAACCAGAAACAAATTAGATGCAGAAAGCAAGCCCCAAGTCTACAGTTGCTCCCAAAGTCCACTGCTTCAATTTGGGGAACATTCATTGTCTGTTCAGGTATTCTTCAGATGCAGTGTTTGTCAAGTTGATTGTGGTGTTTTAATCTGCTGCTCCTGAAGCTGCATGGAGAAATTTTCCTTTCTCTTCTTTGTTCGCACAGGTCCTAGAGTTCAGCTTTGGTTTTTGCCCCGCCTCTGCGTGTAGGCAGCCCTCAGGAGTCTGTTCCCTGCCCAATAGGAGGGGCTTAAAGCAACAGCTGATTAGGGCTCTCTTGCTCACTCAGGCTGGGGAGAGGGAGGGTACGGTAGTCATAATTGGAATGAGGGGCGAGCCTTAGGTAGCAGAGGCCAGCATGACGTTGCAACAGCCTGAGGCATGCCGTGTGTTCTCCCGGAGAAGTTGTTCCTGGATCGTGGGACCCTGACAGTGGCGTGATGCACAGGCCCCCAGGGGTGTATGGATAGTGACCTGCGCTTGCACACAGGATTCTTGGTGGCAGCGGCCACAGCGTTAGTGGTTCATGCCCGTCTCTGGGGTCTGATCTGATAGCTGCGGCTCGCGCCCCTCTCTGGAGCTTGTATAAGCGGTGCTCTAACTTCTTTGGGCACACTGGGAAGGAATCCCCTTTCCTCGCGCACCCTGAAACAAAGGTCTCTTGCCTCTCTGGCAGTTCCAGACTTTTTGTCGAACTCCCACATGGCTAGCTGTGGCTCACTATCCCCCTTCAGGCTGTGTTCACGCAGCCAACCCCAGTCCTCTCCCTGGGACCTGACCTCCGAAGCCTGAGCCTCAGCTTCCAGCCCCCGCCTGTCCCGGCAGGTGAGCAGATGAACGTCTCAGGCTGGTGATCCTCTGTGCAGAAATGTCTCCACTTTGCCCTCCTCACCCCTGTTGTTGCACTCTCCTCCGTGGCTCTGAAGATTCCCTCCCGCCCACCCCTGTCTCCGCCAGTGAAGGGGCTTCCTAGTGTGTGGAAACTTTTCCTCCTTTACAGCTCCCTCCCAGAGGTGTGGGTCCTGTCCCTATTCTTTTGTCTCTGTTTATTCTTTTTTCTTTTGCCCTACCCAGGTACGTGGGGATTTTCTTGCTTTTTGGGAAGTCTCAGGTCTTCTGCCAGCGTACAGTAGGTGTTCTGTAGGAGTTGTTCCCCATGTAGATGTTACTTTTGATGTATTTATGGGGCGGAAGGTGATCTCCACGTCTTACTCCTCTGCCATCTTGAAGGTCTCCCATAGCATCTTTTAATCCTGAGCTCTTTCATGGCATAGTGATCTCAAGGTTCCCAAAGAAGCTGCAAATCCTTTTTAAGGTTTAGCCTCAGATGTTGTACAAAATCACTTAGGCCGCATTCTTAGTTATAAGAGGCCATCATCCCCACATTCAAGGGGCAGGCAGTGGGCTCTGCCTCTCCTGAGAGGAGCAGCGAAGGCACAGTCCTCTGGAGTTTCTCTGTATGCCCTTCATCCCAGAAAGTTAAATAAGACATTAGTACAGTTTTAGGTGGTTTTTTTGTTTAATTGAGTAATTAATTAATTTATTTTTGGCTGCATTGGGTCTTTTTTGCCGTGCGCAAGCTTTCTCTAATTGCGGCAAGCAGGGGCTACTCTTCGTTGTGGTGCACGGGCTTCTCGTTGTGGTGGCTTCTCTTGTTTTGGAGTGTGGGCTTCAGTAGTTGTGGCTCACAGGCTGTAGAGCACAGGCTCAGTTGTTGTGGTGCACAGGATTAGTTGCTCCATGGCATGTGGAATCTTCCTGGATCAGGGCTCGAACCCGTGTTGCTTGCATTGGCAGGGGGATTCTTAACCACTCTGCCACCAGGGAAGTCCCAGTTTTACTTTCTTCAGCTCTCCACACCTCTCCTGCTGTTATCATGGGGAGTTTCTTTAGACTTAATCTTCAATTTCCTGAATTATCTGCTTAACACTTGTTTCTTGTGTACTAACCCTTCCCTGATCATATTTATTATTTGGTTGCAGAACTTCCTTTAAAGAATATTGAAGCCACATTTTCTTGGGTCCTGGTATGTCCTAAAATGCCTTTCTTTTCTTCATATTTGAATAATAATTTTTGGTCAGTACTTAGAAGTTATTACTGTATCCACTATAGTTGATAAGAGGTCTGATGCCAAACTGATTCTCATTCCTTTGTAAGCAGTTTATTTTTCCTCCATGTTAACATTTACAGTCTTGTCTTTATCCTTGGAATGTAGAAGTTTCAATGCATTGGTTCTAGATGTAGTCTGTTTCATTTATTTTATTCACTTATTGGACCATTTAAATATTAGTTTTCACCTCTGAGAAATTTTCATTTCTTACTTCTTTTAGTATTTATTCTCCTTTTTTCTCTCTTCCTAGTACTCTTGGTAAATAAACGTAACTTCTGCATCTAGTCTCTAGTCTCCAAACTGTTCTTTTATCTTTTTCATCTTTTTCTTTCTCTCTCTCTCTTTTTTTTTTGGGTGGGGGGATGGGGAGTGGGGTGCTCAGATAGAATTATTTACATCACTCTTATGAAATCCTCTTTTTACGGAAATTCATTTTGCTGTTCATTTCACTGATTGAGATTTTTGTCTTTATCCTGTGTCTTCTTTTCAAGGTCTCTGGCTGTTTCTCTTTCACATGCACAGTACAGTTTTCAATTTTAACACTAAGGATGTTAGTCTACCTATTCCACTTTACTTTTTCTGTTTAGGGAATCTGTCCCTTCTGGGTATCAGTGCTGACTGACGCCCTGCTCTGTCTGGATCCCTCCTTCTTTGCCTGTGGCAACTGGTAGAGCATGTCCAGGGCAGGGGCCGACTGACCACCTAGTGGCATTGTCTCTCTCCCTTTGATCATCTGATCGTGGCCCAGGCCTCAGAGCCTCAAGTTCTGTGATCCACCGACTCTGAGCTCCCTCACCAACTGCTCTAGCCTCTCAAGCAGGCTTTTTTCTCTTTTGCGTTTTGGTTTCTTACGGTTATTTTGCCATAGGTCTGCAGCCATTATTTTTCTAGTATGTTGGCACATCAATGGCATTTTTTGAATCTCTAGACTGGCTAATTTTCTTATCTTAAAAAAGAGAAAATGCCTTTTCTGTTATTTCATGGCGTCGTGAGTTGGAAAAGAGCGGAAATGTATGGTCATCGGAAATGTATGGTCTCCATCCAGTCATCCCCCCTCAGAGTTAATTATGTTCTTACCCTATTGGTTATCCCCATCCTGTCTCTTTTACACCCTTTAACATGCCAGACATCTATATGCTACAAAGGATCCCAAATCCTAAAAAAACTGAACCTGTATTATTTTACAAAAAGATTTCCTCTTTTGCTCCCCGTAAGAAATGTTTTTTGGAAAGGTTGAAAATACCAGAGTGCAGTCTGTGTTTATGCCACATAGAATTTTTAGTTTTTATTAACAGTTTTGCAGGATTTACCTGTCATGACAGGGACCTTGTCAGCACTCCAGCTGACTCCAAGGGGCACCGCTCACACCGCACACAGTGTGAGAGGCCGCCTCGAGGTGTGAGCCGTGCTATTATTAACCATGCGTTTCATTTTCAGAAAGTACTGTTGAATAGTGTACAGGGTTGAGGGCATTCTATTTTGTAATGTGAGCCCCCTTTTATTGAAATGAATTCCAGACATTTATGAACCATGAAATTATATTTAGTGTAGCTTTATAACCAGAAGTAATTCAGTTCTCTTAAAAATGGATAATCTTTAGTATTTAAGCTATTAAACACTATTGTATTCTGTTTATAAGTATGCTAAATTATTCTGTTTATAAATTATATCTAATAAGAATTTATCATATGCTCATTCCACTATATTAATATTTTTACTTTTTCACAAAAAAACTGGGAGAGTGAATAAAATATATATATAATTATAAAAATTCAAAAGATACACATCCGTTAATTACTGCCCACGTATAAAAATTCAAAAGATACACATCCGTTAATTACTGCCCACGCCATGCCAGCACCCCAAAAGTTCTTCATGCATCCTTGTGAGATCACAGCCTCTTCTTTTCCCCAAAGAGGTAACCATTCCTCTGACTTTGGTGATAACCATTTCCTTGGTACCAATGCATGCATCCCTAATAAACATAGTTTTATCTTGCCTATTTTTTAAACTTTACATAAGCAGAATTCTACTGTTTGTTTCTTTTGTGACTTGCTTCTTTTATTCAACATTATGCTTGTGAGAGTCACTCTTGTTACACAGCTGTCGTTCATTTGTTTTATTGCTATAGGTGAAATACATTGCATGAGTATACCACAATGTATTTATTCATTCCACTGTTAATTGTCATTTGGGTTACTTGCAATTCATGGCTTTCATGAAGAGTGCTGCCATGACCGTACTTATATGTCTCTCCAGGTGTTTGTGTGCAAAAGTATCTCTATATAATCCGGAATGGAATTACTGGGCTGTGTAATATATGTTATCAGCAGCTCAACTAGATAAATGCCAAAATGTGTTCCAAGGTTATGGTTCCCATTTATACACTCATCAGTAGCCTGTGATTTTTACCATTGTTCCACATCTTTGCCAAAATTTGATATTGATAAAATGTATTGCCATTTTTGTGGTTTTGTATTGATATCTCATTGTAGTATGAACTTGTGTTTTTCTAATTACTAAAGAGGTTGAGCAACTCACTATTGGCCGTCTAGATTTTCTCTTTTCTGAAAGACCTATTCATCTCTTTTGCTTATTTTTGTGTGAGGTTGTCGTGCATTGATCTTTTGATTGTAATAATAAATCCATAAGTCAAAATAATTAACCGCTATATCTAATCCATTCTCTCGAATTACTCTGCTGTTTGGCTTATAGCTCCCTTCTAAATGAATTCTTGCCAGGAAATTGAAATCTTTTGGATGAACTGTTTGATTAGAAGTTCAGTATGTAACTGTCTCTAGGCTTCCTAAACAGTTGCAGATTTTTGTAATGCTTCTTATTTCCAAGATATTTTTAAACTATAACTGTGAAAAGTATCTAGTATTCTTTTTAGAATTCTAGAATAGACTCCATATGGTACTGAAGGTGTTTTACTTTTGAGGCATATTCCTAATTCCCAGTACTTCATTCTTTTCTTCTGTAATATCTGTTCCAGTTTCATTATAAGTAAAGCAAAGAAACTTATCTTTGCTACATATGATACTCAGTAATTTTTTAAAATTTTTACTCATAATATTTTGTTCATCTAATGCTTATTTAACAAACTTTTATTCTATATTATTAATATATTGCTTTGAATCAAATTTAAATATTTGTGCTTATTTTCTGTCCTTTATTAGTCTTAATTTGTTCTTAGACATCTTTATTTTATCCTACCAATTTTGAAATGGTTGTTATCAATCATCATAACATTTTCTGAGTGTTCAAAATGAAGTCATGAGATGTGTGTTATACTCCAGATTACTAATGCAAAAGAGTAGGAAAAAAATACAGTCTAATTTATTTCACTGGATAAGACAAAATAAAGTATACTTATTATACTTTGACCAAAAATTATCTGTTAGTAAAATGAGTAAGTAGAGGAAGATCCAGTATCTAGTTGATCTTCTATCTCAGAAATTTAGTGAAGATGATTTTGTGGATTAGTGTTATCTGTGGTAAAAGGGATTGTAGTTATTGAGTCTTAGGTTATACCTATATATTACATCCACAGCCTGCAAAGAAAGCCTTAGATAATCACACTAGAATGTATGTGGCCTGCATCCTTGAGCAGAAGAATTTCTTGTTAATTTGTAAGAGTTCACTGTAAGACACACACACACAATATTATGCTAACAGTTTCACACAAAAGCTTATTTGTGTTCAATAAATGTAGCAGTGAAAACACATAACCGTTCATAGTCAGCTTTCCAAAAGGGGTTTCACAAGGTTCAATAGAATGATAAAAATAGAGACCTGAGCAAAGAGGAAATTTAGTAATGAAAGGCTGGGATAAAATGGGAACACAGTTGTAAGAGTTGGTTACAGACTCCTGAGCTTTTTGTGCAGCTGAACAGAAACAGTCAGCACTAAGATTTCCAGTGCCCATCACTCCCTCAGGAAAACACAGCGTCCTGGCCTTCAGGTGCCTTTTTACACAGAGGTGTGTTATGGTAGATGACATTCTGAAAACCCCTGAGGAGCATTCACATCAATTCAGAATGTAGATGTTGTCATATCCTAGTGTCAGCCTCAAGATTCAGAGAACTTTGTTTCCTGATTCTAACACACACCCAGTGCAGGATGCCTCCTGTACCATCCCTGCTACTTGATCATCTGAACTGTGATCAAAGACCTCTTGTGATGGGGAATTGTACCACCTTTGGGGTTATCAGTTTTTGAAATTATGGACATTTGACTCTTCACTCCAAAAGGAAAGACCTCATGAGCTTGCCCTCATGGCTCCAATCTTTAGTTTTATAATGTAATATTAATATATAAATATAATAAAATATAACTATTAGCCAAATTTGCTTTAGAGTATAAAGACAGTAGTAAATTAGGTTAATACAAGTTTGTTACAACACCATTAGTTTTTGGTCTAGCTTTTGGGACCGAAAATTCTAACTTTACTTGCACTTGGCAGTCCTGAAGAGGTTTATAGACCTTTTGCTTGTCTGCATGGTCCTTCTCGTCTTCAGGTCACACTTTCTCTTCCTGTTTCATCTGCTGTGCCTCCTGTGTTCTCGGCTAAGCTTTGAGCTCATTGTCCTTGTTCGTGCTCCTGAAGTCCTTTCCTCATCCTTTCATCCTCTCTTGAATGGATGCACTTGTGTTCGTTCCTGTTAATGTGCCACCCATAACTGGACATGTCCCAAGGCACCTGAAGAAAAGGTGTACACTCACTTGTCCCCTTCTTCCTATCACTTTAAATGCTGATATCAATACAGCATAGCATCACCTTGGCTTTGCAGCAGCCTTGTTTCACTCATGGTTCACTCATTCTGCTCTTGAGTCTGAAGTGCCTAAATCTTCTCCCCTGTGTGCTGCTGAGCTAAACTAAATGCAAATCCCTACGTTTATCCCTGGTGTTTTTCTCTCATTAGAGGCAGCTCATCACTGCAGTGTAGCAGTGGTTTTTGTATTTGAATTTCATCACCTGGTAAATACAGTATTCCTACTCACTGAAGAATTTGAACATGCCTTGTATATTATTATTTACATTATGGCTAAAGTTTTTGGTCAGGGCTGGGCCAAGATCAGAGCTCTCTGGCATTACATTAGAAACCTCTGTAGGTTGGTATATTTTGTTCAGCTATTTACAGATTGTCAGAGTCAGCAGTTGACCTTGTGCCAGCCCCACTTCTATGCTGATTATACCGTAGGGGACTTCTAGCACCATACATGCCTCACCAGAGTCTAGACACACTGCATTTCCACGGTTACACTGCCAAAGAGAAATTAAACCAGCTTAACATGACTTTTCTTTGGCGTGCCCCTTTTTGGTTCTCACAGATCATCTCTTGGACAAAATCCTTGTAAGAATCTCACCCACGATCTATGTCTAGCTCTCTAGTTTGTAACGTGAAGAGAGTCTACTTTCTTCTTTCCAAAAACAGCAATGGCATTTTCCTGCTTCCAGTTTTCTGGCACCTCTTCCATTCTCTGTGATTCTCCAAAGAGCCAGAATGGTTCAGCAACTTATTTGTAAGTTTTCTCAGGTCCCTAAAATGTAATTGCCCAACTCGGGCAAATTGAGATCATTGAGGGAAGCACAAGGCCTAATTTCTCACCCTCTCTTTGCTATATAAGTACCTATTGCTTTTTTTTTTCTTTGCTAATGGAGAGAGGTAATAATATTCTGTGACTTTAGTCTTAGCTTGATTCCTTCAACTCCTCAAACTGTTACGAGAACTACAAGTAAGTGAACAGAATACTTGAATAGGTGTATAGCTTGTCAGTATTATGGCATCCCTCCTCTGTCCCATGTTGGTAATGGTATTTGGGGACTGTTCCAGAGATGAGGTGTAGAGAAGTGTCGCGTCCTCAGTTATGCCTGGGTACCCTGGTCATCCTTCTGTATCCCATAGGTGTGATTGCCTGCAATGTCTCCTAGTCTTTGAGGAATCTGAGAATAAAAACATCATACCTACCTATGAAAGTCTCCTCTCTTGCTGAATAGTAGTTTCTTGTACAGATTTATAACCTCTTCACCACCTCTTCCTATCAACTTCAGCATTGTTATTCCATCACTTGTATCTTGCTATACTTTGCCTTGATCTGATTCATATTTTGCTGCCTCAGCTAGATGATGAGCCACTAATGGTCAGTGACCTTGCTTTATGCCTGTATTCCCTTATCACCCTGCATATTACATGGGCAAAGTGGTATTCAGAAAATGCTCATCTGTTGTCATAGATCTGGACAGTCATCAAAAAATAAATAGTATGAAATTATGGGTGGTATACTCACAGTGATGTAATGTAATTACAAAAATATAATTGAGTATTTTTCTTTAAACAGTAAGGATCCTCCTATTTTTAGAAGAGAATAATTACTTCCCCAGTGATGTTTCTGTTTCTCTCTTTTTCAAATTCTCTTTGTTCACTGAAATTTTGCTTCTCTTTTTCTTACACATTGGTTGTTTCATGGTATTATATTCTTGATATTTTAAATTTTTGTTTCTTGGCATTATTTGTTTCACTGTTGCATAGTAACATTTTTGTTCTTTGCAACCCACCTGCTTATTTTAAGGTGTGTAGTTTTTCAATGGCATAGAGTGCTTTCATATCTTTACTAGCCTTAAATGCAAAGCTAAGATCTTTGTGGGGCATTTTTTTCTTCATAGACCTTAAACCTTGTACATAATGAGCACCGGTTGAATACAGTTATTTTATCCAGTTGATGGTATTTTAAGTGTACTATTTTATATCTCAACACAACATACATACTAAAAAATAACGATTGCCATAAAGATCATTCCATGGTGTTGTATGAAGAATTAGTAAGCCATTTTTGTAAGTGAGGAAAGGGTGGCTCGTGTTCAAGGCACTTAGGTTTTGATCCTAGAGCCACTTACTCCAAGTCTGAAGGTCCTCCTCTCGCTTGTCCTTGAGGAGACTCTCCTCCTTGCAGATGAGGCTGCACCCCCAGCCTTGGGCCCCACAGAAACGGGTGATAAAGAGTTTGCCTGCTAGACAGCAGTTAAGAATCTGCCTGCAATGTAGGGGACACGGGTTTGATCCCTAGTCTGGGAAGATCCCACATGCCGCAGAGCAACTAAGCCCGTGCGCCACAACTGCTGAGCCTGTGCTCTAGAGCCCACGAGCCGCAACTACTGAGCCCATGTGCCACAACTACTGAAGCCCGTGCGCCTGGAGCCTGTGCTCCGCAACAAGAGAAGCCACCTCAATGAGAAGCCCACGCACCGCAATGAAGAGTATCGCCCACTCGCGGCAACTAGAGAAAGCTCGCGTGCAGCAACAAAGACCCAACACAGCCAAAAGTAAATAAATAAAAATAAATAAAAATTGTTTTAAAAAGAATATACCTGCTAGAGCTGGCATGAGAACTCCTCATGGAGAGTCCCATTGGGGGAAAATGCTCAAACTCATCAGACCCATTGTCTATTTCTAATATTGTAGGAATAAAGTAACCACTGGTGGCAACCTGGAACCTAACCCCATCTTCACTAATGTGGAAGTCAGGAGAGTAAAGAATGAGATAGAGGCTCAGGTGATATGTCATCTTCCCCTGTCTTATAGACTATGAGTTTGGAAGTAAACAGCAAGCTGATACTGACATTTGATGGAATGGGAAAAAATCCCCAGATCATCCTACAGAAATGAACATTGTGGAAGTTGATAAGAAATCAAAATCCAACAGTAGAGTCATTTTTAGGAGAAAGCTAAAAGAGGAATGTCAGAAACAGCATTTATGGTCTCAAATGTCCATATACAAGTACACAGGGTAACGCATTGAACAAATAAGGTCTCATGAGCATCATAGCACTTGGTCAGATTTGCCTAATGACTGTAATGAGACATGGAAGAGACAGTCAGTCCTTCATTCATGTATTCAATTATTTGGGAAACATTGAGTATCTATTATTATATGCCAGGCACTAGGCTAGTCTCATGGTATGGTAGACTCTACTCTTGAGGAAACAGGCAGAGAGACTGACAGGTAAACAAGTTATTAAAATATTTACAACATTTTAGGTTACACCTTTTTCACATCTTTTGCAAATTTATACAAAGTCCATATCAGATCAATAAGTTTCCCGGCAAACATACCACTCTTAGTATGTGTTTATCTTAGGAGAGGCACCTCATCTCCTGCCAAGAACCCATTTCATTTGTCACAAGCTATGGTCCTGAAAAATAAATTCTCTTTCAACACCAGCTCCATAGCCATTGTCATCTTTGCATAATCAGATTCCTCTAAGGAAACCAAGCTAGCTATAATACTCCACCAATGTTATCTTTATTGCTGGTTATTAATGCCTTGCATTTCTTTTAAATACAGCAGAATTTTGCTTATTTTCAAGCCTTTCATAAGTTTTAACCCCTTTTTCTTCTGTTGAATAAGCCTCTTCTATAATCATAAAGCATTTGCACGTTCATAGGTGTCTTCCTGTGCGTACACTTCTCTGAAAACTGACCCGTATAGCAATCTAGAGTGTTGTTATTTTGTTCGTGATAAGAAAATCATATTTACTTAATGGTTAACTGTTTAGAAAATTCAGCGATTTTATAGCATCTAACAGCCTTAGTGTCCTCAGTATATTTTTGAGTCCTCTTCCCTAACCCTTTTCACATCATTTTTTTCTATGATGTTGTTTAAGTATTTTCTCAGTGTTTATTATTATCATTCTTATTCTATTGTTATTTTTTAGTATTTGGTAGTACTAGCTATACTTTGGCCCTAGATGTTGCCTTTTAGAAATCAGATAGCCGTATGGTGTTGTGATCATGGTGTGTAGAATCTGTAGTAGTTCCTAGGAACCATCTGCAAACGCTCAGCCCCTGCCTGTTCCTGCCCAGGAGCGGAGGAGAAAGTGTTAACCCTTTGCCTGCTTGATTGCAGGAGGAATGCCAGCTCCTGAGCAGGCCTCATTGGTGGAGGAGGGGCAACCACAGACCCGCCAGGAAGCTGCCCCCACTGGCCCAGGCATGGAACCCGAGACCACAGCCACCACTATTCTAGCTTCCGTGAAGGAGCAGGTACATCCTCTGATTTTAGACTTTGCAATTAATTATTTCTTCAATGCCTTTAAAAATTAATCTTTCGATGTGTTTTCAATTTGTCTAACGTCCTTGACGCCTTCACGTTTTCTAATTATAAGGTGTTTACATCCCTGAATACATTGGGATGACTGGCAGGTAGAGCCGCTCCAGGTGCCAGTCAGAATCGGAACATGCAGGATACTTGTGCGTCTGCAAGTAAGGACAATATCGGTGGTCATCGGTGTCTCTTGTCTCGCTCACCTTGCAGAGTGTGTGCATGCACGCCAAGCTTCATAAAGCGTGTTTCACATCACTGACTTTTCTGTCAGGACTCTGGCAACTTGAGGCCTGTGATATCCTTAGATCTGTTGAACGTTTTAACATAGGTATTACATAGGGTTGTCTCAGTGATTTTTGGATAAAAGGCTCTATTTGTTGTGTTTGTCTGAATCAGAGTATACTCATTTTGTGAGCTAATGTTCTAAAACTTGTCACACTGTGCCAGTTTGCCTAAATGTCCTGTTTATGTTGATTTTTTTAAAGGCACTTAAAACTATTTATCCTTCAAACCCAAGTAGCCTTCTAAATTAGATTTTTATCTGGCGGGCTTAGAGAAATTGGGATTACTGGTTTTAATTGTTTAAGATTTAAAAGCTTAATAAGGTGAGTGTAGATGTAAAGCTCCAGGGAGACTTTTCTGCCCCCTCCCTCAGAAAACAAACAAGCAGACAAAAAGTATATGCCCTCCGTGAGGGTTATTTTGTTGGTGATAATCTAATAGTAAAATCCTCTTTTTAAATCTTATGATTAAGTGACTGGTCTTTTTTTCTCAAGAGATACAAGCTAGATGTTGAATATAGGCTGGAATTATTTTTTGAAAAATCAGTATCAGCAGCTCAAATGAGTAATGACGACAAAGAATGAAGGCATGTTGAAAACTTCATTATTTTACTGTTTGCTGTAACTTAAAGCTGAGTATTGTATGAAAGATTGCTCTAGAACTAGGAGATGTGTCAGCCATTAGAGCTGTACTTTCAAGAAAAAAATGATTTCACAACTTACCCTAGTAGCAAGCTGTCAAAATATTTTTTCATTCCTCACAGAAATTTGAAGTTTTTAAACATTTCACAAACTAGGAATTTGAGAAGACACAAGAAAATTAGAGTCAGTACTGTTTCTGTTTTCCACTAAACTATAGATTATCTAAGCTTCTGTCACCTTTAGGGAGGAAAAAAGGACTCTTTTCTCATAGTTGTTGAGATCTGACCCAAGGAGCTATAAAATGAAACGGCTCTGATTTATTTGCGGCTCTTAGCTTGTACTGCGTTTTGGTGAAACATGATGGTAAATTTATCAAAATGCCCAGAACTAACTTCAGACCAGAAACTGTGTTCAGTAGGCATAGCAACAGGAACTTTTGTGTTTGTACCTTGAAACCAGATAATCCTGCATGTTGAAGAAAATTGGAAACCTATCATGATTTTTGCCCTGTAATTCCTTGACGGCCTCAGATGACTTCAAAATTTTATCTTTTGGCAAAGAATAGAATTCTGAATGGATGTTTTGTGGGAGAAAGCAAAAGGGGTTCTGGTTTCTCGAGGTAACCAAAAAAAAATACAGATATTTGTTAGAATTATCGTATGTCTCCCACTTTATTTAGTTAGTGGGAAGAGATACTCATCTATTCTTGTTCTAAGAATTTGAGTCCATTAATATACATTTACAGTTTTCATTCTTAATTTCTTTTAAGATTGTCAGTGTTCATTACTCAGTGCTTTAATCATTCAACCCAAGACACCATATCTATCTCTTGTTCCAAGATATTTGCCTGATTTTAAATAGCTAACTCTAGTTCCCATAGGATTTTTGTGGTACCAGGCAAGATACTCTAATTTCTCCATAGTAAAAATTTCTTAGACTTTCCTGAAATATGTCACTCATTTTTGTCTGTCAAATGAGACAGAGCACAGAAAAGTTAGCTAGGAATAAGAAAGTTAACTACTATTTACCTTATATATTTGATTTTAAAATACTAGTCAGAATATCATTTCTTAGTTGCATTAGACTCAAATGATAGTTAATTTTAGATTATGTCCTTGGTCATGTTTTGTATCAAAAGAGCAATATTCTTGGGTGGGATGTGTAATTATAGGAGAAAAAAAAGGGTGCCTCATTTTCATAGCCATGAGGTGATAGGATCAGCTCTGCTGATCTCAAGGAACAGACCTTGTTTGGTGGCAGCCATCTATCAGGAAGGATGTTTCATTCGGGTACAGAGACCCCTTTAGTGCAAGGGGGGATGTGGCTGGGTTCCCATCATGGCTCTACTACTTATTGTGTGATCTTGAGAAAATTATTAACCTCTCTGTGCCTCAGTTTCTCATCTATAAAATGAGGATAATAATAGTTGTTGAAAACATTAAATTAACCTGTGCAAAATTTTTATACTGCCTGACACTTAGTAAATGCTCATAGTAAAGCCTAATATTACTATTATCGTCATCTCTGCATAAGAAGAAAATGCCCTCCTTAAGAGAAGCTGGTGGTTTTACTTTTAAATATGTATCTGTAGGGGTTGAGTGACACTTCTTTCAGGATACTGATATGAAGACAAAAACTTTCTGAATATTTAGCCATGTTTATGTTGCGACAGTGTTTACTTCTGCATGACATTAAACTTTCCAAACTTCACCATACTGGTCTCACCAGTTAAAACAGCTTTATGTATTTATTATGAGAAATGGAGCATGTGAAAATAAATTTTATAAACATGCTGATGTAGTACAACCCAAACATAATGTCAAGACACTTGGTTAAAGAAGTGGAAAGTAATATATTTCAACATGCAACTGAATTTTGAGAGGAGGAGTCTGTGTTCTTCTTGTAAATTATATCAAGCCACTAAAATACTTCACATGAATTCCCCCTGGGTAATTCATTGTAAGTAGTAGGGAGGGGAAGTGACCAGTAGCAGTCTTGTTAACAAATCATTAGTCTGTTAATATCTGAAATTGGATTTAGGATGTCATAGGAACAATGAAATCTTCCTGTACTGGGCCACACTTTCCCTAGGATCCTCGCGTGCCGGAAGCTGTTCCTTATTTCTTGACAAAATGCTGAGATTCATATTCTCTCTCTTTTATGAAGCGATGACCTTTCACATTGATGTCAGTCACATAGATGCATACATGTGCAGTTATAGAAAAAGTCCTTGGTCTTTTGCAGATAGAAAGAAGGAACCTACTTCTGTTCAAGTGCTACCTCTTTCATGAAGCCATGTTCACCCCAGCCTGAAGTCAACTCTCTCCTGATCTTCTTTAGCACTTTATACCACGGCTGTGACTCTTATCATATGCTCCTTTGGATGATATAATAAAAACCTACCTAAGGATAGAGCTGTGTTTTATATGTTGCTTCACACACATGTTACAGGCCACTCCTCGCCTGGGCCCTTGAATATACTAGAGCTGCAATAAATGATTGTTCAAGGAAGGAGTAGATAAATAATGCTGACTATCAGATCACTTTGTCACCAACTGGCTGTTTTGTGAGGATAATGGAATCTGTTGCCACATTCATAGAAACATTACTAAGCAAGAGAATCTCACAGACAGCACTTAGAAAACTAGTTACCCAGCTGTACATTCTTGTCTTTAAGACAATTTGAATTGCACTATATCCTATTGATTTAGAAATTAAATCTGATCTCTGCATGGAGCAAACAAAAATTTTATTTCATATGGATGGTCAAATAATGGCATAGGTGTTTTGTAAATATGAAATAAATTTATATTCCATCTTCTATCTGTCCAACTTAGTTGAAAATTAAGTGTAGGGAGGGAAAGGATGTGGTTTGTCTCGGTGATGTCACAAAATATCCACCGGCCTCATGTATACCAGGTAATCACAGAAGAAATGCCTTTCAGTTAAGGATTGTACTTTAAGAGAAATAAAAAGCCCATGGGAAAAACAAAGTAATGTGATACTTGGACTCGAACGTAAAGTTACAGGAAGTATGTTGAACTTAAGCTACCAGTTGGTTGCTGGCTGTAATCAGGATCATCATTTGGCAGCTTCTACTGTTCAGCTCAACTCCTAATGAAAATCCGGGAGTCCAAGATGAATAGAGATGGTGGAAACACATTTTTTTGTATCCTGATAGTTTTCAGGCTACCTTGAGAATAATCTAGTGCCTAGCTTAACATCTTGTAAAAGAAATATGGCCAAATGTGGTGCCCTCCGAGAGCCTTGCCTCCTCTTGTGAAAACCTTAGACTAAAGTGATTGATTCGTCCTTGAAATGGACAGCACGCCTTTGGATACAGAGGAATTGGAATTTGATAAGACATTGACTTATCCAGAAATTCGCTGCCACCCCCTGCAACTTAGATGTGTCAGCGTGCTAACTTCACAGGCTCAAGGAAGCAGTGAGCCAAGGGCCCCGAGCAGGCTATTACTATCAATTGGGAAAGTATATAGTAGTCTTATAATTAATAGAACGTCATCCTGGATTGTAGAAACACTCTAAAAGACCATATGGCCAATCCTGGATAGGGTTAAATACTTTTCATAGCTCTATAAAGGTGCAAGTTGATTTACATTCTATAAAATCACACATGTAATATTTATTACACTCTTTCATCTTCTGTTGTAAAGTTTCTTGAATAATTGAGACCCCTATTTGAACTTGGCCTTACTCCCTAGGTGCTCTAACTTCCATTGTTCTCCCACAAACCACACCCTCTTATTTTTGGTTTATGATTTAAGAAGTTTGGAATCCAGATTTAAGATTGAGGCCAATCCAGGTAGCATGAAATGGTAAGCAAAGAATAGATTTGGTAAAACATTGCTAATTTTACTCTTACTCTGGTGAAGTCCTAAATTAGATACTGTGTGTAGTTCTTTTGTTACCTTTGATGAGTGAAAATTGCAATGTTCTTCACTTGTGAGGCTTTCAAAGAGAATACCACCTCTCAAGATAGTATCTGACTTTGTGAAAATTACAATTCTACCTTCAGTGTGTCCCTATTAGTTTAAGTGATATTTAAATATTACAGAGTGAAATGAGTCATTAGAGATCCTTAATTTTTGAAGATAAAAAAGGAAATTTGGAGCCCAACTGTGTCCTACTGATATTACTTCATTTTTACGTGGATATGTTAGCTTCAGTAATTACACACCCTTTCCTGTATGGCAGAATGCCCAGAACTGAACAGATTCCAGTACAATTATTTACTTTATTTCTCTAAACCGAAACAGCTCAACTGTTGTACACCTGCCTTTGCAACTTCCTTTTATTTGGCCCCTAAGTTTATTTACAATGAAATAGTTCTCCCTGACACACCTCAACCACATGCAGAAGACAGCATTTTTACTTCAGCTGTAAACAAGCACAGTTTGTAGCTTAGCTAAAAGCACTGTACTGTAAGTACAATTCCTGAAGCTTCACGTTTTTCCTTTTAGTAACTTAGTAATTTTTCCTCTTGGTAACTGAATTATCCTGGCAATTGTAATTATTGTGTAATGCATAGGGAAGTCTTCTGTGGCTGAACTGCGTCATCAAACACAAGGTAAGATTGGATCTTTTCTTAGTGACTTCTGTGGGATCATCAAATTTCACAGCTTTACCTCTTTAATATTATGGAAATCAGGTTCAAAATGAGGTCAAGTGGTAGAGGTCTTGTGACAGTCTTTGACCTGGATTCAAGAATTCTTAACACTGATGCTTGGTTCTCAAGAGATCAGTCCTTTTAAGTTGCATGTGGCATGGTCAAAATTTAACGTTTCTCTTCCATGTGTTAATGATGTGTAGCGTATCCCGCGCTTCAAGTATCTCTGTGGTTAAACAATACAAAAGAGTATAGCCAACAGATTTATTCAGTATTTGAGTGTACAAAAAAAAAAAATAGTCCTTAGATTGCCAAGTTAGCTAACAACAAGCATGTACACTTTTACATCTGCTCATGTTTTCCAGTAGTCTGATGAATGATCAACTGGACTTGTGAGCACAGTTCCCAGGCTTACATGTCCCAGGCATACATTTTGAATACCTGAGTTTTTGTTCTGTTTGATTCCACTGGAGACATCTTTTTAGGTGTATTGACACCGTAGGTGGTTTGTTTTATTTTACTTTGTTTTTCTTGAAGAGCTCTTAAATTCCAGGAATTTGAACAGATTCTGTCTGGCTCTTCACATATAGCTGACTTACACTTGCAGACATGATATGCATAGTAGGTGCCCCCAAAGTATTTATTGGGTAAATGAACTAAGAATGTAAAAATGCTTACTCTCCCACTATAGTTGTTTTACACTGGCTTTTAACTAGATAAAAAAATATTGATTGAAAGCCTACTGTGAGCAAAGACTGCCCAGGAAAGAGTCGGGAGGGATGGTAAGGAGACCTATGAAGATGATCTGTTTCATACAGTTTCTACCCTCAGAAGAATGCAGTCACAAACCTTATTGTATATTTTTATGTGTGGTAATTGGCATATAATGAATATTCATTAATTGGAACCACAAAATCCAAGAATATATGTACTTTTGCCCCCTATTTTAGTTAAGCAGCCTATAGATATGTATTGTATTATGTCGGTTTTATGTAAATTTGTTAATTTAGGCATTATTAACTTTAACTTTTACCATTGAATTAGCTTTACCTTTGGTTAACATTTGAAAGCAATAGAATATTTTTCCTTTATTAACACTTAAAGTCAACCCCGACTTTCCATGTTTAAAACAATAATTTCCTTTTCAGTTGAATAACTCAGTTCACAATTCCTGTTCAGAGTTAAATTATGAATATATGGAATAATCTTTCCCCTGTACGTGCAAACTATATGCTACTGAACGTGAAATGAGTGACTGCTGATTGATGAGATTAAATGGGTGACAGGATTATTCAGCGTTGAATTCTCTACGCTGAATGATTCTTTTTCTTTTTAGAGTCACTTCTGGAGAGAAAAATACTTCAGAAACATACTTTTTCCCTCAGGAATAACCCTAAAGTTACTCCATAGCGATAGCGAAACAGGCTGTCTTCATGTTTGTGTTCTCAATTTCTAAATTGCCATTTTTGTTACTTTTGCAGAAAGGGATCCATACGGTCTTACTGCATCTGTTTTTATTTTATGCGTGTATTCTTTCCAGAGTGATCGGATCTACTTGTACCTCAGCAAAGTAATTTAGGTTTTGATTATTTCATTTTAGGCGTTCCTAAGAAAAATTATTTAAAATGTAAAGTTCTTTTCAAGTAATGCAAAGATAAATCTATGTCTTAGCTTATAGAATCTTAAGAGTTTTTATGCACTGAAACCTTAATAATATAGGGATTGAAAATAATAGAAACACTCTGCAAGCAAATTGAAAGAACACATTATTGAAACATGAAGATAAATGCATGTTATAAAGTTAAATTCGATGTAAATCATATTTCAGATATGAAAATGGCTATCATAAATTGAAAGATAGTTTTCGTAGAATTGAAATCTCTTGGCTCTTGAAAGAAAATTTAATTTTCCTTTAAAAATTGGAGACCTAGTCATTTCAAACTTGTATTTTAATTTGTAGACCTTTACATATGAAAATTCCTATAAAGCAGCACGACATCAGAAAAGTATTCATCATGTGGTATTATCTACTGTAATAGGCATATGTCTGATTTATAAGTTTTCCTAAAATCATTCCTAAAGTTTAAATCAAGATAAAAGTCCTCAGCCACTGCATATGGCCTTCTAATAAGCTATTCTGGGGGAATCAGTTCTTACTATTTCCTCTATATTTAGCATCTCTGCATCTGTTGTTCCTTTACAAATTGCATCAAAAGTTGAGATAAACCATCATTTCTCCCCTTTGCAAAATATTTTCATGAATTGTTTTATTAATAAAAGAGTAAACCTGTCTTGCCCAAGTCTAGAATAAATTGGCACCTCCTTTTTTCACTCACGACCTTAGCTACCTCATATATTTCTTGCTTAAAAGCGACAGTTGTTGGAAGGGGGCAGGCTTACTGGAGCTTTTCTCTTGCACCCATTTTCTCATTTGTTTCTTAATAAGGTGAATATTGTTTTTTCTGTAATGTAAGCAGTGAACGGCAGGATCTTGATTTTTCTTTTAGTTAAGGTATAATGAGAAAGTGAATTCTTATTAAATTATTTTGTGGAAAAATATCGTAGTAATTGCTGCTGTTGGCATTATTCTCAGCTGATTGATTAGAAGATTTGATGGTCTGTAGGTAAGAATATGAAATTTATATTTGTATAGCTGTGGATACTGAACAGAATGCTCTTTCACTTAGTTTATTTGATCTGCACTATAGAATAGGGAAAACATTTTATTCATGCAAAATACTTTATACATGCAAAACTTTTATTTGGTTGAATTTATTTTTTAAATTCAAAAAATTGAATTTTTTAAATTCAATTTTTATTCAATAAATTCAATTTATTTTTAAAACCCTTGATAAAACTTCTTTTGAGTTCCCATTAAAAACCCTGAAGACACTCACCCTATTGTCAGAGTTGGAGAGGAGTTCTACTATAAGGACAATCGAACAGGATTGAGAAGAATGGTTAGTGGATTATCTGTGCTAGGTCTTCCATTCTAAGGACAAAGACCCTACATTGCTTTTATTGGGCTTGCCAGCTTTTTGATACAACCAGATTGCTGTCTCTTCCCTCTCTACCACCATCACCCCCACCACTACTACTACCAGAAGCAAATGAAAAATTTTAGAAAAGATTTTAATTAAAACCTTGAATTATGCAGATAGTTATTATTATTACCCCCATTTACAAATGGGAAAATGGAAACTCAGGAAAAGTTGAGTAAGTTGCCCACACTTACACAATTAATAAATAGGGCATCTGGTATTCATATCCAGGCAGTTACAGTCTAGAGATGCATACTAAACAGTTAAAATCTACAGTGGAGTCAATAGAGAAAACTGGATACAGAAGAAAATCGAAGCACTGATGTTGATAAGATTATTTGAGAAGTTATCTTGGAATATAGAGGAAGAGAATAAAAAGGATATGATAGATGTCATTAGACATGGAGGTCATAGAGAATAAATCTGCCATAAGCATTGTGGATGTTCCTGAGAAATATTTTAGAATAACTGGAGCAGACGCAATACTTAAATATAATTTTAGAACAGATTTTCTAAGCAGAAAATAAAGTCCTGAGTATATAGATTTGAAGGGGTCAGCATATTACAGGCATCACCTGTGGAAAAGAGACCTGTCTAGGAATAACTTTGACAAAATTTTGTATTTACAAAGTTAATAGGGAAAAAGACTCTACAAGAATCCAGATTAAACAAATAGTTTATCTGCAAAAGGTAAAATCAGACTGACATATAGCTATAGCTTGGTGTAGAGCAATTGTGTTTAGAGTATTGAGGGGGGAAAAATGCTTATAGTCCAAGAGGTTTATACCCAGCTAAATTGTCTTCCATGTGTGAAGAATGAAAAAGATACTCTCAGACATTCAACTCATGTTGAATGTGTTGAACTCATGAAATGTGTTCTCTCTTGTACCCTGGTACCCTTCAATAGTTGAAGATGTGTTCCCTTCAGAGAGTAATCAAATTTAAGACTCAAGGATGAGAAATTTATGATATAAAGTAACTAGTGCATCATCTCTTACTCAATTAAGATTCCAAACCAGGAATCAAGGGTTATTATGTGCTATCAATTCGATTTTGCAGTTCTTCTCCAGTGCTTTCCTGCTTCTCATGGTCCCCAATCTATATACTCCTTCAGGTAGTTCAGATGGATATATTACTCTGGTGACTGTCCCTATTAGCCATTGGTACTATTCTGATTCACTCTTGATAATAGGAGGTAAACTGCTTACATATTTTAGATACTCCACAGGGAGAATGCCCAGTCAATGGTAGGGCATCATTTAGACATTTAGTGGCATTTTTCATTGTCCCAGCACTTAAGATGTTTTGCCACCTATAAACTTATATTGAATGTTTTGAGTCATGGTTTGTTGGCTTATTGGATTTGCACAGACAAAAAGAAAAAGAGAAAAAAAAAAAAAGACATCTTGGGCTTCCTTGGTGGTGCAGTGGTTTAGAGTCCGCCTGCCGATGCAGGGAACATGGGTTCATTCGTGCCCCGGTCCGGGAAGATCCCACATGCCGCGGAGCGGCTGGGCCCGTGAGCCATGGCCGCTGAGCCTGCGCGTCCAGAGCCTGTGCTCCGCAATGGGAGAGGCCACAACAGTGAGAGGCCCACGTACTGCAAAAAAAAAAACAAAAAAAACTTCAGTTTGAGCTGGGAACAAATTCCTATACATGTTTTTATCTTTGTTGGATCTATGAGTGCTTTAATTGTGTTTAAAACATCAGTGTTGGTAATATCATCTTTGTTATGTTAAGATATATATTCACTTAGAAAAGTCTTGTAAGGAAATTCCCAAAGGTATTCTGGACTATGAAGAATAGAACTGTGTCCTTAGCACAGGACAAGGTAATCGACAGAAGTTTAGTAGGTACCTATCAAATGAGTGAATAAAGTGAATGAAATCTGTGCAGAGTAATTAGAAATGAGAAAGGAAAAACAGAGAAAAGAGGTATTTGACATTAACAGACAGTTGACAAAAGAAGGGATATAAATAACTAATGTACATATGAAATAATATTTTTAGCTGACTAGTAATTGCAGTAATACATATTAAAATAATGAGACTATATCTGCCTTTCATATTGGCAACAGTTAAAGATTAAAACGGTGTGAGCATAGTGGTGTTAGCGATTTCATGCAGTATCGGTGAGAGTAAATTGGCACAACCATTTTGGAAACCACTTTGGTCCAATAATTCCAATTCTAGGTGTCCAGTCTAAGGAAATAGTAAATGTTAACACAAAAATATTAGTCCTAGTGATGTTTATAATATCTAAAAATTGGCAACAACTTGATTGTCCAATACAAGTAGAATGATTGCGTAACAGTAGTACACAAATATGATGGGCTTTGCACAGCTTAAAAATCACACTTCTAGGGCTTCCCTGGTGGCGCAGTGGTTGCGAATCTGCCTGCCGATGCAGGGGACACGGGTTCGTGCCCCAGTCCGGGAAGATCCCACATGGCACGGAACGTCTAGGTCCGTGATCCATGGCCGCTGACCCTGTGCGTCTGGAGCCTGTGCTCCGCAACCGGAGAGGCCACAACAGTGAGAGGCCTGCGTACCACAAAATTTAAAAAAAATAAAAATAAATCACACTTCTAAAGAATTTTTAATGACAGGAAAACTTAACAATACAAAGGAAAAAATAAGGCATCTAACCATATATGTACAAATTTGCTACAGAAATACATGCATATCTGTGTGTGTGCACACACATACACACAAACAAATGCATGTGCACTCATTAATAAAAACAAGAGACACTCCTAAATGTTGAGTAAGTATCTTCAGGCTTTCTCCCTTGTATTTTGCAAATTTCCTTACAAAAATCATGTAATGCTTAATAAAAATTCTAAAGCCATAAAGTAATCTGGCTGAGGTTTTTGAAGTTTTCCAAAAGATAATAATAAAAGGTTACCATAGACTAAGGTTGACAGAGAAGGAAAGGAAAGAAGTGTATATAAGTTACAGGATGTGGAACATTTGTCAGATAACTCATGGTTGAAATGGAAAATTTAGCATGGCTGTGATGGCAGTCTTCAGATAGGGTATCACGGCACAGTGGTTAAGAGCAGGGGCTCCCATGACTACCCCTGGCTGTGCCGTGTGACTTCAGGTTACTTCAGATGGAGGCTTCTGTGTCTTCATTTGTAAAATGAGGATAATGGCTCCAATCTTACTAAAATAGTGAGTACTCAGTAAAGGTTCACTGCAGTTGTTATCTCTGAGACAATATGTAGAAAGCTTGTGGAAGCATTATGTTCTAGCCCGGGGCCACTTGGGAAGGACCTGCATCCAAACTGAAGAATACTCAAAGGCAAGGGCCAAGGCTGAGACCTGGCCCACTGAAGGGGTTCCATCCAGAGGACCAGGCAGAGGTTATATGCCTTAGGGCCCTTACGGCGTAATGCCGATGAAGCTGATGGGAGGAGCCAACATCTGTCTGGACCCATGGAGATATGGTTGTGTCATCTTACAGTAATTCTGCAAATCCAGCTCTTTGCAGATATCTTTACATAGTATATTCAGAAGTCTAGTTAAGAGATTCCTGAGATATATCTTTACCAGTTGCCTTGGAGGGCTTTTCTACAAAGTATCATTAAGTAAGAAAAGGAAGATGCAGAGAAGTGTACCAAACACCCATTTTTTTGGATTGCCCCACTGCAGGATATAAACTGCAAGGATGCTTTCCACTATATTCCAGAGCTTAGAGTAGTGTCTGGTACTAATCAGCTCTCAGTACCTGTTGAAAATATATTTGTTGGAAATGTTTGTGTATTCATGGAAAATAAGTAGGGAACAAAATACAAACATACTAGTGCACATCAAACTCACATTCATTACCTAGGGATGGTGAGGGAGGAAGTAAGAAGCCCCTTCCCCCAAAAACAGAGTAGGAGGGGGATATAGATCTAAAGTAAAAAAAATATAAAGTTTCCTCATGACATGTGTATGAAAGTTTATAGCTGACCATTTTTTCCCTTCCATTAGAAAAATCAATTCTGTCCAAAAGTGATAGTCATAAGAGATTTGTTCAAAAATGGATGTTTGTGTCTGAAGTGAAACGGTGGTCCTTGCATCTTAACCAGGACCACACCACACTTGGGCTTCCTTTGCTTGTGCAGACATCCACCTCTCCAACCCCACAGCCTAGTAACAGCGGACTGACCACTTCTCAAAATGATGTCACTCTTTTGGGGGGTGGGAAGCGAAGCATCTGTACTGACATGATTATATTTTCCAGCTTTTAAGTGCTTCCAGCAATATTTCATATTTCATTGAAAATGTAGCTTTAGTGAGTCATGTCTAAGCCTGAAGAAACACTGGTGCTTTTACAAAGAAGTTGAGAGTTTGTCACTGCTGCGATGGTGCATACCTCTAATCTGTTCTTGCCTTCCATAACCTGGATGCAATCCAAACCCAATTGTATCCACTCTGACTGATTTGTTTGAACTGGCAGAGCTTACGTCGGTAGACTCTTAAGTGTTCCCTTATGATATATTCCTACACAGAAGGAAGTAAATGTAGTAATTAAGACTGTCTTATTTTATGACTAGAACTATGCAAAAAATATGGAGCCATTTCCAATACAATACTTGTGTCTGGAAAATAACATCCCAGCTTCAAAATCCTTTATCCCAGGCGGACTAGAAGTGCACAACAAAATAGAGTAGATTGACCACAAAATATTGCAAAGTACAAGATCCCGTTTGTATTCTGTGACTGTTTTAGCTAGCATTTTGACTACCCGAAATAGGTTTTTAAACATCTTGAGAAAACCATGTTCCCAAGTACAGGTTTTGATATCTGTAGCAGATTAGTACTGGCAAGTTGGAAGGTCAAGCACCTTTACAGCTCAGAAAAATGTCAAATGGCCACCTGAGAGCCAGGCGGGGAAGGACAAGGGCGTTAACCAGGAGAACTGAGCCAAAGAAGCCCAGCTCTCTCCCTTTCCCTTTAGCTGGCTGCTCCGGAGGGCGCTGCTGGGCAGGCCAGTCACGATCAGCCCTTCAGCCAGGGCATCCTCACAGCCAGCCAGCCAGCCCCTGAGACCCTCTAGAAGAGGCACACAGAGCCCTGGGGGGGCTACAGTTTGTCCTGAGGACATCACTGTACCATAGTGAATATTTTTAAATGTTAGGCTTGTTACTATTTATGGTAATAATCTGATAAGCCTAACTCATCAGTGAACTCTTGGAGAGTTTCACTGTACTCTTGTAAAGAATTCAGTAGTTTCTTGGTAGAATGGGAAGAATGTAGACATTGATGTCAGGCCGACCTGGGTTCAAACCCAGAGTCCCACAAAGAGCTTTATGCTATTGGGCAAGCCCCTTAACCTCTCATCGCCTGTTTCCTCTGTAAAATTACAACAATGCCCAGTTTGTAGGGTATAGGTCTTATATTTTAAAATGCTAATAAAGTGCTTGGTACTTAATAGGTGGTCAAGCCCCTCTTTAGAAGCAGAGCTGTCTCAGGTGTTTTGTAAATATTGAAGTTTTCTGTCTTTGGGGTTTTAGTGATAAAACTGGCATTAGATCTAATTGCCCCTGAAATGGCCACAGCAAAATGAAGCCACCCACCAGTGTTGAGTGTTGTTTACTCTATTGCTCTTTGTTTCCCGCAGAGCATTAAGTTTGTTTTTCATCTTCATCTACCAGAAATCTTTAATTCCCAATCTTTCAGTTTTGTTCGTTGAGTTGAGGAAATCCCACACGCACCTCCTTTTTCTTGTTAAAGCCTGCCGTAGGACTCGTCCTTACCTGAAATGCATTTGAACATTCTGCAGTCCAAAATAATGTAGTACGATTATTCTGAAAGAACTCTCTGTTGGATCCGAGAAGCCATTAATTGTTTTGAGAATATGAGCCATGACTGCTTGAAGTGGTAGATTCTGACTCAGTGCAGGATGACGCGCTGAAGCAATCTGGTGTGCTTCAGCTCCTGCAGCCATCACGGGGGGGTGGGCAGTGCTCTGTTTTGAACCCCAACCCCTTAAAGGAGATTGTCAGACCATCATATTGCAAAGAATCCACTCATTTCCTTCAATAAGTTCATGAAAAGGAATTATTTCTTGAACAATTTTAATATTTTCAATTTTAAATATTAGGCCCCACGTGGTCTGTAATATATATTGTATTTAGTAAGCCCTTATTTATCTGTAAGACATGTCTAGAATTCCTATCAAACAGATGTCAGAGATGAGACTAATAGGAAATAGCAACTCCTGACTTGCTTTTCTTACTTGGTGCTAAGAAACAGTGCTCTGATGCCGTGGCAGTTAGTATCTGTACCAGGCACAAATTACTGACAGTTCTTAGTTATTGTTCACATTTATTGAGTACCAGTGTGCATGACACTGACTCACATACTTTGTATGTGTCACCTCATGTAATCCTCACAGCAGTTCTAAAAGTCTGTCACTATTATTATCCCCATTTTACAGATGAAGCAGCTGAGGCTTAGAGAGTTTGTGAAACTTAAGTCTACCAGAGTGTAGACAGCGTCGTCCATAGCAGAAGCCCTTGTTCCTAGAATGGGGCCTGCTGCATAATAGACACTCAACTGATATATGTTGGATGACTGAACTTCCTCAAGTTCACACATCTGGTCAGAATCCAGGGATTGACAAAGGACTTAATTCCAGGGGACTCTCAGACGCCAAAGCGTCTAGCTTAAACTTGTGTCATTTTCCTGCCCCTCCCCTCCTTCAATCAGCCCTGTATTAGACAGTTTCAGAGGAATAGAGGACATGATTCCCGCCCTCTAGATGCATAATCCAATGAAGATGCTTCCAACCCAGTAAAGATGTTCAGAATATGCTTGCTAAGCTTCAAAATAGGAGCTGAGGCAACTAGGCACTAAAACACTCAGCTCTGCCATAAATATGTGTTAATTGGGCTTCAGGTTTAGCTGCTGTAAACAATGAGACATCAAAATACCATGGCTTAAACAAGACAGGAATATATTTCTCTCTCATGAAACATTCCAGAGAGTAGTGGTCCGGAGCTGCCAAGGCAGTGTTGCTGCATGGTTGCTGTCTCTTGGTGTCAGGCAGCTCCCAGGTCTCATTAGGTCCTGCCAGGAGGTAGGGAGGGATAAAGAGCCCGGGGAACAGATGCATTCCTTTTTGGAGGGCGTGGTCTAAAGAGGCTTGTTCCTCTTAGGCATTGAACTGCTGCGTGAACTGGGTCATTTGGCCACGGTGAGCTGCCCCGAAAACTGGAAATGCAGGCTCCAGCTGAAACAGCCATGGGTTCGGATAAAATGATTTATCAACAAACAGCAGTTTCTGCCACAGTGTACTTGGGAAGCGTGTGGGTGCCCTGGCACCTGGGCCTCGTTACTCCTCTGCCATCTTTTCTACCTGCCTTACTCTACCCTCCTTTTGATTAGCGCTAGGCTGGGCTGAGCTGTACTGGATGTTCATGGTGGTCCAGAAAGGAACAAAATCAGAATCACTACACTGATTTCTATATTCTCCGTTTAACATTTGTAAATAAGAAATGCTGTGGAGGATAGACCAAAATTTTATTTCCTTGGGTTCCTTTTTTTAGAATTTGTTTTATTGGCATATAGTTGATTTACAGTGTTGTGTTAATTTCTGCCATGCAGCAAAGTAATTTGTGTGTGTGTGTATATATATAAACACACACATACATACACTCTTTTTCATATTCTTTTCCATTATGGTTTATCAGAGGATATTGAATATAGTTCCCTGTGCTATGTATACTAGTTTATATCTGCTAATCTCAAACTCCCAATCCATCCCTCCCCCACCTCCCCTCCCTGCTTGGCAACCACAAGTCTGTTCTCCTATGTCTGTGAATCTGTTTCTGTTTTGTAAATAAGTTCATTTATATCATGTTTTTGAATTCCACACATAAGTCATATCATATGGTATTTGTCTTTCTCTTTCTGACTTACTTCGCTTAATGGGATAATCTCTAGGTCCATCCATGTTGCTGCAGATGGCATTATTTCATTCTTTTTCATGGCTGGGTAGTATTCCATTGTATATATGTACCACATCTTCTTTATCCATTCATCTGTCTGTAGGCATTTAGGTTGTTTCCATGTCTTGGCTATTGTGAATAGTGCTGCTATGAATATAGGAGTGCATGTGTCTTTTTGAAATATAGTTTTGTTCAGATATATGCCCAGAAGTGGGATTGCTGGATCATGTGGGAACTCTAGTTTTGTGAGGAACCTCCATACTGTTCTCCATAGTGGCTGCACCAGTTTACATTCCCACACAGTCTATGAGGGTTGCCTTTTCTCCACACCTTCTCCAGCATTTGTTATTTTGTAGATTTATTTTAATGTTGGCCATTCTGACCTGTATGAGTAGTTTTGATTTGCATTTCTCTAATAATTAGCAATGATGAGCATCTTTCCATGTGCCTGTTGGCCATCTGTATGTCTTTGGAGAAATGTCTATTTAGGTCTTCTGCCCATTTTTCGATTGAGTTGTTTTGCTATTGAGTTTGATTTCCTTGCATTCTCAGTAAGTTTCTATTTAAGTTTGTTTTCCCTTTAAGCCTGAATATGCCAATTTTTGAAATCCTGTTAATATTGCTTACATTTTAAAAAAATCCTCATTGAACTTTTCATGCTATTGCCATCTTGTAAAAGAGTAATAGAAATTGCTAAATATGCCTAGTATGAGTAATTAATGTTGCTATGAGATCCTGAATGTTGCATTTCTATTTCTTTACTTCTCTGTTTCTGCATTTGGAAAAATTATACTACCCCAGGGTCTCAAATTTAAATGTATTTTTATAATGTCATCAAGTTTCTCTCCAGAGTTACAGTTGTCAGCATTTTCCCCCTATTACCTGAAAACTTCTTCCCCTGCAGTTTATAATTGGAAATGAGTAAATTTCAAAGTGTAATCTCAACTAAAACATTCCTTTTTTAGGAAAACAGAAGAAGTTTTCTAATTCAAACATTTTGACCCATAAGAGTAAGAAAGTTATCTATCCTTTTTCGACTTTTCATTCTTAGTACCTAGAACAATGCCCAGCATGTAAGTACAGTACTCAAATACTTGTTGACTAAATCATATTTAACTTTTTAAATTAAAAAAATTTCCCATTTTTAATCTGTATGCTTAGATTAAAAAATTGCAAAATTGGGCTTCCCTGGTGGCACAGTGGTTGAGAGTCTGCCTGCCGATGCAGGGGACACGGGTTCGTGCCCCGGTCTGGGAAGATCCCACATGCCGCGAAGCGACTGGGCCCGTGAACTATGGCCGCTGAGCCTGCGCGTCCGGAGCCTGTGCTGCGCAACAGGAGAGGCCACAATAGTGAGAGGCCCGCGTACTGCAAAAAAAAAAAAAAAAAAAAAAAAAAAAAA